>NC_092707.1:241489040-241791510 GCF_047496885.1 Scyliorhinus torazame
ATCGGCATTCCCACGGGAATCCCTCTTATTCCAGGCCATGCATAAATTTCCATGGCATGGAACACTGAATTGCATACTGCTTAAAACTAGTGCAATTCAGCTCCGTCAGGAGAACACAGCTTCCCAAAAGGAAAATTCTCCCCATTATTTTCTTTTTTAATATTTCTCATTATTATTTGACTGCTGTTTCCTCTACACCCTGAAGCTGACGGCAGAAGTCTGCATTATTCTAACTACCTGACCAGACTGACAGCTCATACTGATTGAAGTGCAGCAGGAGTCTGACACAAGAAAATTTGCAGTTTTACTGTTCTTGAATATAAGGTAAAATGTGCTTTGCTAAGGGAGTGTGGAATAATGAAATGTCCTTGTTCAGTGACCTCTGTCTTCATTGAAATATAGTTTAGGTTTTTATTCAAGACTGAAGAGTTTTTCAACATTCTTACTCTTGTACCATTATCATCAATGATGTAGCAAAGTCGAGCAATTTGCCACTTCAGAATTCCATGCTATTCCTAAAATCATTTTTTTTCAAATCTCTAGGAGGCAGGGTAAATCAGAAGCAGAAATTTAGCCCTTTATCTTGCTCCTATATCAGCATTTAATTTTTAGCATTGGCAGGGCATTTAAAAGAGACATATTTAGTTTTCTTCATCAGAGACCAGCAGTTCCATGGAATAAATTGCCAAAGCAGATCTGTGCTTCCTCAATTGTGTACAAAATCAGCTAGTGCTTTATATTGATATCTACAATCTGTCATCCTCTGGTATTACAGGGATTGAGTTGAGGGGGTGTGTTGAATGTCAAGCAAAAAATTGCAATTATTATGCAACAGTAAATTAGGATGCAGATCACCTCCAAATCAAATCACCTTTGGAGAAAGGAAACTGATGGTTCAGTTTGCTTGAAGTATGCCATTTAAAGTACAGTTACTGCACAGAAGGATTCATTCAAAATATTAAATTAAGCAAGACTGGCAGACATTATAGTGTTGGCTGGGTATTCACTCAATTCTTTTGTTTTTTTTTGTAAAGAAAGTCCTAAGATTTATGAAAATTCAGGTTCCTTATTTGGTAAGTTTGAACTTTACATTTGCTTCTTGTGATATTAGGCGCAAGAATGGATCCTTGTGTTGTTTGAGTGGTATGCTACCCAAATAAAAGTTGCTATTCAACTATTGATTTGCCAACTGTACTTTCTGTCATAGTTCATGAATGAAATTACCTTTGTTGATTAATTTAATGATTACAATTGTTGCTGGTTATGTTGAATTTTAATGTTACCAAGTGTCTAAATTCAGCAATATACACTTACATCAGCCACAGATTGGCAATCAGTGAATAATGGAGCAGTTCATCACTGGCAAATCCAATTGGGTGGCAAGGTGGCACAGTGGTTAGTTAGAACTTCTGCCTCACAGCGCCAATTCCAGCCTTGGGTGGCTGTCTGTATGAGTTTGCATGTTCTCCCCATGGCTGTCTGGGTTTCCTCTGGGTGCTCCGGTTTCCTCCCCCAGTCCAAAGATGTGTAGGCTAGGTGGATTGGCCATGCTAAAATTGCCCCTTAGTGTCCTAAGATGTGCAGTTTAGGTGGGGTTATGAGGGTTGGGCCTAGGTAGGGTGCACTTTTAGAGGGCCAGTACAGATTCGACGGACTGAATGGCCTCTCTGCACTCTGGGGAGTCTATGAAAGGGCCAGAATTTCAAGGGAGAGTAAGGAAATTTGAAAGCACAACTCATCGTAGTGTGGCGACTCCAGTATTTTCACAGTAACTTCATTGCAGTGTTCATGTCTCCTACTTATGACACTATAATTAAGATTATTATTATTGCTGGCAGTGATTTTGCAGAGCTGACGATAGTCTTTGTCTGGCATTTGTGTAGGAAAAATGTTACCTGCCACTTATTAGCCTAAACCTGAATGTAGCTTGGGACTTGCTGCTTGAGGGCGCAGATTGCTTCAGTATCAGAGGAATTGAGAATGTTTAAAAAAAACTGTACAATCATCAGCGAACATCCCCATTTTTATATTTGTATTGGAGGGAAGTTCATTAATGAAGGAGCTGAAATGGTTGGGCTTAGACTATTACTCTGTGAACTCCTGCAGTGATGTCTTAGGGCAGAGAAGTTTGGCTTGCAAAAATCAGAACTGCCGTCTTCATGCTAGGTGTAACTCCAACAAATGCTGAACTTCCCTGACTTCTATTGACTCTATTTTGCTAAAGCTCCTTGTTTACTGCACTTGGTCATATGTACCCTTGCTGTCAAAGGCAGTCACTATCCCCATCCCTCTGGAATTCAACTCTTTTTGAACATGTTTGGACCAAGGATATACTGAGGTCTGGAGTCCAGTAGCCCTGGCGGAACTCAAAACATTAATAAGTTATTGCTGTGTAAGTGCCGCCTGCAGCACTGTCAACGATGCCTTCCATC
Source organism: Scyliorhinus torazame (assembly GCF_047496885.1). Taxonomy (NCBI): domain Eukaryota; kingdom Metazoa; phylum Chordata; class Chondrichthyes; order Carcharhiniformes; family Scyliorhinidae; genus Scyliorhinus; species Scyliorhinus torazame. Next base: position 241,491,473 of record NC_092707.1, read on the forward strand.
ACTTTGCTGATCTTAACTACAGTAGGACTTTGTGGGGAAGCAGCCAAGCCAATGTATGAGATCATTCAAGAACTGCTTCAAAAGTTTACACTTCAAAAGTGCTGATTGTTTCTGAATATAGGATCTGAATTCCATATTCTAATATGTCTGCATGTTAAATATAATGCCTGAAAAATGTACTGATCATTTTTGTCATGTTCTTTCTTTAATCTGTACTTACAGACTGTGATCATAATCTACTTCAACAGTTATTAATTTTCTCTTCCTACTGCTTTCCATTTGGAAATTCTTGGTGCATGTGAAAAAGATCTTCACCTGAAATGTAACTTCTCCTTGTTTAGCATTTTCTAAAAGTTGTCGTTGATGTACTAACTTGAGCAGTGCATAACATTTAAGGCTATAGATTTGATGTTACACTGCTGCTTTACTATCTGTCTGATCCTTTAAATTAGCTTTTTAAACCTTTTTAATGGATAAAATTTCTGTTAATCTATGCTGCAGTAAATTTATACTCAAATTCTCCGCACTTGACTCTTAATAGAATCTGTATTCATTGCAGCCTGATTGCCCAAAGAGGTATTGTGCTGAATGAAGAGGACAGAAGAAAGAAAGATTAAAGCAGCTAATAAAATATTTGGACCTATTCCAAGCCCCAGAGACATTCATAATTAACATACAAATATAAATATTGTGTACCATTTTCATTTAATTTGAAACAAACAAAATCATGAGACGATCAGTGTTCTAGAATGCACTGTTGTTCGATTACTCAAAATAGAATTAGAAATGTTCATCTGTCAGCTTCAATTTAGGGGTCAAAAGTTTATTTGGTTGCATTACATAATGCATCAATTTAACTCATTCCCTCAGTGACCCTGGATATAATTTATTGGACTGGTGTAAAATTAATTTATATGCCAGGTCTGAAATCCACTGTAGTCTGAACTAATTGTATGTTTTAGTTCACTTTTAGTGTGTTAAATATTTTCCAATCTGATCAGGTTAAATTCCATTATGACCATGATTTCTTCAATATTACAAGACCCTAGGGTGTTGCTTGTGTAATTATGCCTGGGATCCAATAGGATACTAAATTCAGCTGCCAGATTTTGAGTTGTCAATAAATGTATAGGTGTTGGTCCATGAATATTACATTTTTAAAAAAATGTATTAATCACAGGTAGAACGAGGCAATTGAAAAATAGATTTGTGTTCAACAGATTAGATCAATATTCTGAATCCCAACACATCATTGCATATTATCAATTTACCAACTTTATTAATTCTGTAATCTGTTCTACGGCTCCTCAGCTCCTTGTTCTTTTAAGCTATTGACTTATTGTTCTTGTGTAGAGGGCATGGTTTTTGCACTGTATCTTCACTTGTGCTATTTCTTTCACCAAAACTACCCTTCCCTTTCTTCTTTGGAAATTAGATTTTCTGTAGAAATTTCTGTTCATAAAATCTTTAAAAAAATATATATATTTATGAAAGTTTTTTACCAACACAATTTTTCCCCCTTACAAACAATAAACCCCCCCCCCCCCCGTAACAAAATAACACAAAATCGTACTGAGCAAGATATATACATGGCAAAATGGTATATTTACATAGCTTTATACACTGGCTCTCTCCTGCACGTGCCAGTTTCCCCCACCCTTCATGCTATCTCCTGCTCATCCATCCATTCCCCCCCCCCCCCCCCCCCCCCCCCCGGTTGCTGCTGACCGACCTTCCTCTAACGCTCCCCGAGATAGTCTAGGAACGGTTGCCACCGCCTGTAGAACCCCTGCGCAGAACCTCTCAAGGCAAACTTAATCCTCTCCAGCTTTATGAACCCAGCCATGTCGTTTATCCAGGCCTCCAGGCGAGGGGGCTTCGCCTCCTTCCACATTAGCAAGTCCTTCACCGGGCTACTAGGGACGCAAAGGCCAGAATGCCGGCTTCTTTCGCCTCCTGCACTCCCGGCTCGTCCACTACTCCAAATATTGCTAGCCCCCAGCTTGGCTTGACCCGGACTTTCACCACCTGAGATATTGTTCCCGCCACTCCTCTCCAGAACCCCTCCAGTGCCGGGCATGACCAGAACATATGGACATGGTTCGCCGGGCTCCCTGAACACCTTCCACATCTGTCCTCTACCCCAAAGAACCTACTCAACCTCGCCCCCGTCAAGTGCGCTCTGTGAACCACCTTAAATTGTATCAGGCTGAGCCTGGCACATGAGGAGGAGGAGGAATTAACCCTACCCAGGGCATCAGCTCACAAACCTTCCTCGATCTCCTCCCCCAGCTCCTCCTCCCATTTACCCTTCAACTCTTCTGCGAGCGCTTCCCCCTCTTCTTTCATCTCTTGGTGTATTGCCGAAACCTTGCCCTCCCTGACCCATACACCCGAGATCACCCTGTCTTGAATTTCTTGTGCCGGGAGCAACGGGAATTCCCTGACCTGTCGCCTCACACAAACCCTCACCTGCATATATCTAAATGCATTTCCCGGGGGTAACTCAAACTTCTCCTCCAGTGCCCCTAGGCTCGCAAATGAACCTTCAATGAACAGGTCCCCCATTCTTCTAATCCCCGCCCAACGCCAGCCCTGGAACCCCCCCCGTCCATCTTCCCCGGGACAAACCGGTGGTTACCCCTGATCGGGGACCACACCTAGGCTCCCACTGCACCCCTGTGCTGTCTCCACTGGCCCCAGATCCTTAACGTTGCCGCCACCACCGGGCTCGTGGTATACTTTGATGGCGAGAACGGCAGCGGTGCCGTCACCAAAGCCCCCAAGCTCGTTCCTTTACAGGACGCCATCTCCATCCTCTTCCATGCCGCCCCCTCTCCCTCCATAACCCACTTGCGGATCATCGCCACATTTGCTACCCAGTAGTAGCTCCCTAGGTTTGGCAGTGCCAACCCTCCTCGGTCCCTACTGCGTTCCAGGAACCCTCTCCTTACCCTCAGGGTCTTATTCGCCCACACACACCCCATAATACTCCTACCTACTCTCTTGAAAAAGCCCTTGGTGATCACGATGGGAAGGCACTGAAACACAAACAAAAACCTCGCAAGGACCACCATTTTGACCGACTGCACTCTACCTGCCAGCGAGAGCGGTAACATGTCCCATCTTTTGAAGTCCTCCTCCATTTGGTCCACCAACCTCATCAGATTCAGTTTTTGTAGGGCCCCCCAACTCCTGGCTATCTGGATCCCCAGATACCGAAAACTCACCACCACCCTCCTCAGCGGTAGGTCCCCTATCCCTCTTTCTTGGTCCCCTGCCTGTAATACAAAAAGCTCACTCTTCCCTACATTGAGCTTATAGCCCGAGAACGCCCCAAACTCCCTTGGCGTCTGCATGACTTCCACCATCCCCTCCATTGGGTCCGCCACGTAAAGCAGCAGGTCATCCGCGTATAGCGACACCCGATGCTCTTCTCCCCCTCGGACCACCCCCCTCCATTTATTAGACTTCCGCTGTGATATGGCCAAGGGTTCGATCGCCAATGCAAACAACATGGGGGACAGGGGGCACCCCTGCCTCGTTCCTCGGTACAGCCGAAAGTACTCCGACCTCCGCCGGTTCGTCACTACACTCGCCACCGCGGCCCTGTAAAGGAGCTTAACCCAGCTGATAAACCCTCCCCCGAACCCAAACTTACGCAGCACCTCCCAGAGGTACTCCCACTCTACTCGGTCAAAGGCCTTTTCTGCGTCCATGGCTGCCACTTTCTCCGCCTCTCCCTCCTCCGATGGCATCATTATCACGTTTAAGAGCCGTCGCACATTAGTGTTTAATTGCCTGCCCTTTATGAATCCCGTCTGGTCCTCATGAATCACCCCCGGGACACAGTCCTCAATCCTCATGGCCAGCACTTTTGCCAATAACTTAGCGTCCACATTGAGGAGCGAAATCGGCCTGTACGACCCACATTGCAGTGGGTCCTTGTCTCGCTTTAGAATCAAGGAAATTGTCACCTCCGACATTCTCTGGGGCAGGGTCCCCTCCTCTCTTGCCTCGTTAAAGGTCCTCACTAGTAGCGGGGCCAACAGGTCTACGTACTTTCTGTGGAACTCCACCGGGAACCCGTCTGGCCCCGGGGCCTTCCCCGCCTGCATACTCCCCAAACCCTTGCTCAGCTCCTCCAACCCGATTGGTGCCCCCAAACCAGCCACCTCTTGCTCCTCCACCCTCTGGAACCTCAGTTGGTCTAGGAATCGTCTCATCCCCTCTTCCCCCCCGGGGGCTGGGATCTGTACAGCTCTTCATAGAAGGCCTTGAATACCTTGTTTATTTTCGTTACACTCCGAACCGTAGCTCCCCTTCCATATTTGATTCTCCCTATTTCCCTCGCTGTCGTCCTCTTACAGAGCTGGTGTGCCAGCATCCGACTAGCCTTTTCCCCGTACTCGCAGGTCGCCCCCTGCGCCTTCCTCCACTGTGCCTCCGCCTTCCCCGTGGTCAACAGGTCAAACTCCGTCTGGAGCCGTCGTCTTTCCCCAAGTAATCTTTCCTCCGGGGGCTCTGCGTATCTCCTGTCCACTCACAAAATCTCCCCCACTATCCTCTCCCTTTCCATGCCCTCTGCCTTCACCCTATGATCCCTGTTGGAGATTAGCTCTCCCCTGATCACCGCCTTCAACGCCTCCCATACCACCCGCACTCGCACCTCCCCGTTGTCGTTGGCCTCCAAGTACCTTTCGATACACCCCCTCACTTCCCCACACACCACGTCATCTGCCAGCAGTCCCACATCCAGCCGCCACAGCGGGCGTTGGTCCCTCTCCTCTCCCAGCCCCATTTCCACCCAGTGCGGGGCGTGGTCCAAAACGGCTATGGCCGAATACTCCGTCCCCTCCACCCTCGGGAAGAGCGCCCTGCCCAGAACAAAGAAATCTATCCGGGAGTAGGCTTTGTGCACTTGCGAGAAAGAAAATTCCCTGGCCTGTGGTCTTGCAAACCTCCATGGGTCCACTCCCCCCATCTGATCCATAAACCCCCTGAGCACCTTGGCCGCCGCCGGCCTCTTTCCCGTCCTTGATCTGGAGCGGTCCAGTGCTGGGTCCAGCACTGTATTGAAGTCCCCTCCCATTATCAGGCCTCCTACCTCCAGGTCCGGAATGCGCCCCAACATGTGCTTCATGAATCCAGATTCATCCCAGTTCGGGGCGTATACATTTACCAACACCACCCACATCCCTTGCAACCTACCACTCACCATCACATATCTCCCTCCATTATCCACTACGATAGTCTTGTCCTCAAATGACACCTGCTTTCCCATCAAAATTGCCACCCCTCTATTTTTCGCGTCCAGTCCCGAGTGAAATACCTGTCCTACCCATCCCCTTCTTAACCTGACCTGGTCCGCCACCTTCAGGTGTGTCTCTTGGAGCATAGCGACGTCTGCCTTCAGTCCCTTCAAGTGCGCGAACACTCGAGCCCTCTTCACCGGCCCATTCAGGCCCCTCACGTTCCACGTTATCAGCCGGATTGGAGGGGCTCTCATCACCCCCCCCCCCCCCCCGGGCCGACTAGCCACCTCCTTTTCTGGGCCAGTCCCGTGTCCGCGCCTCCCTCGCCCTCCAGTCCCCCAGCCGGGCGACCTCCGTCCCAACCACCTCTTCTGTGTCCTATTCCCTTTCAGCCAGTGCAGCAGCAACCCTTTCCCCCCCCTCCCCCCCGCTAGACCCCTGTCTAGCTTTTTTGCTCCCCCCATGTCACTCCCGTAAGTCAGCTGACACCTGCTGACCTCGGCTTCCCCCGCCGTCCCTTTGACCCCCATTTGTGGGAGTCTCCCAATCGATATACGTTCCTTCGTTCCCCTTCCCGCGTACGGGGAAAAAAAAACACGCTTTCCAAAGCCTGCCCCGCCCCCTCTGGCGCAGCTCCTGTCGCGGCCTTGTCTCTCTCCCCCAGCCCATATAACATTTCCTGCGCGTGAGTGACCCCCTATATACAACAACCATCATACTTCAACCCTCAAACACCCCCCCACCCTCTCAAACCCTCAGTTAGAGTCCAACTTTTCAGTTTGTATAAAGGTCCATGCCTCTTTGGGCGTTTCGAAGTAGTAGTGTTGGTCCTTGTATGTAACCCACAGTCGCGCTGGCTGCAGCATTCCAAATTTCACTCCTTTCCGATGCAGCACCGCTTTGGCCCGGTTGAAACCCGCTCTCCGCTGAGCGACCTCCATGCTCCAGTCCGGGTATATTCGGATCTCTGCATTGTCCCACTTGCTGCTCCGCTCCTTCTTGGCCCATTTCAGGACCCTCTCTCTGTCCGTAAACCGGTGAAATCTCACCACCATCGCCCTTGGCGGCTCATTTGCCTTGGGCTTCCTTGCCAGCACCCGGTGCGCCCCGTCCAGCTCCAGCGACCTCGAAGGGGTCTCCGCGCCCATCATCGTGCCCGCGTATGCCGCGGCATCGGCCACCTCCACTCCTTCTGGGAGACCCAGGATCCTCAGATTATTTCTCCTCGACCTGTTCTCCAGGTCTTCGAGTCTTCCCGCCCACTTCTTGTGTAGCGCCTCGTGCCGCTCCACTCTCACTGCCAGGCCCAAGAGCTCGTTCTCCTTCTCACTCACTCTTTTCTGGACCTCCTGGATCTTCACCTCGTGGGCCTTCTGGGTTATCTCTAGTCCTTCAATTACCGCCAGCATCTCCTTACGCAGCTCCTCGAAGCAGCGCTTGATGAATTCCTGCATCTCCTCTTTGTCCCCGGCCGCCGCCATTTTGCTTTTTTTCCCTTGCTTCTCCCGCTGCTCCAATGCCGCTTTTTTGGCCGTTGCACTTAGGGTCCGGTCCATAAAAGTTGGTAGGGGACCTCTCTCTTCTGTTCACCTCCCCACGGGTTGTCTGTGAAAAAAGTTCAGTTGGGGCTCCTCTAGCGAGCCCGAAAGTCCGTGGTCGCGGGAGCTGCCGAATCGTGCGGCTTAGCTCCGCATAGCCGCAACCGGAAGTCTGTTCATGAAATCTTGTATATTAAACAAATAACCCTCACAAAATAGCAAGTTGGCTATATCACACAACAATAATATTGTGTACAGTCTGAATTCAGACTGGATCCAGTAACATTTGAACATTAACAACACCTTGTTGACCGTTTCAGACTGATTACTGATGTTGTTAATTTGGGTTTTTATCGCCACAAATTCTGTCAACAGTAACTGAATGCTGGGGAATTTATACCCCTGCTAGGCCGGCTAACGCTGACAGTGACTTACAAGGATTGAGTAGATATAACTGACATTTTTTTCAAAAGCAAAGCTGAAACTGGAGCTGTTTTGAGACTTCTTGAATAAGTAAGTAGAATTGCTTAGTTATCAGCCCCAATATACTTTAAGAAAATTGCCCTTAGCCAGTATGCATCTGTGTAATGGTCTTATTTATCATTTGAAATTACTCCCAACAATGTGCAAAATGTAATTGATTCGAAATTCTTCACCCTGCCTAGTGTTACATAGCTCAACATGTTCTTTGCAGACATTACCCAAATCTGAAAGGACATGCTTATCAAATGTTTAATCAAGTTGCGCGTTGAGGCAGCAGTGCTAACCACTGTGCTACCATGCTGCCCTTCGGAGGAGGTAAGAGTACAGGTTAGCGATGTGGCGGATGGTTACCAGAAAATAAAGATAAGCGACAGAATGGTTGAATGTCTTTATGCAACAAGGAATTATAGAAGAGTATGGAAATTTAACAGTGGAACAAATTTAAAAGCTTTGTATCTAAATGCGTGAAACATTCGGAACAAAACTTGATGAGTTAACAACGCAAATACAAACAAAAGCATATGATTTGGTGGTGATTACTGACTCATGGTTATAGGGATCCAGGGGCGGGATTCTCTGACCCCCCGCCGGGTCGGAGAATTGCCAGGAGCTGGTGTGAATCCCGCCCCTGCCAGTTGCCAAATTCTCCACCACTGGATATTCGGCCGGGGCGGAAATCGTGCCGCGCCAGTCGGCGCCCCCCCCCCCCGGCGATTCTCCGGTCCGCGATGGACCGAAGTCCAGCTGCTGGAATGCCTGTCCTGCCGGCGAGAATCAAACCACCTCTCTTACCAGCGGGACTAGGCGGCGCGGGCGGGCTCGGGGGTCCTGGGTGGGGGCGCGGGGCGATCTGGCCCCGGCGGGTGCCCCCGCGGTGGCCTGGCCCGCGATCGGGGCCCATCGATACGTGGGCGGGCCTGTGCCGTGGGGGCACTCGTTTCCCTCCACCTCGGCCACAGCCTTCACCATGGCTGATGCGTAAGAGACACCCCTGCGCATCCGCGGGGATGACGTCAGCAGCCGCTGACGCTCCCGCGCATACGCGGACTTCCGCTGGCCGGCGAAGTCCTTTCGGCCCCGGCTGGCGTGGCGCCAAATGCCTTTCCCGCCGACTAGTGGCGCGCCAACCACTCTGGCACGGGGCTAGCCCCTCAAGGTGAGGGCTTGGCTCCTAAAGGTACGGCCCGACGCCGGAGTGGTTCCCGCCACTCCATCCCACCGGGACCCCCCGCCCGCCGGGTAGGGGAGAATCCCGGCCCAGGTCTAGGAGTTGAATATCTAAGGGTATAAAGTATTTTGGAAAGATGGACTAAAAGGAAAATGAGGTGGCGTAGCCCTGCTGGTGAGGAAAGGGATCAGTGTTGTAATGAGAAATGACATAAGCACTGGAGATCAAGATGTGGGATCAGTCTGGGTAGAAATAAGAAATTGCAAAGGGAATAAGTGATTGGAAGGAGTAATTTATAGATCCCCAGACAGTAGTTCTGCAGTTGGGCACAGTATAAACCAGAATACGGGGGGCTTATAAGAAAGGTACGGCAATAATCATGGGTTTATTTTTAATATGCACATAGACTGGACAAATCAAATTGGCAAGGGTGGCCTGGAGGCAGAGTTCATTGAATGTATTGGAGATTGTTTCTTGGAACAGTATGTTGGGGAACCAACCAGGGAGCAGGCTACTCTCGATTTGGTATTGTAAATGAGAAGGGATTAATTAATGATCTCATAGTTAAGGATCCTCTAGGGAGTAGTGTCCATAGTATGGTAGAATTCAAAATTCAGTTTGGGCGCGAGAAAATGGAGTCCCACACTAGTATTCTGGAATTAAACAAAGGAAATGACATAGGACAGATTTTGCCCAAGTAGAGTGGGCAGAAAGGCTAAAAGGTAGGATAGCAAAAGCTTCTGTAAGTACATAATTGGGAACAGAGTTGCTAAAGTGAATGTTGGTACTTTGGAAGATGAAACCGGAGGGTTAATAGTGAAAAACACACAAATGGCAAAGATGCTGGAACATAGAACATACAGTGCAGAAGGAGGCCATTCGGCTCATCGAGTGTGCACCGACCCACTTAAGGCCTCATTTCCACCCTATTCCCCTAACCCAATAGCCCCTCCTAAACCTTTTGGACACTAAGGGCAATTTATCATGGCCAATCCACTTAACCTGCATGTCTTTGGACTGTGGGAGGAAACCGGAGCACCCGGAGGAAACCCATGCAGACACTGGAAGAACGTGCAGACTCCGCACAGGCAGTGACCCAGTTGGGAATCAAACCTGGGACCCTGGCGCTGTGAAGCCACAGTGCTAACCACTATGCTACCGTGCTGCCCCAATACCGTGATGCTAAATACTTTGCCTCAGTTTTCACGGTGGATGACATAGGAATGAGCAATTCAGAGGTATAGAAAGGAAGGAACTCCGAACAATCAACATCAATAGGGAAACAGTACTCAATAAACTATTGTGATTGAGGACAGACAGGTCCCCTGGGCTTGGTGGCCTACATCCTAGGGTGTTAAAGGAAGTGGCAACGGAGATAGTGGATTTATTGGTTATAATATTCCAAAGTTCCATGGACATGGGAATGGTTCCAGTGGATTGGCAAAATGCTAATGTAACACCCTTATTCAAAAAGAGAGGGAGGCAGAATGTGGGAAATTTCAGACCAGTTAGTTTAACATCTGTTGTTGGAAAATTGTTAGAATCAATTATCAAGGAAGTAATATCAGGACATTGGAAAGGCAAAACGCTATCCATCAGAGTCAGCATGGTTTTATGAAGGGCAAATCATGTTTGACTAATTTGATAGAGTTCTTCAAAGATGTTACAAGCAAAGTGGATAATGGGGATCCTGTGATTGTAGTATATCTGAATTTACGGAAAGTGTTTGATAAGAAGGTTAATTCACAAAGTTAGATCACATGGGATTAGGGATAATTTCTTATCTTGGATAGAAGACTGGCTGACGGACAGGAGACAGAGTTGGGATAAATGGGTCTTTTTCTGGATGGCAAGGTGTGACTTGTCGGGTGCCACCGGTTCTGTCCTTTGGCTTATAAATGACCTGGATGCAGGGATAGAAGGTTCTGTAGCCAAATTTGCAGACAACACAAAAATAGGTGGGACAGTAAGTTGCAATGAGGAAATAAGAACCTGACAAATGGATATAGATAGGTTAAGAGCATGGGTAAAAATGTGGCAGATGGATTTTAACATAGATAAGTGTGAGGTCATGCATTTTGTTTGGTAAAAGGGGAAGGCAACTTATTATCTAAATGGGGAGAGACTTTGCAGAGGGATCTGGGGGTCCTCGTTCAGGAGTCACAGAAAACTTAGCATGCAGGTACAGCAGATAACAAAAAAATCAAATGGAATGTTGACACGAACAGCTAAAGGATTAGAGTATAAAGGTAAGTAAGTGTTGTTGCAACTATACAAGGCATTGGTGAGACCACATCTGGTGTATTGTGCACAGTTTTGGTTCCCTTATTTGAGGAAAGATGTGGCATTGGAGGCAGTTCAGAGGCAGTTCAACAATAACAGTAATCTTATTATTAACAGTAATCTATATATTGTCACAAGTAGGCTTACATTAACATTGCAATGAAGTTACTGTGAAAATTCCGGAGTCACCACTCTCCGGCGCCTGTTCGGATACACTGAGGGAGAATTCAGAATGTCTAATTCACCGAACAGCACGTCTTTCGGGATTTGCGGGAGGAAACCGGAGCATCCATAGGAAACCCACGCAGACACAGGGAGAATGTGCAGACTCCACACAGACTGTAACCAAAGCCGGGAATCTAACCCGGGTCCCTGGCGCTGTGAAGCAGCAGTGCTCATCTTTTTTACAATTTTTTTTTTAGTGTACCCAATTAATTTTTTACAATTAAGGGATAATTGAGCGTGGCCAATCCACCTACACGCCACATCTTTGGGTTGTGGGGGCGAAACCCATGCAAACATGGCGAGAATGTGCTAACTCCACACAGACAGTGACCCGGAGCCAGGATTGAACCACGAACATCGGCACTGTGGGGCAGCAGTGCTAACGACTGTGCCACCATGCTACCCAGTGAAGCTGCAGTGCTAACCACTGTGCTACCGTTCCGCCTGTGCTATCATACCACCTGATTCACCAGGTTGATTATAGAAATGAGGGGTTTGTCGTATGTAGAGAAATTAAACAGTTGCGCCTATTCTATTGCGTTTAGAAGAGTGAAGGGAGATCAAATTCAGGTATACAAGATGATAAAAGATATGGGTAAAGCAGATGGCTCCACTTGTGGGGCATTCTAGAATGAGATCATAGCCTTAGGATGACAGGTAGCAAATTTAAAACAGAGTTGAGGAGAAACAACTTCTCCCAAAGGCTTATGAGTCTGTGGAATTCGCTACACCAGAGTACGTTGAATGCAGGGTCAGTGAGTAAATTTAGAGTTGGACAGATTTTTAGTTGGTAATGGGTTGAAGGGTTATGGAGAACGGGCAGGGAAGTGGAGTTAAAACTAGGATGAGATCAGCCATAATCGAATGGCGGAGCAGACTGGATGAACCAAATGGCCTAATTCTGCTCTTTTATCTTATGAACTTTTAAAAAACAGAATTGGCTATTGGGCAAGTCTCAGCTGGGTATGAGTTCAATTCTGAGCACTACACTTTAAGAAGGATGTTAATGCCTTAAAGATAAGTGCTAGAATGGTTAACGATGAGGAACTTCAGTTATGTGGAGAATCTAGAAAAGTTGGGGTTAATCTTGTTAGAGAAGAGTCGGTCAAAGGGGATGTGATGGAGATATTCATTCCTGAATGAATTTGATAAGAGTGAATAAGGAGACGCAACTGGTTCCAGTGGCAGCAGGGTTCGTAATCAGAGGATAGAGATTTAAGATGATTGGCAAGAGAATCAGAAGCAGCAGGTATCTTTTATTTTTAAACTGAGTAGTTTTGATCTGGAGTGCAGCGTCAGAAAGGGTGATGGAAGCAGATTTGGTAGTTATGTTCAAACTGAATTTGTTAAGTATTCAAAGACAAAATAATTACAGGGGTATGGAGAAAGAGAAGGCAAGGAACAAGGATAAGCGCATGTGAATTCTCGGGCATAGCACTTCAGTCCCTGGTGGAGGAGGTTCCAAGGAGGGTTTTGTGCAGCAGTTCAGCAAGAGCCCATCTTGCCCCCCCCCATCCAGGAAGTGGTGTCGCTCCAGTCAATCCGACTCTCGACCTAGATTGACCCCCAAGAACATCCCCATGACGAAGTACTCCCTTTCTCTTGGTGACTTCTATTATATACAGTAGCTGCTGTACATCACTCTTTAAATTAAGTCGTCAAACAATGAGAAGTTTTAAAAGGTAACAAAGTGTCCTGATGTATCTTGAATGTGCTTTTGAAACACTGTCTAGCTCCAGCAGAAAGTGATTAGCAAAAGCCGAGTATGGATTTAAGTAGCAGTAGAAATCCTTAGCAATTACTTGAATTGCAGTATTAATCATGGAGGCTGATTTTTGTTAAAAGAAGAAATAATGCTTCAAAGGTCAGTAACCAATATTTTTGTTTCAGTGGAGTTGAATTGTACTCAGAGCCAGGATTTGTGTTGAGAATTTATTTAATTTTCTTCTGCATTCCTTTGATAAACTAAATTAAAGTACAAAGAACATCTATATTTTGAAAAGCTGATGAGATATGTGTTTATAATACATTAAATAATTAGTAAAATCTGTTGCAACCTCTCTTGTAGAGCTCTGTAGACCATATGAATACTTTATCCTAACAGCTGCTGAAAGAAAATTGGTGGATTTACACATTTAATTATTTTTCATCTCTTATTAAGTGGGGCTTTTATGTTCTAAAACACTTCATAGGGTCCATGAGTAATTAGAGGCAGGTGAGTAGATCAGTTTACCAGATTTTTTCAAAGTAAGTGTACTATTAAATCTTATTTTGGAGTCTGTTCCTTTATTGTTTTGGGCACATCTGCATGCACTCCAAGAGGACACTTTGGTAGCAGTAACTTATAAATGTGTCATTTTTAAACCACTGTCTCTGAGAAAACATATCTCCCAAGCACAATGATTTTTAGTGTGATTCTTTGTGACTTTTGTGTGAAGCAAGCTGTTATGATATGGCAGAATGATAAAAAGGCTGAGACTTCAAAATATCAGGCAGGTTGTGCTGTACCCTTTCATTATCTGCCGTTAAAAATCTTTTAATTTTACTTTGCTAAACTCAGCACTTTTGTACCTAAGAGCAGGATAAAATATTGTGAACAGCTTGTGTTAGAGCGGGACACTGATCACTTGTGAAGTATAAACTGGTGTTTTCTATTTACATCTGTTCTATACCAAAAAATGCAATTCATTTTGTCACACATGGTGAGACAAATAAAGCATTATTGCTGTCAAGGCAATCGTTGCCGCAGGGAAGCAGCTCAGGCATATTTACACACTGATAGTTGGTTATTGAAAACCTCCCTGTTCAATAAGCAATTCTCCCAAGGGTTCAAATCTGGCCAAATGAGAGCTTGGCCTAGATTCTAACTGTGGAGCTAGATAATGTACTGAAATGATTCCTTTTGAAAGAATGAAAAATAAACATATTTTCTTCCTGGTGATTAATCCTTTGCAGTGTGTCTTTGTGAAAATATCAGAATGGAAGTGAGTAAAATAAGTTTGTGGAATATCCTCTAATTTTGAGCTGGTTGTGGATAGGAGAGAGTAAACATACATGTGTATATTTCATTCTGCTACTTTGACAAATGAAAAATTGTAAGTGGGAACTCCTATAATTGGATGAAGGGGGATAATCGTGACAGCCTGGAGATAGTTAATTTTCTTTTTTTTTAAGTATGGAAAAGTGCCATGGTCCAAACAGTGCTGAAGCTATGATGTTTTTGAAATGAATTTATAGTAGATGTTGAAATACTTGGTTGTAAAAATATTTTTATCTGAGGTAAATTTCATGTTTTTGCAGCGGGTTGACATCTTTTGAAAGATTTCTGAGCTGAGTGGGAGAAAAGCTAATGCCTGAGTAGATGTGGTTGTTGGATCAGAACGATGCAGCTGTTAGATGTGAAAAATAACTTCTCCTAGCTGCTTGTGCACCAAGCTGTAGAATGCAGCATATTTATTTACAATAAAGGTGATGAATTTAATGGAAAGCTGAGGGAGAATGGAAATTGCAGACCTTGATACAAATAAAAACTGCCTACGAAGCAACTCTTGAGTGCTTGCTTTAAATGTACTTTCTGTTCCAATATCAAGGGAATAATAGAAATTGGTGGGCATTTTGAAGGATACATTTGGTTCAGATAAATTGTACTGGCAATTTCTCAATATTCAAGGTCAAGGATAGTAGGCAGAGTTGATAATAGCTATAACTCTAAGCTGATTTTTAAAAAAATGACTAAATGATTAACACCATTAGTAAAAGTAGACAATGGATTAAACAAGCCCATCCTTTGTAAGTGCCAAATATGCTGCTGTTTATTGATATCTTTTAAATGCTGTCATTTTGCAGCAAAGGTTAGGGTATTTGTCATAATCTGCACGGGATTTATGAAGTGGCAATGATTAAGCTCCCCGTGAGCCTCGCTGAATACGAGTTTCCCCCATTAAAGGGAGTGGGGAACCCTAAACCATGTATAGCTAAAGCTCAGTATAAAGTCGGCCAGTTTGGGTACCAACATAGAGGAGAGACCTGGCTGGGATCTTTTGTGCCGTGTAAATAATTGTTATTGCAATAAAACTTTATTTCTTTTTACAACTCCGTGTGGACTCTCTTCGTGGTCTACTAAAGTATTATAACTGACTGGCATGCTTAAAACCCATGGTTATTCCAAATAATTTGCTCTTGGAATTCAAAACTGGAAATGACTGAAGCTGGATTCTTGTCACAGTACATGCAAAAAATAAAGATCCATTGCTCTCAAAATTATAGGGTAACTGAAAAGCCACATCATTCATCTTTTACCTGTTGACTGATTACATTTCATGCTTCTGAAAGTGTGATGTATCAGTTGATAATTATTGATACTGGACATAGCTGGAGCACTGACATCCTCTAACAAGCCCGACTGACTCAATGTAAACAGATGACGGAGGTTTTTTGTAAGAATATTGAAATTCAACTTGTTATAATAATTGAATGGATTTGAACGTCATTCTCACTAAAGCCCCCTCAGATAGCAAATTGTTCAACTGCACCTGCTTATGACCTGCACCACTGAATGGAAATCAAGGGATGGGTAATGGAAGACTAGTTTCTATGTTGTATTCCACAACATCATCTATTTAGATTGTCAGAGTGACATTGGTTTAATGTTACCCCAATTGTCCACACATGTGAATTTGAGATGCAGCAAAAATATAGTAAAGAAGTGCATGTTGCAACTTCTTGAATGGTTTTATGCCTTGTCTAAATGTAATATTCTGACTTATGATTTTGCCATAATATCGACTGGAAAGCCAATGCAGTTTGTTTATTAAATGTATCTATTATGATTATAATTAGTTTTTAAAACTAGAATGGCAATAATGTTGAAATAGAATTCATTGTATGTCACATTAATAGTGATGTTACAGAATTTCAATAACCCTACCATTTTGTATATGCCATTCTTTTGGGCAGCACGGTAGCATTGTGGATAGCACAATTGCTTCACAGCTCCAGGGTCCCAGGTTCGATTCCGGCTTGGGTCACTGTCTGTGCGGAGTCTGCACATCCTCCTCGTGTGTGCGTGGGTTTCCTCCGGTTTCCTCCCACAGTCCAAAGATGTGCAGGTTAGGTGGATTGGCCATGATAAATTGCCCTTGGTGTCCAAAATTGCCCTTCGTGTTGGGTGGGGTTACTGGGTTATGGCGATAGGGTGGAGGTGTTGACCTTGGGTAGGGTGCTCTTTCCAAGAGCTGGTGCAGACTCGATGGGCCGAATGGCCTCCTTCTGCACTGTAAATTCTATGATAATCTTTTGATCACAGATGTTTTGTGAATTTGTGTTGCAATCTGCAGCAATAACTAATAACTAGCTTAGCTAGCTAGCATGCAGTTCAGAATAAATGTCAACAGTGGGGGTTCAATTCCTGTTCTGTCCGAGGGAAACAAGGGATGTACCTACTCACCCATAATATGAAAAAAACCACCCAAAGTCGACGGACCTTTGGCTGCTCTCCAAACTTTCTGGTCTCGGCCGCACCGATCCCCTCTGGTGGGACTGGAATTTCCTGCCAATGTCATAGTACCTGGATGTAAAGTGAAACATGTTTTTCTTCCAGAGTTTAAAATACTGGAAAATAGAACAATACTTTGCAAAAATATCCGTTTGGCCTAGGTCTAAACTTTCGGCTTTTTTCCAAAGGAATTCTGCTCATCAACAATGTAGGATAATGAAGGCCAAACAGGGATTTTGTCATGATCTTCAAATTTCAGAAAATTTTAAAGTTTGCTGCTTGTAATTCAAGTTTTGTAAGATAACATTTTGAAACTGAAAGGTGTTGATCATAAAATCTGCCCAAGTGCAAAATGGTTAATTTCTGCTTTTCCTCATCTGCACTCTCCTCATATTGAGTTTGCTACTATCCTAATTTCAAACCATAGCAGATTTTAATCAACTCAGTGCCCGAGGAGGAAAGGTACTTAATTCCAAGGTAGATGTTTAGATCAACTATGTTTCCTATTTACACATTTGCACAAAACCATGCCATCCTGCAACTGATGGTTAATCATCATGGGTACTTGGTACCAAGAATAAAGCCTTGTGTTGCTTACAGAAATGTTCTATTCATGCTTAACTCCATGAATGATGCAAAGATGCCATTAAAATTGTTCAATTGGAAACAGTAATTCAGAAAACTGGGGAGTTGAATGGAAAACAAATTTGGGATAACGAGGTGATAGCTATGTTGTTTTTTCGTCTGCAGACATTCAGAGCATTTTGATCGCTTTGTCAATATTGATAATCCCAGGGTCTGCTGCGTACTAATTATTCTATGGAATGTAGCTTTTATTGAACAAGAGAGCATCCACCATATTTTATGACTTCCATTCACTTGGTTTGACTCCCCTTGAAAATCTAAATAAAATTATGAACAAATAAACACATTTATCTATGATTATGTGGCACTTGATCGCATTTTGTTAATTCCTCAATTTCTCTTAAAATTTGTCAGTTTTGTTACAGAAGTGTTTATTAAGCTTAGCAATTATATAACTTGCAGAACCTATTCCAGGAAATTATTTTGTGAAGGTGATTTTTGAGTGACACTATGTAGAAGTGTTTCTATTAGAAATTGGGCAAGATAGATGCAGCTTTTTATCGCAATCTGGGGTAAAGCAAGGTGAATAGTGATGAAACATGTTTTAGCATAATATTTTATCCACAACTAATTGTGACATTTCCACTTTACTTTGGCTGTCAGGGTTTTTTATTCTGGGCTACGAATCACTAACATTTTAAGTGTATGACTGGTCAAAGCAGATAGTATAACTTCCTCTTTTTATCTGTTGCTTCTGCATTGTGCTGTATTGGGTATATTCAGTGTTCCCAACAGGGTCTGTCCTTGAAGGGAGCATGGATCAGGAATATGGGGATATGAAGCAGTATTTTCCCATCCTGCTCACGGTGCTCCCCCCCCCCCCCCCCCCGGCATAAGATTCCTTTGCAAGATTCCTCTGCAGTATTCCTGCTGGCGGGTGGGGTTTTCCGCTGAGTAGTGATGTGAACGCTATTTGCATTCGTTACCATCTTGTGAATGCTCATTAAATCTCGCTAGGATCATGTGATTCCTTCCAATCTTGCATCTCTCAGGCGGGAAATCATGTTGGTCTGAATCTCGTTTGAAAGAGGTTTGGGCCTCACTTCCCTTGCAACTTCGAGATGGGTGCAACACACAGAGTTACATGCCACAGTAATGCAGTGGTCTTGTTACAATGTCAGTGGAATGCTACACCGCTGGGGGTGTGGGGTTGGTCTGCAGCCGTTGGCTCCCTCCATAGTCACAAGAACACCACTGCAGCGATATTCAGACAGAGACCAGTATTGCAAACGGTGAGGGGCAGATTGTCGGATGGGTCTGCTCCAGGTGGATGCCACAGTTGTCCTAAGGACAAAACTGCAGCAGAACTCCAATAGGGCGGAAAATTCTAAGATTAACATTTCAACCAGAAGTGGGGGTTTGGAAGGGAACAATAACAAGCACATGGGCAGCAAAGGGGCAGGAAGGCTTTGCAAGGGGTTGAGGAGGAAGGGGGCACTGGAAGGCAGCGCAGCAGAAAGGCTTGGCAAGGGTGTGGAGGAGGAGAGGAAACGATGGCAGACGGGGGATACTGAAAGTTGGGAAACCAGAGCCTAACGAGGGAGACTGAAACATAGAAACAAAGGGGTGAATGAGATACCACATGTATGAATGGGAGGGGACGCATGCATACACTAGAATAGGAAAGGGGGTGGTTGTTACTGTTGCATGAAAGAGATGGGTCACATGGCGATTCGAGGTTGTGGAGGGAGAAAGTGTGGTTGTTGGCCATCAGAGCAACAGGGAACTTATTGAAAGAGCCCTAAGTCTGAGGTTAGCAGGTCAGAGTAGAGACGGACCATGGGACTACAGTCCAGAGTCGGAGAATAGAGGGAGCCATGGTGCTCGCTGGACCTCTCAGTCAAGTTGAGACAGTCAGGGGGGCATAGCTCAATGCTGTAATGTTCAAGCACCCATGTTGTACTCGCACTCCAGGAAGGGCAAGATCTGTGTGCTCGTACGGGATAACGCACCGCTTAGTGTGCAGGGTGTTTTCAAGAGCGACATAGTCGAAGGCTTGGTAGGTAACTATTTAAATATGTCCAAGCATTGCCAAGGTTTGATGAGAAGGATGTAGAAGCCTTTTTCATTTCATTTGAGAAGGTAGCTAAACAAATAAAATCGCCACAGGTCACGTGGGTATTAATGATTCAAACAAAGTTGGTAGGTATAACCAAGTGAAGTGTTTGCATCATTACCAGAGGAGGTATCTGGGACATATGAGGAGGTAAAAAAATCCATCTTAGGTGCATATAAACTAGTGCCTGAAGCCTACAGACAAAGGTTTAGAAATTTAAGGAAAGAATCTGGTCAAGCATACATGGAGTTTGAAAGGATCAAACAGAGTAATTTTGATCGGTGGAAAAGGGCTTTGAAAATAGACCAAACGTATGAAGCTCTTGGGGAAATGTTAATTTTGGAGGAGTTTAAAAATTCAATTCCTGATGTAGTGAGAACTCATGTGGAAGAGCAGAGGGTTAAAACTGCGAGAGTAGCAGCAGAAATGGCAGATGATTACGAATTAGTTCATAAATCATAAAGTTTTGGTTTCCGGCATCAGTTTCAGCCTGTGATGGATAGAAACTGGGGAAGGAAGAAATACTCAGGTGATAAAGGTAAAGGGGATCTGATGGGAGATAAGGATACTGTACCTCAGAGTAAAAAAATAAATAAATCCAGGAACGTGGAAGAGAAATTAAAAGTTTCAGATGATTTTACTGTAATAAACTAAGCCATGTAAAGTCAGCGTTGGAGGTTGAAAAAAAGCACTGGTAAGGCCGATGTGGTAAAACAGGATAATCCAGTGGGGTTTGTTAAAGTGGTAAAGGAAAGCCCAATTGAAGTGAAGGAGGTGCAATAGAATGTACAGCCTGATCAAGAGGTGATTGGTTAGGGTTAGGGTTAGGGTTAGTTTACTCATGTGTACCAGGAGGAGCAGGTAAAGAAGTCAGAATTTTAAGAGATACGGGAACGAGTCAATCTTTGATGGTAAGAGATGAGGAGTTATGTAGTTTGGGAAGAATATGGCCAGAAAAGGTGGTAACATGTGGAATTAGGGATGAGAAGAGTGGTGTTGCATTATATAAAGTGAAGTTGGAAAGTCCAGTGAAGGGTGGTGAAGTGATAGTAGAATGTTATTCCCTTAAAAATGATGTCTTAATGAGAAAATGGAGACCTTTGCATATGCAGGCGGATGACGTTCATCAAGAGGTATTGCTGGTAGGGTATAGAACGGAGGTGTTGCGAGCACATGAGGTACCAGTAGCAGGTCATTTGGGAGAAAGAAAAACTCAAGCTAAAATGCAAAACATTTTTATTGGCCTGGACTACATAAACATGTCGTTAAATGTTGTCGATCATGACACACATGTCAAGTGATAGGGAAACGTCAAGCGTTGATAAAACCCATTCCCGCATTTGAGGAACCTTTTACAAGGGTCTTAATTGATTGCGTAAGACCGCTTCCTAAAACAAAAAGTGGGAATCAATATTTTTTGACTATAATGGATGTGTCTACTAGGTTTCCAGTACACAATATTACGGCTAAAAAGATTGTGGAGGAGTTACTTAAATTCTTTACTAGATATGGACTACCCACAGAAAGACAATCGGATCAAGGATCAAATTTTACCTTTAGGTTATTCAAGGAGGTTATGGATAGCTTGGGAGTAAAACCATTTAAATCCACTGCGTACCATC
Organism: Scyliorhinus torazame; assembly: GCF_047496885.1. NCBI lineage: Eukaryota > Metazoa > Chordata > Chondrichthyes > Carcharhiniformes > Scyliorhinidae > Scyliorhinus > Scyliorhinus torazame. Next base: position 241,512,242 of record NC_092707.1, read on the forward strand.
CAGAATTGCAGGGAGCATTAGAAAAGTGGCATCAGACGTTAAAAACAATGTTGAGAGCTTATTGTCAAGATTATCCAGAGGATCGTGATAAAGGAATTCCATTCGTACTGTTTGCAATTAGGGATGCACCTAACGAGTCAACCAAATTCAGTCCTTTTGAACTAATTTTTGGCATTGAGGTAAGAGGACCACTTAAATTGATTAAGGAGGAATTGGTGAGTGAGCAGTCTGAAATTACACTATTGGATTATGTGTCAAATTTTAGAGAATGATTAAATAGAGCAGGTGAATTGGCTAGACAACATTTAAAAGTTGCACAGCACGTGATGAAACGGTTAGCGGACAAGAAAGCAAAAGTTTGTAGTTTTGCCAGTGGAGATAAAGTTTTAATATTGTTACCAGTGGTAGGTGAACCTTTAAAAGCAAGGTTTTGTGGACCTTATCAGATTGAAAGGAAATTAAGTGAGGTGAATTATGTGGTAAGAATGCCAGATAGAAGGAAAACTCACCGCGTGTGTCATGTTATTATGCTTAAAAGGTATTTTGAAAGGGAAGGAGAGCAAAAGGAAGAGGTTTTAGTGATTCTAACTCCAAAGTGAAGAACCGAATCCAGATGACTCTGAATTTGACATTTCTCAAATTAAATTGGATAACGAGGATGTTCTTAAAAATTGGGATAAATTATTGAGTTACCTTCTGTTAACTTTTGGTTGGTTCAATTGGCTCTGTTTTATAACCTTTGCTCTAGAGTCGCCAGGTATCTTTATGATACCGCCACGAGGTTCAAGTAATGATCAATAACTCAATGCACCAATTAGTAAGATTCAAATCAAAGCACATTTATTATACACAGTAAATCGCTACTCATGCATAAACTCTACTTTCTAAGCTATTTCTATAACTAACAGGCCAATACTTAGCTTCGGACTGGCCCACCAGGTGAGGGGAACAAATGACCGTTCGTTCGGGTTCTGAGTCTGCGGGATTCAAGGCTGGTATGGACTGGTAGCTAGGAGCGCCTATTTCGTAGCGAACGTTGACTTGAAACTTATGTTCTTGGAGGCCGCCGGACAGGTCACTGTCAAGGGTTGCTTTGCGTTGCTGAGTGACCCTGTCAAGAAAAAAGATTTGAACTTGGGGGCTTTACTTTATAGTCCCCAGGGGCTTCCCGCCCTTCAGGGCGGACCCCGTACCTGGTTTCAAGTGATTGGACTGCGTTCCAATCGCTTGGTTCGATTTCTCCAATACTGGAGCTGTTTCCTGATCGTTGGGCGGTCTTTAAGTGTCCGTTAACCTCTTTTGTGATGGCTCCTGCTGGCGCCGAGGAGTCTGGCTTGGCCTTGTTTACCTCAAAATGTTTTGATTGTTCCCGGGGATCGCTCATTACTATGTAGATGGCTGCTACATTACTATGCAGATGGCTGCTTGTGTCCGGGTTTCTGCAGAGTCTAATACACAGTAACTTGCACCTGCTAGTTTTTGCCTGTGTTGACTGAATTTCCCTTCAACCTTTGCTGTTCTCCATTTTAAGTCGGGAAGTGGCCAACTCAGGTGGCTACACTTCCAGAGGAAAAATGACCTGACCTGAAAGAGTTATTAATATCACATGGGCAAGTTTGTGGAAACAATATAACAATAATAATTGCTTATTGTCACAAGCAGACTTCAATGAAGTTACTGTGAAAAGCCACTAGTCACCACATTCCGGCGCCTGTTCGGGGAGGCTGATACACGAATTGAACCCGCGCTGCTGGCATTGTTCTGCATTACAAGCCAGCTGTTTAGCCCACTGTGCTAAACCAGCCCCTATAAGTTGGGAAGTACTAAAACGACTACATGATGTAGATGTGGGAAATGCTGTTCCAGTTAAACAACATCCATGTAGACTTAACCCTCTAAAATTGGCACAGGTTCAAAATGAAATTGAAAGTATGCTTAAAAATGGCATAATTGAAGTGGGTTGCAGCCAATGGAGCTCACCCATAGTGATGATACTGAAACCGGACGGTACCCAACTGTGTGTGTGGACTATAGAAAGGTTAATGCAGTTACAAGAACAGACTCTTATCCTATCCCACGGTTGGCGGACTGCATTGAGAAGGTGGGACACTCCACTTTTATCTCCAAACTTGATTTACTTAAAGGTTACTGGAAGGTACTTTTATCCGAAAGGACGAAGGAGATTTTGGCTTTTGTGACTCCAAAAGGTATATACCAATTCAAAGTTATGCCATTTGGCATGAAAAACGCCCAGCCACATTTCAGCGGTTAACGAACAAAGTCATTTCAGGATTACCCAATTGTGCGGTATGCATAGATGATCTGGTGATTTTTAGTCAGACATAGAAAGAACATTTGAAGCATCTGATGGTGTTATTCGATTGACTTCGGGAGGCAGGATTGGTGGGAAACCTAGCCAAAAGTGAGTTTCGAAAAGCCCAAGTCACGTTCCTTGGCCATACAATTGGATAGGGACAAATGGTCCCATGGGATGTGAAAATGAAAGGTATTGGGGAGTTTCCAATATCCACGACATGAAGGAAAATAATGCGATTTCTTGGCATGAGTGGTTTTTACCGGAAATTTGTGTCGAATTTTAGCAGCGTGTTTGCTCCACTGATGGACTTGCTGAAGAAGCATAGCAAATTTCAGTGGACGGTGGAATATCAACAGGCATTTGACGGCCTGAAGGCTGTGTTAACCACTGCTTCTGGGTTGGCCACCCCAAATTACATGAAACCATTCAAGGTGACTATCGATGCGAGTGATGTGGGCGTAGGTGCAGTGCTCCTGCAAGAAGACGACGAAGGAAGAGAGCGGCCTATTGGATATTTTTCCAAGAAATTAAATGATCACCAGAGGAAGTATTCAACAATTGAAAAAGTGACTTTGAGCTTGGTACTGGCTTTGCAACAATTATCATTTATGTTACCAGCAATTTGTCTGAAATAATTATATATACTGAACATAATCTATTGATGTTTTTGGAGTAATTCAGGAATAAAAATGCCAGACTGTTTCGATGGAGTTTATTATTACAACCATTTCATTTAAAAATTATACATGTGGCAGGATGAGAAAATGTGATAGCCGATGCTTTGTCACGAATGTGATAAAGAGAAACAGGTTCGATGGTGGAAAAAGAAGAACTAAAATGGACTGTAATGTTTGCCTGTTTTATTTTTGTTTGAAAAATTTATGTTTATTGTCAATTGTTATTAATGGGCAAGTGAAAAGGTGAAAATTGAAACCACCTTTGAAGTTGATTTATTTTGTTTCTTGGGGGGAGGTGTCTTGTGAGTGTCCCTTTAAGAAAGGTTATTGTCTTATCACATGGCTTCAGTGATTTCATTGTGTGGGTGGAGCTGGGCTGCGGCTCTGAGTTTTTACTTTCATCTTGAGTTTTGGGCTGGTTTTGAACTGCACAGGTTGAAAGAAGTGTTTCTCTGTCTTCATTTTAAAAGCTGTTTCCAGATTGCTTGATAACTTAACGAGATAATTACTTTCTAGAAGGAATTCAAACCTGCTGTTTGAAATGAGGAACAGAGTATCAATAATGAGTCTTACACCAGTAAGAATGCAGTATGCTGGGCCACACCTTTGAAAATGGGTTTCTGATTTTACTTGGATTTTGTTATTGAATTGGAACAGTCAAGAGGGAATTCATTAAGGGTTATACATAGATTACTGTAGCTGTGTGGGGTCTTTATGTTTGTAGTTGATAAAAATTCTTACTGTGTGTGTTTATACAAATGTTAACTAAATTTGTAGAATAAAGCTTGCTTTTTGTTTAAAAGCACAAAGAAGTCTATTGAATAACACCTGAAAGGCAGGCTCTTGTGCTCATCCAGCCAAATTCAATAAACAGTTGTAGGTCAGATGAACTGCATGATATTGGAGTTTACTAAACCCTGACCCATAACAGAAGATAGGCAGGCTGTGAGATTCAGTGGCTTTCCTGTCATCTCAGGATTCCCAAGCGTGCAGGGAGCACTCCACGGCAGCAGTCCCTAATGTTTATCAACTGAAAAGGCTATTATTCCATCAATGTTTAACGAGTGGGTGATTATCGGAAGCACATCATGCACGTTTGTGCCAAGCACTGTGGGAGCTGCATTGACTTCTACACCCTGGGTCATTCCTAAGTGCCTCAGATTTTCAGAGGGCCTGCGCGTCTGCAGGGATGGCTGCTTGGGGTTAAGGGCTACCCACTGAAATGCTGGCTCATGATACTGGTGTGTCTGCCTCAGAGTGGTTCGGAGGAGAGGTACAACACAGCTCATCATCACACAGTCACTAACTGAGCAGACCCTTGGCATTCTGAAGATGTGCTTCTGATATTTGGACTTCCCAGATGGCATATGACCATACTTTCCAGGTAGGGTCCACCACATCATCGCAGTCTGTTGCACCCTTCACAAGCACTACAAGGATGTGATCCCTTGCCAGAGGGTGATGTGGAGGAGAGCTCTCAGGACAATGATGCGGAGGCCCAGGAATCTGGAGACGGCGATGAGGATCCGCTTCCACAGGACGATACTATCGGGGAAACAAGACACAAGAGATGTGCCCGTGCCACTTCAATCACTACCAGATTCCAGGATGAGTGAAGTGAGGGGAAATGGCCACATTTCTCCTGGTCTGAATGCCATTTGATCTCAATGGCAGTGATGGCCAACATGTCTCAAAGAGCTGCTTCTGCATTCACACTTACATTGTCTAATCTCATGATTCCCTGGGCTGGGATCTTTAAGACGGTCACCGGTGCACTCTGCATTTGCTCGCTCGGGGGAGTGAGAGTATATTCAACAGCAATAGGTGAGGTTGACATCACATGAATGTGAATGTCAGAGGGACACTATCACTGAGTGGGAGGATGGCTAAACCTCAAGATAAGATGATTCATAAGTACATAATCTCAATGCCTTCAGTTGACCAAGCCATTTACATGAACATCAAAAATATCAACAAAAGTGCAACATGGCATCATGGTGGCAGTGGTTCACACTGCTGATTCACTGTGCCGAGGACACGGGTTCGATCACAGCACATCCATGTAGAGTTTGCATATTCTCCCAGTATCTATGGGTCTGACCCCCACAACCCAAAGATGTGTAGGGTGGGTGGATTGGTCATATTAAATTGCCCCTTAATTGGAAAAACATTTTTTTTAAAGTGCAACATTTTTACAGTGGTTTCATATCAGTGACCTAAAAGTGATTTCAATATTTCATCACTTTCCCAACCCTACCACTATGCCTGGGTGCAGCCCCAATATCTGCAGCAAAGGTGGAAGCAGCCTGATGACCGCTGCATCCTGATCTTGCGGACACCCTTTGGTGGCCTGAGGCTTGGAGGCCTCTGATTTGATGAAGGTCTCCTGCCCAACGGCACCCTTATTGACATGAGCCACTGGAATGGATGGGGTCACAGGCAAAGGGGAGTCAGAGCAACTGGACACGAGTGGAGGCCCATGGGGTGTCTGATTGATGCTCACCCTCTCTCGGTGCACAATGGTCCTTTCCTGATTCATGAGGAGAAGGGGCACTTGACGGGAGGTCAAAGTGCCTCCCCCTCCCACCCCCCATCACCTAGACATTAATGGTGCCCATCAGTCCGTGTGGCCATAAAGTTCAAGACCGAGCGTAAACCCGCCAAGGTCTTCATGGTTCCATGGTAATAGCCAACCTACCATTTTTATTTCATTTTAAATATGTTTATTAAGAATTTTTAAACACAATTTTCAACCATACAAACACCCCCCCCCCCGTAACAAAAAGAAAGGAAAACTCTCATAGCAAGACATAAACATGGCAAATCAACATGATACAGAACTTTGTACATTGGATTCCTCCCGTACATATCAGTTTTCATGATCGTTTATGTATTTTCTTGCTCAGATGCCCCCCAGAAACCCCCCCCTTCCCCGTCCCTCCCTCTTCTTCTCTCCCCCCCCCCACACCCCCCCGGGTTGCTGCTGCTGTCGACCGAACTTCTTCTAACGCTCCGCGAGATAGTCTAGGAACGGTTGCCATCGCCGGGAGAACCCCTGCACAGACCCTCTCAGGGCAAACTTTATCCTCTACAACTTGATAAACCCCGCCATGTCATTTATCCAGGCTTCCACACTGGGGGGCTTCGCATCTTTCCACACTAACAAGATCCTTCGCCGGGCTACCAGGGATGCAAAGGCCAGAATACCGGCCTCTTTCGCCTCCTGCTCTCCTGGTTCGTCCGCTACTCCAAATAATGCTAGCCCCCAACTTGGCTTGACCTGGACTTTCACCACCTTAGATATAGTTCTCGCAACTCCCCTCCAGAACCCATCCAGTGCCGGGCACGACCAAAACATATGGGCATGGTTCGCCGGGCTTCCTGAGCACCTCCTACATCTGTCCTCCACCCCAAAGAACCTACTCAGCCTCGCCCCCGTCATATGCGCTCTGTGAACAACCTTAAATTGTATCAGGCTAAGCCTGGCACACGAGGAAGAGGAATTAACCCTACTTAGGGCATCAGCCCACAGACCCTCCTCAATCTTCTCCCCCAGCTCCTCTTCCCATTTACCCTTCAGCTCCTCTACCAAAGCCTCACCCTCTTCTTTCATCTCCTGGTATATCGCCGACACCTTGCCCTCTCCGACCCATACGCCCGAAATCACCCTGTCTTGAATCCCCTGTGCCGGGAGCAGCGGGAATTCCCTCACCTGCCGCCTCACAAACGCCCTCACTTGCATGTACCTGAAAGCGTTTCCCGGGGGTAGTCCAAACGTCTCCTCCAGCGCCCCTAAGCTCGCAAACGTCCCATCGATGAACCGGTCCCCCATTCTTCTAATCCCTGCCCTATGCCAGCTCTGAAACCCCCTGTCCATCCTTCCTGGGACAAACCGATGGTTATCTCTGATCGGGGACCACACCGAGGCTCCCGTCGCACCCCTGTGCCGTCTCCACTGCCCCCAGATCTTTAGCGTTGCCGCCACCACCGGCCTCGTGGTGTACCTTGTCGGCGAGAGCGGCAGCGGTGCCGTCACCAGCGCCCCCAGGCTCGTTCCTTTTCAGGTCGCCGTCGCCATCTCCAACCTCTTCCATGCCGCCCCCTCTCCCTCCATCACCCACTTACGGATCATCGCCACGTTGGCTGCCCAGTAGTAGCCACCCAGATTCGGCAACGCCAGCCCTCCTCTATCTCTACTATGCTCCAGGAACCCCCTCCTTACCCTCGGGATCTTACTCGCCCACACAAAACCCATAATGCTTCTGCCTACCCTCTTAAAAAAGGCCTTGGTGATCACAATTGGAAGGCATTGGAATACAAAAAGAAACCTCGGGAGGACCACCATTTTAATCGACTGTACCCTGCCCGCTAGCGAGAGTGGTAACATGTCCCACCGTTTAAAGTCCTCCTTCATCTGCTCCACCAGCCGCGTCAAATTAAGTTTGTGCAGGGTCCCCCAGCTCCTAGCTACCTGGATCCCCAAGTATCGAAAGCTCCTTTCCGCCCTCCTCAATGGTAGGTCGTCTATCCCTCTTCCCTGATCCCCCGGATGCACCACAAAGAGCTCACTCTTCCCTACATTGAGCTTGTAGCCTGAGAAGTCCCCAAACTCCCTTAGGATCTGCATGACCTCCACCATCCCCTCCACTGGATCCGCCACATACAGCAGCAAGTCGTCTGCGTACAGCGACACTCTATGCTCCTCTCCCCCTCGAACCACCCCCCTCCATTTCCTGGACTCCCTTAATGCCATGGCCAAAGGTTCAATTGCTAATGCAAACAACAGGGGGGACAGGGGGCACCCCTGCCTCGTCCCTCGATACAGCCGAAAATACTCCGACCTCCGCCGATTCGTAACCACACTCGCCACCGGGGCTCTATATAGGAGCTTAACCCAACTGATAAACCCCTCCCCAAACCCAAACCTCCGCAACACTTCCCAGAGATACTCCCACTCTACTCGGTCAAAGGTCTTCTCCGCGTCCATAGCTGCCACTATCTCCGCCTCTCCCTCCACCGATGGCATCATTATCACGTTTAGGAGCCTTCGCACATTGGTATTTAGCTGCCTGCCCTTTACAAATCCCGTCTGATCCTCGTGAATCACCCCCGGGACACAGTCCTCAATCCTCGTAGCCAACACTTCTGCCAGCAACTTAGCATCTACGTTGAGGAGCGAGATCGGCCTATACGACCTGCATTGCAGTGGGTTCTTATCCCGCTTCAGGATCAAAGAGATCGTCGCCTCCGACATTGTCTCATTGAAAGTCCTTACCAGCAACTGGGCTAACAGGTCTATATACTTCCTATAGAGCTCCACCGAGAACCGATCCGGTCCCGGGGCCTTCCCTGCCTGCATGCTCCCCAGTCCTTTAACCAGCTCCTCCACCCCAATTGGCGCCCCCAAACCAGCCACCTCCTGCTCCTCCACCCTCTGGAACCTCAGTTGGTCCAAGAATCGTCGCATCCCCTCTTTTCCCCCTGGGGGCTGGGACCTATACAGCTCCTCGTAGAAGGCCTTGAATGCCTCATTCACTTTCACCGCACTCCGGTGACTCCACCTATTTCCCTCGCAGCCATCCTCTTACGGAGCTGATGTGCCAGCATCCGGCTCGCCTTCTCCCCATACTCATACATAGCCCCCTGTTCCTTCCTCCACTGTGCCTCTGCCTTCCCTGTGGTCAACAGGTCGAACTCCGTCTGGAGACTTCGTCTCTCCCTGAGTAGTCCCTCATCAGGGGCCTCTGCATATCTTCTGTCCACTCTTAAAATCTCCCCCACTAACCTCTCCCTTTCCCTGCCCTCTCTCTTCTCCCTATGAGCCCTGATGGAGATTAACTCTCCCCTGACCACCGCCTTCAGCGCCTCCCATACTACTCCCACCTGCACCTCCCCGTTGTCGTTGGCCTCCAGATACCTTTCGATACACCCCCGCACCCTCCCACACACTTCCTCGTCTGCCAGCAGTCCTACATCCAACCGCCACAGCGGGCGTTGGTCCCACTCCTCCCCCAGCCCCATTTCCACCCAGTGCGGGGCGTGGTCTGAAATGTCTATGGCCGAATACTCCGTTCCCTCCACTTTCGGGATCAATGCCCTGCCCAGAACAAAAAAATCTATCCGGGAGTAGGCCTTGTGTACATGGGAGAAAAAAGAAAATTCTCTGGCCAAAGGCCTGGCAAATCTCCACGGATCTACTCCCCCATCTGATCCATAAACCCCCCGAGCACCTTGGCCGCAGCCGGTCTCTTTCCGGTCCTAGATCTGCAGCGATCCAGTGCTGGGTCCAACACCGTGTTGAAATCCCCACCCATTATCAAGCTTCCTACCTCCAAGTCCGGAATACGCCTCTTCATCCATTTCATGAATCTAGCATCGTCCCAATTCAGGGCGTATACATTTACCAATACTACCCCCGTCCCCTGCAACCTACTGCTCACCATCACGTATCAGCCACCATTGTCCACTGCTATGTTCTTGGCCTCAAACGACACCCGCTTCCCCACCAGTATTGCCACCCCTCTATTCTTCGCATCCAGCCCCGAATGGAACACCTGTCCTACCCATCCCTTCCTTAACCTGACCTGATCACGTCTGCCTTCAGTCCCTTTAAGTACGCGAACACTCGGGCCCTCTTAACCGGCCCATTTAGGCCTCTCACATTCCACGTGATCAGCCGGATTGGGAGGCTACCCTCCCCCCCCCCCCCCCGTGCCCGCCGACTGGCCATCTCCTATCTTAGGCCAGTCCCGTGCCCGCGTCTCCCGCACCCTCCAGTCCCCCAGACGGGGAACCCCCGCCCCGACCACCTCTTCCATTTTCAGTTCCCCCTCGGCCAATGCAGCAGTACCCCTATTGTCCCCCTCTCTTTCTCTTCCCCCCCCCCCCCCCCCCGCTAGATCCGAATCTAGCTCTTTTGCTCCCCCCCATAATACTTCCGTAAGTCAGCTGACTCCTGCTGACCCCGGCTTCTCCCGCCTTCCCGTTGACCTCCCCCCCCCCCCCCCCCCCCCACCGGTGTGGAAATCCCTCCTCCTTGCGCTCCTCCATCCCCCTCCCTCCCTAATGCGGGAAAAAGCCCGCGCTTTCCTGAGCCAGCCCCGCCTCCTGTGGCGCAGCTCTTGTTGTGGCCTTATCCCAATTCCCCCATCCCCGAGTCTCACCGCCCTCCAGCACCGACGCCCACATTCCTCACTGTCCCCCCCCATCAAAAACTCTTCCCCATCCCCATTCATCGCCCCACCCGTGAAACATTCTTTACCCATATTTGCAACCCTGTGTACAGTCAACATCTCCCCCACACCCACAGTCCCTCAGTTCGAGTCCAATTTTTCCGTTTGTGTAAAGGTCCAAGCCTCTTCTGGCGTTTCGAAATAGTGGTGTCGGTCCTGATATGTGACCCACAGTCGCGCTGGCTGCAGCATTCCGAATCTCACCCTTTTTGTATGCAGCACCGCCTAGGCCCGGTTGAAGCCAGCTCTCCTCTTTGCCACCCCCGCGCTCCAGCCCTGGTAGACTCGGATCACCGCATTCTCCCATCTTCTGCTCCGCTCCTTCTTGGCCCATCTCAGGACGCTCTCTCTGACTGCGAAGCGATGGAACCTCGCCACTATTGCCCTTGGCGGCTCGCCAGCCTTGGGTCTCCTCGCCAGGACCCGGTGAGCCCCTTCTAACTCCAGGGGGCTCGGAGAGGCCTCCGCACCCATCAGCGAATGGAGCATCGCGCTCACATACGCCCCGGCATCAGCCCCCTCCACTCCTTCGGGGAGACCCAGAATCTGGAGGTTCTTCCTCCTCGACCTGTTCTCCAGGACCTCGAATCTCTCGGCACACCTCTTGTGCACCGCCTCGTGTGCCTCCATCTTCACCGCCAGGCCCAAGATCTCGTCCTCGTTCTCGTTAGTTTTGTCCCTCACCTCTTGGAGCGCTACCATCTGGGCCTTCTGGGTCTCCTTCAGCCCCTCGATCGCCAACAGCATTGGCGCCAGCACCTCCTTTTTAAGCTCCTCCACGCAGCGCCTGAGAAACTCCTGCAGGTCCGGCCCTCATGCTGCTCGATCTCCATCCTCCGCCATCTTGTTTTTCCCCCCTCGTTTCTGCTGCTGCTCCAAAGCGCCTCTTTCCGCCGCTCCACTGCTAATATAGCCAACCTACCATGATGACATTGAGGTGCTTGCACGTCGGAGCCACGACATCGGACAGAATGTGGACAGATTCCTCCATCATTTGCTCCAGACTGGTGAATGACTGCTGACCCTTTTTCCTGCTGTTCCACCGCCTGTTTGCATCTCCAGCATTGTGTTTTTGCCGCTTTCCAATGTTCATCATCTGACTCGGACTGGGCATGTGGCTGGTCTCCAACAGCCCTCCAAGTGCTGGTCTGTCCCTGCCTCCAACTTCTGCAGGGATGTTTCAATGACTTATTCATCAGGAAATAAGGCCAAGCTTAATCTGGAACTGCCCCACCAAGGAGTGTGTCCGCGCTGGTGGAGGGTGTGGTGAGCGCAGTGACTGTTCTTTCTCAGCTTCCGCATCTGATGTGGCTTGGGAGTTGGGATTTTGTTCGGCAACCTTGTGGGCCTCGATCTTCTGATGCCTGGAAGAAAGAGAAGAGTTTTAGTTGTAGTTGATGAGCATGCAGATTACAAGATTGCATGTGACTCACTGTGATTGTCAGGATGCGGTAAACTGATCAAGGTGTGATCCATGCTAGGTTACAGACACACAGTTTGATCTCCCCTTCCCCACAGGAGTGATCCCTAAACCCATCAGCGATCTCTGTTACATCCTTCTCCAATTCCATGAGGGGTATGATGTTGCCCAACCTTCCTCCAGTCTGGGATCTTTCCCGTCTGTTGTGGCCAAGGTTGCCTTGGATGAAGATAAAAGAAAAGCATGGGGTGAGAAGGGATGGAGCAGAGGTTGCGAAAGATGCATGCCCCCCGTGTGTGGCGAGCCTTTCCCAGAAGGGGCGGAGGATGAAGTGTGAGCAGCATGATAGATGAGATGGTGGTAATGTGAAGGTTTCTGTGGGCAAGTCGGTGATATGTGTCCCTCGCTAATGGTAGTGGGAGATTCCTGAAGAGAGTAGCCCTTTGAATACATGATGCTGCGATGAGAGTTTGATATTGTAAGGAGTTGAAGGATGACTGACCCTGGTGAATCGGATGAGATCATTCACCTTCTTCCTTCGCTGAATTTCATTGCAGGTGTAATTGGCCGGCCAAGCTGAAGTCTTCTGAAATGGCTTCCCAGGCTAGAGAGGTGAGGCTGGTGTGCTTTACGGAGCTGTCCCTGGGGAAAGCACATCCCTATGCACTTACACTGCTCTTGCGAAAGCCTGGAGGGCATTGTGGCTGAAGTAGGTGCTGCCACCATCTTTTGGCTTGCAACCGCCTTCTTTTGGTTTGCTGACATCTGTGTGTGTCCTGAACACAGCTGGGCTGGGGAGTGAGATCTGTGTGCTCGGGTGATGTTTGATGTTTATATCGGACGCCTGGACTTTAGACCCCCGCCAGGTAAAGGCAAGGCGGACAAATCTGTTCCTGACCCATCGAGTGATTCACAGAGCTGGTACCTTTTAGTTGTTGAGCATGCGGATTGCAGGATTGCCCATAATTTGAGGTTCCAAGTGCAATTTCCCGCCATTCCGCGCAGTGTGATCCATGATGCTGTACCCACCCATCCCCGCATTAAGTCTCAAAAAAGGCAAAGTTTCTTCCATGGTTACAGCACCTGTCCTAATTCCTTGTCTGTTCTCCAGTAAATATCCAATCTAACCAGGAACAGAAAAAATAACTGGCATCTGTAATTCAATTTTATTGCACTCTGGTTCATTGTTAACTAGGTTTAGCATCTAGCAACCAATTCTTATTTTCCTACTCTTGCAGAAATGTGCACTATTGGATAACTTCCAGTTGTACTTGCTGGGATAACCTGGGCTGTTAACTTGTTAGCAACTTTCAGGCTTGTGTTGTACCCAGGCTTCTTAATTTTGTACAATTATATGTTAAGAACTAGGGTGGCACGGTAGCATAGTGGTTAGCACTGTTCCTTCACAGCGCCAGGGACCTGGGTTCGATTCCCGACTTGAGTCACTGCCTGTGCAGAGTCTGCACGTTCTCCCTGTGTCTGTGTGGGTTTCCTCCGGGTGCTCCGGTTTCCTCCCACAAGTCCTGAAAGACGTGCTGTTGGGTGAATTGGACATTCTGAATTCTCCCTCCGTGTACCTGAACAGGCGCCGTAGTGTGGCGGCTAGGGGATTTTCACAGTAACTTCATTGCAGTGTTAATGTAAGCCTACTTGTGACACCAATAAAGATTACTATTATTAGACCAATGTCTGTTTATTTTCCTCACTCAGGTGAGGTGTAATTGCTGTGACTGTGTTGAACTACTTGCCCTATGTTTTTTTAAACAGTTGTCATATGTTGAGAACATTCAGGCCCACTAATGACCCATGGTTGTAGTGGTTGGCCTCCATCCACAGTGGCTTTGCAAACATTGATGCAGTTTTTCATTTTAAATCTGTTCGTTCATAGGTCCAAAACAATTTACTGCCTTCTGACAATGTTTCTTTGGCTTTGATAGTGCAGTTCTTTATTGGTATTAAAAATAGTACAAGCTGAAAGTGGCTACTGACAGTTGTGTGGGTGACTTTTGAAATGTGTGCAATTTAAGCATTCTTAAGCATGTTTGTACTTGCAGTGGCTTAGTGCCAGGGAAATGCACTGTTCTGCAGCACAATGGAGCATATTTGGTTGGAAACAGACTTAACACCACTTTGACTAAAAGTTATTTTGTGTGATCAAAAGTTATTTCTCCCTTATGAAATTACATGTTTAACCAAATTTCTTTGTCGACTTGAGACTATTAGTGGAAATGTGTATGCAATTTTCTCACAAACATATGAAATAGAACTAATTATTGTAGATTGCTTCCCATTGTTAAATAATGCTCGCATCATATTATAGTAGTGTGTGCTTTGAGACAAATGTGAAATACTTTATTTTTTAAAAAAGTACAGATTTCTGATGTTAAGTTTAACCATCTGCACCACACACACTGACCGACCATTAGTTAGTTCAACATGTCCTTCTGAGAATGACATTTACTTTCCAAGCTACCTCTCTGACTCTTTTGTTTCACTACTTCCTTTCCTGTAAAACTTGGGCAAATATTTAAAAGAAATTCAAAGTATATTAAAGTGAGAATTCCTCTCTGTATTTTAACAAAACTGCCACGTTTGTTCAGTTATCAGTAGAGTAAAATAAACCATTGTGTGAAATGTCAACTGTTGTCCTATATATTTCCAGCTGATGGAACACATTATGTAGTGATGAAGTGTTTTAATGCTTTCAAAATCGTCCTCCCTATTAGTTACTGGGGTGTTTTAAACGATGGCACCGAAAGTGTTAAAAGTGCTTGTGAAGAAAACTAAATGAAAGATTGGAACAGTTTGAATAATTTTTCACCTGACATCCAATGTTTAAAAATGTAAATTCCAAATAAATTCTAATTTTTGTAAAACTTTAAAATTTCAAAATGATCAAAAAATTGATATTTTTCAGTGCCAATGTGTACCCTGCTTAATTTAATTATTTTCACTTCTAAATTGAGATAAAGCTAAATTTAAAAAAAAAATCTATTTCCCCAGAAATAATGCTGACTAATTATGAGGAACCTTTTCATAAATTATTCCAACATTTATGGGGGCAATTCTCCGATATTGAGGCCAAGTGTTCGCGCCGTCGTGAACGCCGTCGCGTTTCACGATGGCGCAAACAGGGCCCGGACACAACCTATTCTGGCACCCACAAGGGGCCAGCACGGTGCTGGAGCGGTTCACGCTGCTCCAGCGTCCTTACGCGGCGCCCGCCCCAACCCGCGCTTTCGCAATTGGGGCAGCCCAATCCTCTGCATGTGCAGTTGGGCCGCGCCATCCTGCGCATGCGCGGGGAACGTCTTACGCACGCCGGCCCCTCACCAACATGGAGCCGGTGTTCTGGGTCCGCGCGAGGAAGGAGGGGAGGAGGGAGGGGATAGGCCAGCCCGCCGAGCGGTGGGCCCCGATTGTGGGCCAGACGCCATCGGAGGCCACCCCGGTGAAGGAGCCCCCCCCCCCACAGGCCGTTTCCGCAGAGTTCCCACCGGCTGCGACCAGGGGTGCACGGCACCGTTGGGAACCTGTCGTGTCGTAGCGGCCGATAGGCCCATCCGGGCTGGAGAATCGCCGCTCGCTGGTTCTCCGAGCGGCCCGGTGCGAATCGCGCTCCGCTGGTTTCTGGCGGTTGGGAGAATCGCGTGCGGGGGTCGGAACGGCATGGCGTGATTCGCGCGGCGCCCCGGCGATTCTCCCACCCGGCGTGGGGGGGGGGGGGGGGGGGCGGAGAATAGCGCCCTATGTTTCTGATTGATGTAAATCAGTTTGGGGTTCTTACTCTGTTTCCTCAGGCCTCATGTATATGAAGTTACAGTAATCCAGAAGATCGAGTCCTTTTGAGATGCAAGTACTGTAAAGAAGATAGAGAGATTCCATGATTCAGCATAAGAGATTAAAACTTGCTAGTTCAAAAGTGAATTTTCTTTTACAGCTGCTACTTAACTGTTCAAGTGGTTTATTCTTTCCCTTTTTTTTTTACAACCAATAATATCTATAGTTAAGAAACTGCACCATAGTTAATTTATGCATGGGATCTCAGATCAATGCCCGGCCCCTTGTATCCCAAATAATTTAAATTGACTCGCAAAGCTATGAATGCAGGTTACTCAATTCATGGGTTGGAATCTCGGACAGTTGCCAACTAAAAATGAGACCGCTTCCAATAGTATCTCTAATGAATCAGTGTATTGTTTTACTTTTGAAGAGTATATTTATGTTCAGAATAAACGTAGGTCTATGGAAGTATTGTGAGATGAATTACTGGCAAATAAAATTTGCCTTCATGCTATGTATTACTGAAATATTAGACTTTACAATGTTACAGGTAATAAAGCCAGTGAGAAGATTAAATGCACTTTTTGTGTTGATTTGCCAATCATTTATTTACACCCTTTCATGCCACCTGCTAAAATGTGCTCAAATTACAAATTGCTGTCATTGAAAGAATTGTTGTTTACTGTCTCATCTTCCTTGTGTGTAGAGTCTTTAAAAAGTTGTGCAGTTTAGAGGGGGTAAGGAACAAAGTAGGCATGGCTGTATAAATCACTTATTTCACACGACTATCATCAATGATGAATATGCTGTTCTCTTTTGATGGCACTTTAAATATAAAACAAGTGATCTCAGGCATTCCGATGCATCACAGACTCAGATTTTGTTGCGTTTTGCAACCTCATTGGATTAAAATATTTTACTGCTTGCTCAGGATCAGTTAAGAGAAGCGAACCCAGACTTTATTGGTTCAGCAAATATATCAGCCACTCACTGTTGTAAAAAGCATATCCATCCAGAGAGTTCAGACCGTAGTATCTTAAATTAAAAAAGTTAGCTTATACTGTGTAACGTTTGAGAATCTTTTTTGCTTTTAAGTGTACATGGAGCTAGGGATTCTGTTGGAATATAAGGTTTATTGAATGCTAGTCTCAAGTTGAACAGCTCCAGCCATAAATAAATCTTCAGAAGTAAACTTGTTCTTCATACTGCCTATTCTACCATTGCAAAATTTGTGTTTTGTGATTATTTGTTGTTTGCAACTATATTTACCTGTGGCAAGTGAAGGTCATCTAACTAACTGACTCCCTATCGCTAATCAAATGTCTATTTTTTTGTTAAAATGGCAGCTGTTTCATGCTGCTTTCTTTTAGGGAGGGTGGAGGTGCTAGTCCAAGTATCTTTCAATCTGAAAACCTGCCTCAGCAGATTCTAATTAACTTTAGTCTGTGCTTATAACAGTTTGACTTTGTCACCTTTCAAGGACATGTTAAAACCCAGCACCATAGGAGTAGAGTAATACATTGTGGCACATGGCATAAAATTTCTCGGTATAAAACAATATTGTATGATTCATCATAAGAATTGCTACCAGGAATATCAGTTTATATGTTGTACTAAATATTAGAAAAACTAAGTTTAAAGGAAGCACGATGGCACAATGGTTAACACTGCTGCCTCACAGTACCAGGGGCCCGGGTTCAATTCCAGCCTTGGATGACTGTGTGGAGTTTGCACATTCTCTCCGTGTCTTCATGGGTTTCCTCCCACAGTCCAAAGATGTGCTGTTTAGGTGGATTGGCTGTGCTAAATTGCCTTTTAATGTCCAAAGATGTGCAGGTTAGGTGAGGTTACTGGGATAGGGCGGGGGACCGCCTGGGTAGAGTGCTCTATCGGATGGTCGGTGCAGATACTGTGGTTCTTTAACCAAGCTTTTGGTTATCTCACCTAGTGAATCCTTATGTGGCTTGGTGTCATACTTTGTTTTACAATGGTCCTGTGTAGTGCTATGGGATGTTTTATTACATTAAATTTAGTTAGTTAACCTCCTGAGTCCTGGGTGGGACATACGGCCGTAAGATATATGAGCAGAATTAGACCATTCGGCCCATCGAGTCTGCTCCACCATTCAATCCTGGCTGATATGTTTCTCATCGCCATTCTCCTCATAACCCCTGATCCCCATATTAATCAAGACAGGGAAATCTCTGTCCTAAAGACACCCAATAACTTGTCCTCCACAGCAATGAGTTCCACAGATTCACCACACTCTGTCGGAAGAAATTCCTCATCTCAGTTTTAAAGGATCATCCCTTCAGTCTGAGGCTGTGTCGTTGGGTTCTAGTTTCTCCTACTGGTGGAAACTTCCTCTCCACGTCCATTCTATCGATGCCCCTCAGTATTCTGTAAGTTTTGATTAGAACCCCCTCATCCTTCTAAACGCCATCAAATACAGACCCAGTGTCCTCAACTGCTTCTCATATGACATGTCCTTCATTCTGCGGATCAGGCTTGTGAACCTCCTCCGAACCGTCTCTAAGGCCAGCACATCGTAGATATGGAGCCCAAAACTGCTCACAATACTTCAAATGGGGTCGGACCAGAGCTTTTTACAGTCTCAACAGTACATCCCTGCTCTTGTATATTAGCCACTATTTCCCAATCAAGCCCTGTCTTCTGCTGTGGCCGAATGGTCTCCTGCACTGTAGGGATTCTATGATTCTGAGTGAGCGAGATTAATTATAGCCTCATGTGAGCCAGCTCAGTAGTTCATGTCGATTAGGAAAGACTATCATTGTGTTTTTAATGTGCTGTCGCAGGTGAGGCGCAGAGGTTTAGTTTCTTCAATTGGAGTCAGCTGCAAGTTAATAATTGACTCTGGGGTCTCAAACTCGAAGGGATTTTTCACCCATCAAACTCTGAAACTTCACCTCCGAAAACTACTCAAAACTGTTGATCAGTGCAGCTAGATGCAACTGAATAAGGCTTGCCAGTCTATTGACAGTTCCCTAACTAACACTGTTTTCTTCAATGTGTCGTAGCAGTGTGGGGAACATGTAGTAATTTTGGCTTTCTACTCATACTTGACAAACTTTCAACTACTTTTGGAAAACATTGATTTCGCCACAGTGCCGAAAGGCAATAATCACCCTTCCTTTGCAATTTGAGGTTCAGTTAATTTAGAATTGAAAAGGTGTCTGCAAGGTAAGACATAGCTAGCATCCAAGTTTCACAGCAAACTAATCAGCTGTGATGACGATTTCTCAAGGAGGAAAGTTTGGATTTGATACCTCAATTTGTCAACTATGACAAGCACTGGCCCCTTGACAGTCAACGTACTTCTGTGTGGAACAATAAATGTGTGTGCTCGACTCCCATATCGGAATACAATACTTCAAAAAGCCTGGTGTTGAGAGCGCTGCGTTTAATGAAATTCACAACTTTCACAATTCATTTCACCACCACTTCAAGATCGGATGGAATTCCGTTCGATGCCAGTGCCTCACGGTGAATAAAAGAATAATTCCAAACTATGTCCTGACCAGCTGCCTCCCTAATCCTTTATTATAATTCCACTGTTTCTCCCTGTCATGTTGGCTGCTCCATCGCTTGTGATTCCTCTGGAATTCTACAGAATCCCAACAGTGCAGAAGGAGGCCTTTCAGCCCATTGACTCTGCACCGAAACTTCGAATGCGCACTCTCCCCATTTACACCCCCCTGTCTACCCCACCCTTTCCCTGTCACCCAGAACTTGGACATTAAGGGGCAATTTAACATGGCCAATCCACCTAACCTGCACATCTTTGGACTGCTGGAGGAAACAGGAACACCCGGAGGAAACCCACGCAGACACTGGGAGAACTTTCAAACTCCACACACAGGCTGGGATTGAACCCGGGTCCCTGGTACTGTGAGGAAGCGGTACTGTGAGGAAGCAGTGCTAACCAGTATGCCACCATGTCAACCCATGAGCCCAGTTGAGCCGTGGTCTGCTGTAATGTTTAAGTGAAGCCCAGTGCAAACTTGAGGAACAGCCCCATATCGTCTGATTAAGC
Organism: Scyliorhinus torazame; assembly: GCF_047496885.1. Lineage (NCBI taxonomy): Eukaryota > Metazoa > Chordata > Chondrichthyes > Carcharhiniformes > Scyliorhinidae > Scyliorhinus > Scyliorhinus torazame. Next base: position 241,531,725 of record NC_092707.1, read on the forward strand.
ATATTATAGCCTTCCGGACTTAACATTGAGCTCAACAACTTCAGACTTTGAACACTCTCCTCACCTCAAACCATTTTTCTTTCTCTATCAATTTATCTTAATTTCTTCCATCGATCTGTTCTCAGTTGCCCTTTGGCACACTGCTCACCTTTGTTCTGCCATTAACACATTTCAATCTCTATGTGCCACAATCAGCACCTTATTAGCCTTTTGTCTTTCAGTCCACGACATCTTTGTCAATCTCCACCTATCGCTGGCCCCCTATCCAGCCCCCCACACCATGCCCCCCCCACTACAGTATAAATCTGACCCTATTTCCTATTCTATCCAGCTTTGACAAAGAGTCTTCCAGACTCTCAACGTTAACTCCCTTCTGTCTCTACAGATGTTGTCAGACCTGCTGAGATTGTCCATTATTTTGTTTGTTTCAGATTCTAGCATCCGCAGTAGTTTACTTTTACCAAATTTAATTTCCTGAGGTAACATCACTTTGTCACAATTTGCAATGGTCAATTTCAATATTAATTGAGGCATGTGATGATGCAATAAACTGAAGAAAATTCAAGAGTGAAGAGGTGAAATTGGTATTGCGTTAACTGGCTAGATGTACACAATTTTCTCTAACCATGAATACCAACTTTCCCTGTCAGCTTGAATGCCCAAGCTTCTATGCCATTGGACTCTGGAACTTTTGTCTTCAATCTTTCTTCTTTACCACCTCTTTGCCCCCACTTTCAAGTGTCTTCTTAAAACCTCTTCACATGTATCTGATACTTCTCCCACTTCATGTTTCAATCTCCTATAAAGTAGCACATTTATTACTCAAAAGGAATGATATAAATGGAAACTCTTGAAACTGATATGTCTGCAACAAAGAGTTCAGTGTGAATAGGGTAATTTTTCCTCTTCCTTGGACATATTGCAATATCTTAAGCATAAGAACAAAGTAATATATTTTGGAAATTACCATTGAAGGCTATCGGTTATGATGTCAATTTTAAATGAGGCCAGAACTTAGAAATAGAATTTAAATGGAATTAAGTTAAAGTCTTTTTTTCCCTCAGCTGACTGTCTATATATGTATTCATCCATTCATCACTGGGTACTGGTTAAAATAGGCTGCATTCAAGGCTTTGTCTGCCTAATGCATATTCTAAACTGTCTGTGATTGTACGTTTATCTCTCAATGGTATTTTTTTAAAGGGATCTAGTCTTTATGAAAATAGTATTTGGTAAGCCATTTTTCTTCTGCCAAACACTGCAAAGCTAAGATGCAGATTCTGTCTAAATGCATCAGTGAATCATTTGTTTTATTGAGATGTCAGTAACTCTCTTCCTCAATTTTTTTTTCTTGGCAAAATAATCATACCTTTTTTAGGGGGAGATGAAAATAGTATTTGGTAAGCCATTTTTCTTCTGCCAAACACTGCAAAGCTAAGATGCAGATTCTGTCTAAATGCATCAGTGAATCATTTGTTTTATTGAGATGTCAGTAACTCTCTTCCTCAATTTTTTTTTCTTGGCAAAATAATCATACCTTTTTTAGGGGGAGATTTGCATAGTCAAACTGGGTCATTTGGACAATAATTTGAAGTGGCATTTTTATGCAGGAATATTGGTTGCGTGTTAGACGTTTCTACGAATATACAAAACTGATCTGCTGGAGCTTGCCAGCTCCTTGAATGGTTCAAGGGGTAGTTGTGATCCCATTTTGATCCCAGGTATCTATTATTAAAGCTGGTTTCAGACCATAGAATCCTAAAATCCCTACAGTGCAGAAGGAAGCCATTTGACCCATCGAGTCTGCACCAACCCTCTAAAAGAGCATGCCACCCAAGCCCTATCCCAATAACCCCTTCACCTAACCTACTCATCTTTGGACACAAAGGGAAAATTTATCATGGCCAATCCACCAAAACTACACATCTTTAGACTGTGGGAGGAAACCGGAACAAACGGAGGAAACCAACGGAGACATAGGGCGAAAGTGCAAACTCCACACAGACAGTCACCCAAGGTCAGAATTGAACCCGGGTCCCTGGTGCTGTGAGGCAGCAGTGTTAACCACTGTGCTGCCTAGGGGTGGAGAAAGCATCTCAGTTGTTCTGGTCTTGAGAAAAACTTTAGGCCCTGCATTTCTTTGTATGGACATGAGATGAAGATGGGATTGAGCTTGGATGAGATCTTCTGATAGGCAAATCGTTTACAAATGCTTGCAGTCTATGAAGAATAGGCACTTAGCAAGGTATTACTGGATGGTTGTCACCTTTAAATCATAATAACTTATTGCCTTCAGGAAAAAAAAAAGAAGAAATTTTGGGATAGCTAAAGGGAGCTGTGGCCATGTAAGTCTGTAATTTCATATACTGTGAGGATGATATTTTATGGGTCATGATGTGCTCAATTTATTCAGGTTTCAAATTTGTGTCAATTATTTGAAAGCGTATTGGACAATTTAAAATAAAATTAATGATTTAAAATAAGCAGTTGTATGTTTATTTGTGGGTACGAACATTGTTCCAAATTAGGAACAGGAGTAGACCATTCGGCCCCCTAAGTCTGCTCTGCCAGCCAATAAAATCATGGCTGATCAGATTGTAAACTCAATGCCACATTCCTGCCTACCCCTGTAACCTTTTACCCCATTGTTAATCCTCCTCGCTCTCTTAAGCCCTTTTTCTTTAGCTCAGTCCTTGCTACCTTGTAACCCTGAAGCGACCCAACTGAATCTTGTTTTCTCATTCTTACAAACGCTTCCTTTTTCCTCTTGACAAGACATTCAACGTCTTTTGTGAACCATGGTTCCCTCACACGGCCATTTCCTCCCTGCTTGACAGGGACATACCTATCAAGGACACGCAGTATTTGTTCCTTGAACAAGCTCCACTTTTCATTTGTGCCTTTCCCTGACAGTTTCTGTTCCTATCTTATGCTCCCTAATTCTTGCCTAATCGCATCATAATTACCCCTCCCCCAATTATAAACCTTGCCCTGCGGTATGGCCCTATCCCTCTCCATTGCAATAGTGAAAGACACCGAATTGTGGTCACTATCTCCAAAGTGCTCTCCCACAAACAAGTCTAACACTTGGTCCGGTTCATTACCCAGTACCAAATCCAATGTGGCCCCACCTCTTGTTGGCCTATCCACATATTCTGTCAGGAAACTCCTGCACACACTGTACAAAAACTGCCCTATCTGAACTGTTCGACCTATAGAGGTTCCAATCAATATTTTGGAAAGTTAAAGTCACCCATGACAACTACCCTGTGACCTCCACACCTATCCATAATCTGTTTTGCAATTTCTTTCTCCACATCTCTATTACTATTTGGGGGCCTATAGAAAACTCATAACAACGTGATCGCTCCTTTCCTATTTCTAACTTCAGCCCATATTACCTCAGTAGGTAGATCCCCCTCGAACTGCCTTTCTGCAGCCGTTAAACTATCCTTGATTTATAATGCAACTCCTCCACCTCTTTTACCACCTTCCCTGTTCTTACTGAAACATCTATACCCCGGAACTTCCAACAACCATTCCTGTTCTAACCATGTCTCCGTAATTCCCACAACATCGTAGTCCCAGGTACCAATCCACACTCCAAGTTCATCTACCTTATTCCGGATGCTCCTTGCGTTGAAGTAGACACACTTCAAACCACCTTCCTGCCTACCAGCACACGCCTGCGACCTTGATACCCTCCTCAGTACCTCACTACTCTCAACACTGGCTTCTGGACTACAGCTCGTTTTCCCATCCCCCTTCTTATCAATCACCTCTTGATCAGGCTGTACAATATTTTGCTCCTCCTTCGCTTCACTTGGGTTTTCCTTTACCACTTTAACAAATCCCACTGCCTTATCCTGTTTTATCACATCAGCCTTCCCAGTGCTTTTCTTCAACCACCAACACTGTGACTTTACGTGGACAAGTTTATTACAGTGAAAACATTTGAAATGTTTCCACTCTCCTGGATTTCTTTTTTAATCTGAGGTACACTCTCCTTATTATCTCCCATTAGATCACCTTTATCTTTACCACTTGAGTATTTCTCATGGCCCCAGTTTCTATCCCTCACAGGCTGAAACTGATGTCGGAAACCAAGCTTTAATTTATGAACTAATTCATAATCATCTTCCATTTCTGCTGCTAACCTCACAGCTTTCACCTTCTGCTCTTCCACATGAGTTCTCACTACATCAGGAATTGAATTTTTGAACTTCTCCAAAAGTATAATTTCTCTGAGAGCTTCAGATGTTTGGTCTATTTTCAAAGCCCTTATCCACCTATCAAAATTACTCTGTTTGATCCTTTCAAACTCCATGTATGTTTGACCAAATGTTTTCCTTAAATTTCAAAACCTTTGTCTGTAAGCGTCAGGCACTAGTTCAGCACCTAAGATGGATGTTTTCACCTCCTCATACGGCCCAGATACCTCCTCCGGTAGTGATGCAAACACTTCACTCGCCCTACCTATCAGCTTTGTTTGAATCAGTCATACCCACATGTCCTGTGGCCATTTCATTTGTTTAGCTACCCTCTCAAATATAATGAAAAAGGCTTCCACCTCCTTCTCGTCAAACTTTGGCAATGCTTGGACATATTTAAATAGATCCCCACCAAGCCTTCGACTATGACCTCTTTCTCACTATCCTCATCATTATCATCCAAAGTGACATTCTCATGACACCTGATAATTACCCTTTAAGTTTCAAATGCTAGTCTTGGGCTTTTTTTTTCTCTCCCTCCAGCTGAATGTATAATTCAATCATATTTTGATCACTAATATCTTGGGGTCTTCACCGAGGTCATCAATTAATCCTATCTCATTGCATAGCACTGTGTCAGTTATAGCCTGCCCTCTGGTTGGCTCCAGAACATACTGTTCTATAAAATGATCTCAAAAACATTCTATAAACTCGTCACCGATGCTACCTTTGTCCATCCAATTTGTCCAATCTATATGTAGATTAAAATCCCCCATGAGTATCACCGTAGCTTTCTGAGAAACTCCCATTATCTCTTTAATTCTATTTCCTATCCGTGTAGTACAATTAGGGGGTCTGTACAGCACTCCCACATGTGACTTCTAGCCTTTATCTCAACCCTCTCTAATGTGCTAATACCATAATTAATTAACAGATTCACACAATTACCTTTTCTTAACTTCTGTGCTTCCTAAATGTCACAAAGACTTCAATATTCAGGTCCCAATCTGTAGCCGTATCTTTTTAATGGCTATCAGATTGTACTTAATAATATCTGTTTGCGCTCATCTGCTATGTTTCGATGCTACATTAGTTTAGATATGGAGCCTTTAGTTGTGTCCTTTTATTATTTTTGTAGCCTCTAGCCTTATCTGCTGATTTTACTTTTGTGGATGTGTGATAATCCAAAATGAACACGTTTGGTGCATCCAGAGGAAATAATTAAAATAAGAATGTGGACAGTTTGTGTTGTAGGAATATGTTTGGAGGTAAGACTACTGAAAATCTGGATGTATTCAATTCCAGCTGCAGTGCACAAAATAGTCGGGTATCAACCATAATTCTTTTGACAATTTGTTCCAGAATGCCCCTTTTATATTTTATTTCTTGTAGGTAATTATTGGGCGGGATTCTCCCAGCTTGTGGCTGGGCCAGAGAATCCCCGCAACCAGGCCACGCTGCCCCGACGCCGGCTGTACGCAGCCGGTCTGCCGATTCTCCGGCCCTGATGGGCCAAGCGGCCGCTCTAAAAAAGCAGAGTCCCGCTGGCGCTGTCCACACCTGGTCGCAGCCGGCGGGAACTCTGCGCGCAGGGTCGGGGGGGGGCGGCCTGTGGTGGTGGTGTGTGGGGGGAGGGGGGGGGGGAGGGCCCGATCAGCGGTCCGGCCTTTTGCTTCCCCGGGCCTATTTTCTTTCGCGCCGGCCCCTGAACCCCTGCGCCATGTTGCATCAGGGCCGGCGTGTTGAGGGACGCCACCGCGCATGCGCGGATTGGCGCCGGCGCCACTGCGCATGCACGGATCCCGTGGCGCACAGTTCACGCCGGGATGGGAGGCTGGAGCAGCGTGAACCGCTCGAGCACCATGCTGGCCCCCTGTAGGGGCCAGAATCAGTACTCCTGGCAGCCCGTTCACGCCATCGTGAAACACGACGGCATTTCCGACGGCGTGGACACTCTGCCACTGATAAGGAGAATCCCGCCCATTGATCTTGCAGATTGGCTCAGGATGTTTGGTGATATTTGAATTTCTTAAACATTTGTGTTTTGGGTTTGTCCTTGAGATAAATCTGTGTTCTGCCCAGCTGCTATCCACCTGTGGATGTATATACTTGGATTTCCAAAAAGCATTCGATAATTTTCTGCATCAAAGGCTACTTAATAAAGTAAGAGCCCAGGATGTTAGGGGTAATATATTAGCATGGATAGAGGATTGGCTAACAGATAGAAGACAGAGAGTTAGGATAAGAGGGGCATTTTGAGATTGGCAACCTGTAACTAGTGGAGTGCCCCAGAGATCAGTGCTGGGGCCACAACGATTTATAAATGACTTGGGCGAGGGAAGTGAATGTACTATTGTTGGGATTGTGGATGAGAACTTAACTATTTGAAATTTGAGGAAATGTTACTCCACCACTGGAGTGATAACACTGATTCATAAGTATCTTTTATGTCAAAACAAACTTTAATTTAACACCAAATTAACCACAGTAACAACAGAGAAATAGCTTTACAGTCACAGTTCTTAAGTGAAAGGAGAAATTTTAGTTTGCTTCCGAAACCTACCTCTATATTCCAATTAAGCAAACCAATGTAGTCCAAATATCACTCATGAAAGTTAACAACCAAATTTCTACTTGCTTTTCTCTGTGCAGAATTTTTGGAGAGAGAACCTTTCAGGACCAAAACTGAAACACCGCCATTAAGATTAAAATCCCAAGAAGAGCTAACTTTTTGGACAGACCTAGCTCCTCCCCTTAATTATATCATCAGTACCTAAAGCATAAGGTTTTCTTCAGTCTCCTCCCATAAGACGTCCCAAGACCTTTTTAGCCAGGACCAAATACAATACCCCTCACAAATTATCTACACCTTAGTTGTCCATTAAACATAAACAATATTGCACTAGCAGAACACCTGCAAAATCATTGCCTCATTTTTATGACCCCTTAATCACAGACATACTGCCTGTATGCATCTTAACCCGTGTTTTAATAATGTTTCTGCAAAAGAAATACATTTTCTTAGATTCATCACATTATTGCCAAGTTCCTGGATGACACAAACATAGGTGGGAAGTCAAGTGGTGAGGATGATGCAAATAGTCTACAGAGGAATGTAGGCAGAATAAGTGAGCATGCAAAAGCTTGGCAGATGGAATATGATGTTGGAAAATATTAATTTATGCACTGTGGTAGGAAGAATAAAGGAGCTGAACATTATTTAAATAGGAGAAAAACTGCAGTACAGAGGGATTTGGGGTCCTTGTGCATGAATCACAAAATTCTAGCATGCAAGTTCAGGTAATAGGAAAGATAAAATGGAATGTTGGCCTTTATTTCAAAGGGAATGGAGTATAAAAATAGGGCAGTCTTGTTAAAACTATACAAGGATAGACCACACCTGGAACACTGAACAGTTTGGCTCCTCTTATCTAAGGGAAGTTACACTGGCATTGGAGGCAGTCTAGATAAGGTTCACCAGGTTGATCCCGGGCATTAAGGCATTGTGTAGGTTGGGTCTGTATCTATTGGAGTTTAGAAGAATGAGAGGCAAATTTATTGCGACATATTGGATTCTCGGGAGGCCTTGACAGGGTGGATGCTGAGAAGTTGTTTCCTCTTGTAGGGACCAGAGGGAATAATCTTGAGTAAGGGGTCTCCCATTTAAGATCGAGATGCGGAGGAATTAGTGAATATGTGGAATTCTTTACTGTAGAGACTGTCGTTTAGGATGTTTAAGGTTGAGTAGACAGATTTCTAATCAGTAGGGGTCTCATGGGAAATGGAGATAAGCCGGGAAAGTGGAGGATTATCAGATCAGTCACGATCTCGTTGAATGCAGAGCAGACTCAATGGGCTGAATGGCCTACTTCTGCTCTTATCGTCTCTGATATGTGCAGCATGGTAGTACAGTGGTTAGCACTGTTGCTTCGTTAGCACAATCTCCCCGTGTTTGCGTTCGTTTCATCCGGGTGCTCCGGTTTCGTCCCACAAATCCCGAAAGACATGCTTGTTAGGTGAATTGGACATTCTGAATTCTCCCTCGGTGTACCCGAACAGGTGCCGTAGTGTGGCAACTAGGGGATTTTCACAGTAACTTCATTGCAGTGTTAATGTAAGCCTACTTGTGACACTAATAAAGATTATTATTATGTATCAAACACTAGTCAAGTAATGATGATGAGTATGTATCCAGGTTGAGCTGTTACTCAAACTCTGATTGGATAGGGATTAGGATGGTGAGGTGAAGGAAAAACTGGTAAAAAACACTTGTTAGTTTTCAAAAATTCTAGCTAACAGATACTTCAAACCAGAATGGCAGGACAGTGTTGAATAAAGTGTGAGCTGTAGCTATTGGGAGGAAAATGGCACAAAATAACCCAATTATTGATAGTATGCTCTTGAATGAGCCCTCTGTGTGCAGGCAGTGGGTTAGTATTGCAGTAATAACTTACATGCCACCATCTCAACATTCTAAAATAGTTCCCAATTAAATTTAATCAGGTGAGTGGTAATGATATTGTCAGAATCAGGTACGGTGCACTATAATTGAGATTAATGGATTTTATTCGGTTTATAAACTAGATTCCCGGCCAAGGTGATCAGATTTCTGATGTGTGTTGACATAATAGCATATTATTTCTTGTGCTGTCTACTAAAATGTTTTCCGTGATGTAAGCACTGTTTTCCTATGGGTAGTTGATGGTGCCTTTTAGAAATTACGATATAGTTTCTGGCGTGTGCCAATGTTTGCAGAAGATACCTCGACAAAGAAATGTTTGAAAATCAAATTTAAAAAGGAAAAATGATTGAAAATGCTGATAAACGTCTGCAAAGAAAAAGGGCAGGTTTGTGACTTGTTGGATGTGCGTCTTTAATCCATATCTGAAACATCATAAATTTTCCACAATTTGAAAATTACTTATTTACAAACCTATTAGTACCAGAGGAATACTACCACTTGACACATGTGAAGATTTTACGGTAGAAGTTTCTGAAACAGTCCGCTGCATTAGCTTGGCTGAATGCCAAGGTGTCATCAGGCACAAACGGTTGATTTGTTATACTGTTAACTTATGCATTGTGCATGTGTAGAGATTGGCACTAACCTATTGGCTGGGATTCCCTTGGGTCAATTGGAGCCTCGCCCACTGGTTGGAGAACCCATAGGGAACCCCCTCAGTTATGTGGAGGAAGCCCAATGGAATCAAGTGCCATTCAGGGTCTCAAGTGCCCACCCTCATGCCTTCCCCTGGCAGAAGATGTCCTGCTCACTGTGAGCTACCGTCCAGTCCAAGGCTGACAGCTCCTCATGTTGCCAGCACTAGTGTCTGCGATGCCAATGGGAAAACACACTGGTCCAGAACACGCCTGGGCCAACATGGTATGCAAAAGTTGGGACTTACCAGAAGAAAGCTTGCGTTGCTTCTTGAGATTGGGATGGAGGCCTCCCGTGACCATGGAACAGCACAACAGTAGGTGGGGGGGAGCATTTATCAGGAGATCTTCCAGCTTTAATTTCTTTGAGGACGTCCATCTTCCAGTCTCTGTGTCCCTTGCAGTCCATCTTCTTTCCTCAGGAGGTCCTTCTTCAATGGTGGGTCAGTTATGTTGGGCACTCTTAAATATGGCACCCAGATATGACTGGGATGGACGCCGATAAGCCCGTCCCGCCAAGAAAGATGGCGTAAACTCCCCGGATACATAATTTATTATGCCGGGGATTGAAGATATTGTGTGATTTGCTGTCGGCCTCCACAGCAGGAAACACTCCTCATCCCTGCCCCTACCACGGGACCAGAATGCCTGATTACAAGTTACCTCCAAGATCTGCTAGCAAACCAAAGAGGTTTTGCTTCTTAATTTTCAGGAGGTACAGGACAGGTATAGGCCCCCATTTAATCCCTGAACCACCACTAAATTGCAGGGGTGCTGGGGATAATGTGTGTCAATTGGCTCATTAATGAGCCCAATTAACATCCTGGTGGCTGGGAATCTCAACTCAGCCTTTCCGCTGCCCTCAGACATAATCAAGGAAGGTTTTGTCACAACAGGTTGTCCAAAGTGGGGCCTCATGATTAAGTGGACCCAGTCGCCATGCTTTCTATTGTAATGGACTGCACTAAATTCAACCTATTGAGTTTTCTTAATAATAATAATCTTTATTGTCACAAGTAGGCTTACATTAACACTGCAATAAAGTTACTGTGAAAAGCCCCTAGTCGCCACATTCCGGCGCCTGTTCGGGTACACAGAGGGAGAATTCAGAATCTCTAAATTACCTAACAGCACGTCTTTCGGGACTTGTGGGAGGAAACCGAGCACCTGGGGGAAACACATGCACACACTGGGAGAACGTGTAGACTCCCAGCAGACAGTGACCAAGCGGGAATCAAACCTGGGACCCTGATGCTGTGAAGCAACAGTGCTAACTACTGTGCTACAGTGCCGCCCTTTATGTACAGACCAGGCAATTTTTTTTAGCCCTCTTGGTGCGCTCCCTACAACCGTAACGCAACAAAACAATTTTCAGATGTGAAGTTTTTAAAAATAAATTAGTACCCAATTCTCTTTCTTTTAAATTAAGAGGCAATTTAGCGTGGCCAATCCACCTACCCTGCACATCTTTTGCAAGGGGAGAATGTGCAAACTCCACACGGACAGTGACCGAGGGTCGGGATCGAACCTGGGTTCTTGGTGCTGTGAGGCAGCAGTGCTAATCACTCTGCCGTCGTTCCGCCCACATTACAGCTGTGAAGTTAAATCTTCCATTTGCATAGATGTAGTGGATCTCAGGATGCTATTTCATTTAATGACAGGGAGTTGTCTTTGGTGTTCTGGCCAATATTAATCTCTCAGTTAACATCTCTGCAGCATTATCTGGTCATATAATGTTCTTGTTCGTGGGATCTTGCTGTATTCAAATTGGCTGCCATCTTTCTTACATTACAACTTTTGAAACTCAAGGTTATTTTTGCTTTTTTTTCTCTCGTGATCATACTTTGCCTCTAGTTTCTTTTTTGATAAAATCAAGAATCAATCTGTTGTATGCGTGGAGAAGACCAGGGTTTACACTTTCATCAGAGGAGAACAGATGCAAAAGACAAACACTTTTGTATTGACTTTTAAATTTATTTTAATAATTGGTTTTCCAAGCCTGGTTATAAAAAAAAGGCCTGTTTGCATGTCAACCGGCTTGTGCCATAACACTACTTTGTGTAGTGTTTATTCTAGTAGACCAACGATCCATAAACTAGGGTTTGGAAATACTAGCAGTTTGTCCTCCGATTTGACAGCACTAAACTGGGGCATGGTAGCCATGGATGGAAGAGTCCTTTGGTCTGGCTTCTGTGGACAGGTACCTGCTGATTTGGTAGAATTAAGAGTCTCTTTTGTTTCTCATATTGCTTGCTTTCCCATTCATATGGACATTTAAAAAAAAAAAAAAATTTAGAGTACCAATTCCAATTAAGGGGCACGTTAGCATGGCCAATCCACCTAGCCTGCACATCTTTGGGTTGTGGGGGTGAGACCCACACAAACTCAGGGAGAATGTGCAAACTCCACATGGACAGTGACCCTGGGCTTGGATCGAACCCGGGTCCTCAGCGCTGTGAGGCAGGAGTGTTAACCACTGCGGCACCGTGCCGCCCTCATATGAATGTTCATACCAACATTCATGATCGCTTAAAAATGAACAAACTCAATACAACTTGCAATGTGAACCTTTTGATATTTAACTGCTAAATTTTCTACAATTAATTTTGAAAGGCCACCATAAAGAAACTGCTGTATACCAAATAAATGCAGTTGATAAAGTACCTAGAATCTGCCCCAGAGAAACAAACCATTCGACCCAACTGGTCAGTGCTGGCATTTGTACTTTTCATGAACTTTTTTTTTAATAAATATTTTATTGAAAATTTTTGGTCAACCAACACAGTACATTGTGCATCCTTTACACAACATTATAACAATACAGATAATAATGACCTTTTTTATATAAACAAAAAACAACAAATAAATAAATATTAAATAACAAAAATGAAAACTAGCCCTAATTGGCAACTGCCTTGTCACAGGCTATACACCCCCCCCATCCCCCCCCCCCCCCCCCCCCCCCCAAGTCCTGGGCTGCTGCTGCTGCCTTCTTTTTTCCCCCATCTATCTTTCCGCAAGATACTCGACGAACGGTTGCCACCGCCTGGTGAACCCTTGAGCCGACCCCCTTAGGACGAACTTAATCCGCTCTAGCTTTATGAACCCCGCCATATCATTTATCCAGGTCTCCACCCCCGGGGGCTTGGCTTCCTTCCACATTAGCAATATCCTGCGCCGGGCTACTAGGGACGCAAAGGCCAAAACATCGGCCTCTCTCGCCTCCTGCACTCCCGGCTCTTGTGCAACCCCAAATATAGCCAACCCCCAGCTTGGTTCGACCCGGACTCCTACTACTTTTGAAAGCACCTTTGTCACCCCCATCCAAAACCCCTGTAGTGCCGGGCATGACCAAAACAGGGTATGATTCGCTGGGCTTCTCGAGCACCTCGCACACCTATCCTCCACCCCAAAAAATTTACTGAGCCGTGTTCCAGTCATATGTGCCCTGTGTAATACCTTAAACTGAATCAGGCTTAGCCTGGCGCACGAGGACGACGAGTTTACCCTGTTTAGGGCATCTGCCCACAGCCCCTCCTCGATCTCCTCCCCTCGTTCTTCTTCCCATTTCCCTTTTAGTTCGTCCACCATAGTCTCCCCTTCGTCCCTCATTTCCCTATATATCCGACACCTTACCATCCCCCACCCATTTCTTTGAGATGACCCTGTCCTGCACCTCTTGTGTCGGGAGCTGCGGGAATTCCCTCACCTGTTGCCTCGCAAAAGCCCTCAATTGCATGTACCTGAATGCATTCCCTTGGGGCAACCCATATTTCTCGGTCAGCGCTCCCAGACTTGCGAACTTCCCGTCCACAAATAGATCTTTCAGTTGCGTTATTCCTGCTCTTTGCCACATTCCATATCCCCCATCCATTCCCCCCGGGGCAAACCTATGGTTGTTTCTTATCGGGGACCCCCCCAATGCTCCGGTCTTTCCCCTATGTCGTCTCCACTGTCCCCAAATCTTCAGTGTAGCTACCACCACCGGGCTCGTGGTGTAGTTCCTCGGTGAGAACGGCAATGGGGCTGTCACCATAGCCTGCAGGCTGGTCCCCCTACAGGACGCCCTCTCTAATCTCTTCCACGCCGCTCCCTCCTCCTCTCCCATCCACTTACTCACCATTGAAATATTAGCGGCCCAATAATACTCACTTAGGCTCGGTAATGCCAGCCCCCCCCTATCCCTACTACGCTGTAAGAATCCCTTCCTCACTCTCGGAGTCTTCCCGGCCCAAACAAAACCCATGATGCTCTTTTCTATCCTTTTAAAAAAAGCCTTCGTGATCACCACCGGGAGGCACTGAAACACAAAGAGGAATCTCGGGAGGACCACCATCTTAACCGCCTGCACCCTCCCTGCCATTGACAGTGCTACCATATCCCATCTCTTGAAATCTTCCTCCATCTGTTCCACCAACCGCGTTAAATTTAGCCTGTGCAATGTGCCCCAATTCTTAGCTATCTGGATCCCCAGGTAACGAAAGTCTCTTGTTACCTTCCTCAACGGTAGGTCTTCTATTTCTCTACTCTGCTCCCCTGGATGCACCACAAACAGCTCACTCTTCCCCATGTTCAATTTATACCCTGAAAAATCCCCAAACTCCCCAAGTATCCGCATTATTTCTGGCATCCCCTCCGCCGGATCCGCCACATATAGTAGCAGATCATCCGCATATAAAGATACCCGGTGTTCTTCTCCTCCCCCAAGTATTCCCCTCCATCTCTTGGAACCTCTCAGCGCTATCGCCAAGGGCTCAATCGCCAGTGCAAACAGTAATGGGGACAGAGGACATCCCTGCCTTGTCCCTCTATGGAGCCGAAAATATGCCGATCCCCGTCCATTCGTGACCACACTCGCCACTGGGGCCCTATACAACAGCTGCACCCATCTAACATACCCCTCTCCAAAACCAAATCTCCTCAACACCTCCCACAGATAATCCCATTCCACTCTTATCAAATGCTTTCTCGGCATCCATCGCCACTACTATCTCCGTTTCACCCTCTGGTGGGGCCATCATCATTACCCCTAACAGCCTCCGTATATTCGTGTTCAGCTGTCTCCCCTTCACAAACCCAGTTTGGTCCTCGTGAACCACCCCCGGGACACATTCCTCTATTCTCATTGCCATTACCTTGGCCAGGACCTTGGCATCCACATTTAGGAGGGAAATTGGTCTGTAGGACCCGCATTGTAGCGGATCCTTTTCCTTCTTTAAGAGAAGCGATATCGTTGCTTCCGACATAGTCGGGGGCAGTTGTCCCCTTTCCTTTGCCTCGTTAAAGGTCCTCGTCAGTACCGGGGCGAGCAAGTCCAAATACTTTCTGTAAAATTCAACTGGGAATCCGTCCGGTCCCGGGGCCTTTCCCGTCTGCATGTTCCTAATTCCTTTCACCACTTCTTCTACCGTGATCTGTGCTCCCAGTCCCACCCTTTCCTGCTCTTCCACCTTGGGAATTTCCAGCCGATCCAAAAAATCCATCATTCTCTCCCTCCCATCCGGGGGTTGAGCTTCATACAATTTTTTATAAAATGTCTTGAACACCTCATTCACTCTCCGCCCCCCGCTCCATCTCTCCTTCCTCATCCCTCACTCCCCCTATTTCCCTCGCTGCTCCCCTTTTCCTCAATTGGTGTGCCAGCAATCTGCTCGCCTTCTCCCCATATTCATACTGTACACCCTGCGCCTTCCTCCATTGTGCCTCTGCAGTGCCTGTAGTCAGCAAGTCAAATTCCACATGCAGCCTTTGCCTTTCCCTGTACAGTCCCTCCTCCGGTGCTTCCGCATATTGTCTGTCCACCCTCAAAAGTTCTTGCAGCAACCGCTCCCGTTCCTTACTCTCCTGCTTCCCTTTATGTGCCCTTATTGATATCAGCTCCCCCCTAACCACCGCCTTCAACGCCTCCCAGACCACTCCCACCTGAACCTCCCCATTGTCATTGAGTTCCAAGTACTTTTCAATACACCCCCTCACCCTTAGGCACACCCCCTCATCCGCCATTAGTCCCATGTCCATTCTCCAGGGTGGGCGCCCTCCTGTTTCCTCCCCTATCTCCAAGTCTACCCAGTGTGGGGCATGATCCGAAATGGCTATAGCCGTATATTCCGTTCCCCTCACCTTCGGGATCAATGCCCTACCCAACACAAAAAAGTCTATGCGCGAATAGACTTTATGGACATAGGAGAATAACGAGAACTCCTTACTCCTAGGTCTACTGAATCTCCACGGGTCCACACCTCCCATCTGCTCCATAAAATCCTTAAGCACCTTGGCTGCTGCCGGCCTCCTACCAGTCCTGGACTTCGACCTATCCAGCCTTGGTTCCAACACCGTGTTAAAGTCTCCCCCCATTATCAGCTTTCCCGTCTCTAGGTCCGGGATGCGTCCTAGCATTCGCCTCATAAAGTTGGCATCATCCCAGTTCGGGGCATACACGTTTACCAAAACCACCATCTCTCCCTGTAATTTGCCACTCACCATCACGTATCTGCCCCCGTTATCCACCACTATAGTCTTTGCCTCGAACATTACCCGCTTCCCCACTAATATAGCCACCCCCCTGTTTTTCGCATCCAGCCCCGAATGGAACACCTGCCCCACCCATCCTTTACGCAGCCTAACCTGGTCTATCAGTTTCAGGTGCGTTTCCTGTAACATAACCACATCTGCTTTAAGTTTCTTAAGGTGTGCGAGTACTCGTGCCCTCTTTATCGGCCCGTTGAGCCCTCTCACGTTCCACGTGATCAGCCGAGTTGGGGGGCTTCCCACCCCCCCCCCCCTTGCCGGTTAGCCATCATCTTTTTCCAGCTTCTCACCCAGTTCCCACGCAGCTGTATCTCCCCCAGGCGGTGCCCCCCCGCCCATCCTCTCCCGTACCCACTCCCCCCTTTCCCCAGCAGCAGCAACCCAGTAATTCCCCCCTCCCACCCCCCCCGCTAGACCCCCCGCTAGCGTAATTACTCCCCCCATGTTGCTCCCAGAAGTCAGCAAACTCTGGCTGACCTCGGCTTCCCCCCCGTGACCACGGCTCGCACCGTGCGACGCCCCCTCCTTCCTGCTTCTCTATTCCCGCCATAATTATCATAGCGCGGGAACCAAGCCCGCGCCTCTCCCTCGGCCCCGCCTCCCATGGCCAACGCCCCATCTCCTCTCCCTCCCCACCTCCCCCCATCACCACCTGTGGGAGAAAGAAAAGTTACCATACCGCAGGATTAGAACATAAAACCCCTCTTCGCCCCCCCCCATTCGCCCCACCACTTTGTCCAAACGTTCTTTTTCATAATCCACTCATTCCAGTTTTTCTTCTACAATAAAAGTCCACGCTTCATCCGCCGTCTCAAAGTAGTGGTGCCTCCCTTGATATGTGACCCACAGTCTTGCCGGTTGCAGCATTCCAAATTTTATCTTCCTTTTGTGAAGTACCGCCTTGGCCCGATTAAAGCTCGCCCTCCTTCTCGCCATCTCCGCACTCCAGTCTTGATAAACGCGGATCACCGCGTTCTCCCATTTACTACACCGAGTTTTCTTCGCCCATCTAAGGACCATTTCTCTATCCTTAAAACGGAGGAATCTCACCACTATGGCTCTGGGAGTTTCTCCTGCTCTCGGTCCTCGCGCCATCACTCGGTATGCTCCCTCCACCTCCAACGGACCCGTCGGGGCCTCCGCTCCCATTAACGAATGCAGCATCGTGCTCACATATGCCCCGACGTCCGCCCCCTCCACACCTTCAGGAAGGCCAAGAATCCTCAGGTTGTTCCTCCTTGCGTTGTTTTCCAGTGCCTCCAACCTCTCCACACATCGTTTCTGGTGTGCCTCCTGTATCTCTGACTTCACCACCAGGCCCTGTATATCGTTCTCATTCTCGGCTGCTTTCGCCTTCACGACCCGAAGCTCCTGCTCCTGGGTCTTTTGTTCCTCCTTTAGCCCTTCGATCGCCTGTAGTATCGGGGCCAACAACTCTTTCTTCATTTCCTTTTTTATCTCCTCCACGCAGCATTTCAAGAACTCTTGTTGTTCAGGGCCCCATATGAAACTGCCACCTTCCGACGCCATCTTGGTTTTTGCTTGCCTTCCTTGCCGTTGTTCCAAAGGATCCGCTGCAATCCGGCCACTTTCCTCTCCTTTTTCCATCCGTGTCCAGGGGGAACACCCTCCTGGTTTACCGCACGGTGTTTTTAGCCGTTAAAATTGCCGTTGGGGCTCCTATCAAGAGCCCAAAAGTCCGTTTCACAGGGAGCTGCCGAAACGTGTGACTCAGCTGGTCATCGCCGCACCCGGAAGTCTGACTTTTCATGAACTTAACCCCTACTCTCTTCTTACTCTTATCACGCCATTCCCTTTCCCATTTATGCATCAAGCCTTTGTTACACATTATTGTTAGCTGTTCAACCACACCATGTGATAGTTAGTTCCACGTTCTCACTCTCAGTAAAGAAATTCCTCCCAAACTCTTTATTTGATCTGTTCGCGCCTGCCTTCTATTTATGTTCCCTAGCTCTGGACTCACTCATAAGTTGAAACACTTTCTCCAGAGCTACCATATTGGATCCCTTCAAAATTTGAATGACCTCTATAGTGTCTACTGTGAGTTTTCTCTTAGCCAGAGAAAATAGCCTCCAGCCACAAACTTGTTCCTGCAGTTACATCCTCTCAATTCTGGTGATATCCTTGTAAATCTTTTCTGTACTTTCTCCAGTGTTTCAATATCTTATTTATATCCGACCACCCCCTCCATGCTGAGCCCAAGGTTTCAGTCCATGATGAGAACCTGTTAGTAGTAGATGAGTTCACTTATCTTGGCAGTACATTCTCTCAAGCTGTTTACATTGATGCTGAGTTTCATGCAAGAATTGCCAAAGTATGAATAGTCTTTGCAGACTTCGAACATCTGTATGGAAGTGAAAAGGAATAAGCCTGATCCCAAATTGAAAGTCTATAAAGCAACAGTGCTTCTGACTTTGCTCTATGGATGTGTGACTTGGATGTGTATCAATGTCATGCCAAGAAGCTCAACCACTTTAATTTGAGCTGCCTTCGGAAGCTCCTGAAAATCAGATGGCAGGGCAAAATACCAAACACTGAGATGATCACTTGAGCGGGCATTTAAAGCATCCACATAATATTGAGACGCTTGCAACCGAGTTAGGCTGGTCATGTAGCCAGAATGCCTGATATTCGTTTTATCAAACTGAATCTTCTATGGAGAGCATGGGGTTGGGTGTGCTCTCATGGCAGTTAAAGGAAGCACTATAGGGACACTCATGGGGCTTCATGTAGGACTTTGATATCAATTCTGAGTCCTAGGAGAAGCTTACTGAGGATTGATACACCTGACGCAATCATATAAAAAATGGTGCAGCCCCCTTTGAGAGCAAACGCATATCAGAGGCAGAGAGAAAATGCAGAGCCTTCCTGGTGCAGATCAGCCTTAGCAGTCACCTATGTACCCACAGATAATGAATATGATCATCTTTGCCTCAAAGGATGGACAATGTCCTATTGTACTATTGAGACCAGAATTACACACACTGCTGAAAGTGTAACCTAATAAAAGTTCTCTATAGATCCCTGATTATATATTCATCTCCTCTCCAAATCAACCCTATTCTGTTTATGGCTTTATCAACTTATGTTGCTACTTATACAAATTTACATATCTTTGCTGCCAGATCACTTATTTCCTCTACCCCATTTAGTTTCTAACTTTCAAAGAAGTAGTAGCTTTCTTATTTCTTTCATACTGGAAGGTTGTGGACACTGCACATTTGAAATCGCAGCATTTGCCTTCCATTAGGGGCCCCATTGGGGCAGCACGGTAGCACACGTGGCTAGCACTGTGGCTTCACAGCGCCAGGGTCCCAGGTTCAATTCCCCACTGGGTCACTGTCTGTGCGGAGTCTGTACGTTCTCCCTGTGTCTGCATGGGTTTCCTCCGGGTGCTCCGGTTTCCTCCCCCTGTCCAAAGACGTGCAGGTTAGGTGGATTGGCCATGACAAATTGCCCTTGGTGTCCAAAAAGGTTAGGAGGGGTTGTAGGGTTGTGGGGATAGGGTGGAAGTGAGGGCTTAAGTGGGTCGGTGGAGACTCGATGGGCCGAATAGCCTCATTCTGTACTGTATGTTCTGTATCTATGTATTAATAGTCATAACATCTGGCAAAAGATACCAAGTGCAACTTTGAGGGAATATGTTCCAGTGAAGACTGTACAGAAGATAATAAAAGATAATGCAATAAATATATTGAATCTTGTTATGTGATGTGCAATTATTTGAATTAATATTGTGTTCAAAATCTTACTCTGGAGAGTAGAAATTCCACATAGGAGAAAAAAAAAATCAAAGTGTATTGAATGATTTGGCTCACCAATACAGTGTGATGGCTAAATATTTACAAAGAGACACATTTGTAAAGGGAAAATTGTATGAATCCCCATTGTAAATATTTACGTAGACAGCTTCCAATGTAAGTATTGACATGAAAACAGTTGTAGAAAAAAAGGTTTCTGGGTAGGGAGTATGTTCAGAATTTGCATTGGAATGTATCAGGGCGCTGATCGTTCCATAGTGAGGGTTGCTGAATGTGAGTGTTGTGCTGTGCTGTGGTTAGGAAAATGTTGAAATATAATGTTTCCCAATGCTACTGAAAGCCAAGTCTGTACAAGCTGAGATATCTGCTGAACACAGAACTCAGTTGCTGGAAGGGAGGTAATATAAGTATGATATGTAAAGTTAATGTTCTAAAAATGTCACAACACAGTAGGGAGTCAAGTACTGGACAAAATACTTAAAGGATGGCCAGACAAGTATTCAAACAAAGTCTAATGTTCCACTTGTATGTATTCATGTGTTTTGTAATATTAAATATGAAACTGAAGTTGAATAATAAATATTAATGCAACTTTTAAATATTTATTAACAACACAGTTGAAACGTTTATTTAACCTTTGTAGCCATGTTCTGCCTTTGTAAGCTCGACATGGACATGGTTGGTTGGCTGTCTCCAGTCTTGGGGCTGAAGTCCACTCGAGTTTCTGCCATGGTTCTTTGTGTGACTCAACAGACTGATTCTTTACCTGCAGATCTTTGGGCACTGGGGTAAGATGTCCCATTAGGTAGCGGGATCTGGAGTGGTGGATTTGCTTCCTTTTCTTTCCTTCTCAATTCACAGGATAATTTACATCAATTTTTAACAATACTCAGAAGAAAATATTTAAAGTTGCAAATTAATACCTTAGTTTTTAATTTTGAAGATGTGATTAAAAGCTCTAAAAATGACTGAGGGCATTTATATGCTCAGACTCTCTCATTGAAGCAGTGCATACCAAACAATTAATTGCTTATGTTCATCACAATTGCTTGTCCAGCACTACAGTGTATTGCAGTCATTTGGAAATTGCATTTTCTCCTGTTCCTGGAATATTTTTCCATCTCTCCCCAAGGCGCTGACTTGTTCTGAGAAATGTTCAGTGTGCACAAGGTGCTTCCCATATTTCACCCAAGTGACCAGAGACAGACGGCAACAAATCAATTGATTTGGCTGCCACAGCTGAGCCCAGTCCTGTACTGTTCTCACATCCACAGTATGATGGAAGTTCCATTGAACAATTTTCAGCAGTAAATGTTGAATTAGATTTTTTTCTCATATTATTTTGTTTTACTTTTTTTCACTTTCTTTGAGGATGTAGTTAAATTTGAAATACTTTAATGCTATACTGCAGCATAACTGTTTAACATGTGAAGGATCTTTCCTTTTGCATCTTCTTTGGTGTATTCTGTATTTTTTACGAATGGAAGTTGTGTTGTTTGCTGCATTCTTTCTTTAGTTAATCATTGAAATTTTGGGCTCGCAGTACAAATTCTATATTCTTAACACTTGGCCTGCAACAAAATAAATTGAGATCTTTTCATGCTTGTAAAATAGCATTTAGAATGTTGTCATGTAATCCCCAATTCCTGGGAACCTGAAGATGAACTGGGTCTATAAAACAATCATTTATTTTTGCAATATGTACACTGCCAAATTACCAGAGTTATCCTTTTGAGACATACCCAGTGAACTAACTACTGTAAAACATGTCTGTCCCTGTGTTGTCTCTTTTGTGTGAACTGCCACTGAGTTTGTAAAGTAGCTTGTTTCATAAAAGTGGGTTTGATATTAATGTACCATGTTGTCAGATTAAAGAATGTCAAAGTGAGGAAAAGCTGTAGCAATTGGGCTTCCAATAGGTTGAATCAGACAGAGTTTATGCAACAAATTGTATGAATAATATGCAGAATTCCTCATTAGTGAATCATGATTTTTTTCATTGGATCATTGTGGTTTAGTGTATAGTCATAATTTTCAAAATAATTGTTTGGGTTATTGGGTGGGGTTGGAATGGGTGGTGCCATGGCAGTGCTGAGGAGGGAGGGTTAAGAATTAGTGTATTTTTCCCCCTGTTTCTTCATTACTCAATCAGTTCAGCTAGATTGATTCACTTTAGCAAATAAATACTGTTAATACTGTTAAAAAACAATGTTAACAGGTCATGGTATTGCAAAACAACAATTAAAAATGAAAGTAAATAAAAGTTCAATAGTGTTGAAGTAAAAATACTCTGATGTCAAAAGCTGGGCCAGTGTTTTGCTACTAATACCACGTTAAAATCTAAGCTTCATTTAACTTCATTTTTAAACACTTCACTCATGGACCTCTGAATCAATCAGCGCAGGTATTTGATCTCAGTTCACACCTATCATGATTTATAAACCATTTTGTAAGCCCTTAATATTGAATAGATCTGGGATTGTTAGAATGCTCTTTTTAGAATTTGCAATGTCTCTATATAATTTAGAATGTTTTGAAGGTTTGTGATTAAATGCTTTCTTCTGTTTTTAAAATTATTACCTTGCATATAACTTTCAGATTGCTTTCTCCATGTTTGAAGCAAACACCTGCTTTTGGAAAACACCAGGAAAAAGCAATAAACTTGGTAACAACTGTGTTGCTATGTAAATTGATGCAGTCTGTGAAGATTTCTAAATTATTTTTTCATTCCTGCATATGGCTGAAAATTGACATTTTAAAACCTCACTTGATATAGAACTCTTTCTTGCCTTTTCCCAAAATGACCATACTTGGCATGTAATTGAGTCAGAATCATCGAATACAGAATCATGTTGTACAGTATTAAACGTTTAAAAATTATTTCTTGCAGTCTGAAGCTGCATTTTCTGGTGCTAAGATCTTTTTTGTTGCTTTTTGCAATGTTAAGGTTTTTAATCCTGCCTTAAGATGGCAAACTGCAAATGAATAAGGGAAAGAGCTCAATATACTTCCAGCTAGCTATGATGTGATGAATTACACTTCTGATCCTTTTGTTGGCAGAATCTTTCAGACTTAAGTGTAATTGGGAGATGTCTATTCGGGCAGGTGGCCCCAACAATTGGAGATTGAGAGCCTGACCACGAGAGCAAGTGATCAGACTAACGTTTAGTATTAAAAGATACACCTGTCAAAACCCTGCCTCTTGCTTTGAATGCGAAACAACAAAAACATTCTTTAATTGATTGGCTACAGGCACTGGATGAGGTCCAGAATAACTGGAGCAACAGGAAACCTCATATGTAGGAATGTTTCTGAGATATGTTTCACAGCCTATTCTGGCTGCCATACCATTCCAATGGCTTAGATGTAAGTTACAATTTAATGAGCACGAAACCAATATGCTGGTCAGCATGAGTGAGCTGAAATTGTTGACCTCAATTGATGGCCACAAAAGTTAACAATCTACATCTTTGTCAATGACATTTGTACTGTTAGCAGAGGCATTGCAAGGACCTGGAGGGAAGAACACTTAAATGATAGTTTGAAGTAAGAAAGTTGATGCTATGAGAGGTATTGAATATTCTACCAAAACTCTAGAAATATGGTGCTAATTTATGCATTTTAAGGATATAGGTAACGTATTCTCAATAATGGGGTGAAAAATGTTCATTGTTCCAAATACAAATTTGAGGAGCCATACACTCTGGTGGAATGATCACTTTCAAGTCATGTCCCTACTGCGTTGTTGATGGGCATGCCTTCAGTTGCCCATAGCTTTGGAATATTCTCCCTACACCTCTCTACCTTGTGTTCTTCTTTCAAGACATTCCTTCAAATCATCTCGAACAAGCTTTTGGTCGTCTGACTTAATATTTCCTAATGTGGCTTGGTGTCGTATTTTGTTTTATAAAGTCTCTGTAAAGCAGCTTGGGACTTTTTATTATGTTAAATATAAGTTGTTGGCCCTTTTCATTCTGAATTAAAGATTTTTTAAATTAATCCCAGAAGGGGGATAAAAGCAAAACTTCAAATAAGTAATTAGCCCACTAATTAGAGTGTAAAGTCTTTCCTTTTACTGTCAAGGATAATTATAATTAATTACAATTACAGGACACCAGATAACAGACAATCTTCACAAAATTAGTTACAGCTCCACTTTCTGCATTTTACCCAATCACTATTTCACCATTCCCACATGATTTCCACCTTCCTCAGTTACACTGTTCAATCACAGAAGCATTAAGCCTGCTTGCCTGTCTAACAATGACTGGATAAAATTACACATTGCAAAGAACATTGAGTCAATTTACAGTGGGCCTCCAATGATTAGAAATCAAGTCCAACCCACCATGTTGCAAATAAATGCAGCCAATTTCTGAAAGACATTACAACTAGACATAGTAGGAAAATATTATGCCAATTAACATGACCGAGATGCGTGTCTAGCGCAAAAGAAAAACAAAGTTACAGGCACGTCAAGTTGTGGGAGTGGAGGAGGAGGCTGACGGGCAGTATTACGATGGGAGGTTTGGACGTTGTAGTTTGTAAGGGACTTGTTTGATTTTTTTGAATCGATTGCTGTGAAAATCTGCCTTCCCTCATAAAGCCACTCTTTCCCTATCATCCCTGTCTCAGCACTCCCAATCCCGTTCCTGGTTCAAGTGGGCCTTAGAATCCCTTTTCCCAATTCCTCTCTGCCCCTCTCCCCACAGGACTATCTTTCAGTACCCATAAGCTCTTCTTGCCCAATGCTTTTAGAAGCCAGGATCACTTGTAATCGTTCTAGGATAGTTCTTTTCCAACGTTCCTGATCCCAGGACACATCTGTCAATTATCCAAGAATCACTTGAAACTTCCAGTGGTCTGTGCTCGGAAATGCAACTTGGCATAATATTGTGTTATTCATTAAATCTCTTAATAACTGCATTGTGGAAAATGGGTGATTTGCAAGCACGCCAGCCAATGGATCAGATCTTAGCTAATGGTAGTGGGCAATTAAATAACTAACTGAAGAAGGAGGCGCCATAAATCCTCAATGATGTGGGAGCTCAGCAGTTCAGTACAAAAGACAAGGAAGTGCTGAGTGGATGATCCATCTTGGCCTCCTCCTGAGGTCCCACACATTACAGATGCCAGCTTTCTGACAATTGACAAGTGATATTGAGAAACTGTTGAAGGCACTGGATATTGCAAAGGCTATGGGCCCTGACAACATTCTGACAGTAGTCCTGAAGACTTGTGCTCCACAACTAGCTGTACCAGTACAACATCAACACTAGCATCTTCCTGACAGCGTGGGCAACTGCCCAAGTATGTCCTGTCCACAAAAAGCAAGAAAAATCCAACACAGCCTATTGCAACCCCACCAAGCTGCTCTTGGTCATCAGCAAAGTGATGGAATGTATTGTCAACAGTGCTATCAAGTGGTACTTCCACTGCAATAACCTGCTCACTGATGCTCAATTTGTGTTCCGCCAGGGCCACCCAGTTCCTTACCTCATTGCAGCCTTGGTCCAAACATAGACAAAAGAGCTAAAACTCAAGAGTGGAGATGAGACTGACTGCCTTTGACCATCAAGGCAGCATTTGACCAAGTGTGGCATTATGAATACCTTGCTAAAACTGAAGTCAATAGGAATCAGGGTGGGGTGGGGGTGGGTGGGAGATGGTGGTGGGGAATCTCTACTGGTTGGAGTTATACCTACAACAAAGAAAGATGGTATGGCTGTTGCAGGTCAGTCATCTCAGGTCTGGCACATCACTGTACGGATTTGTTCGGGTAGTATACTGGAACCAACTATCTACAACTGCTTCATCAATTGCCCTTCCTCTATCATTTGTACCATTCATGACTCCTCCGATACGGAAGCAGTACATGTCCAATGCAGCAACACTCATCAGGTTTGGACTCATAAGTGGTATGTAACATTCGTGCCACGGAAGTGTCAGTCAATGACCATCTCCAACAAGGGAGAACCTAACCATCTTCACCTGACACACAATGATATTAACATTACTGAATCCCCAATGTCAACATTGTGGGCATAACCATTGACCTGAAGGTGAACTAGAACAACCAGATGAATACTGCAGCTACAAGAGCAGGTCAGAAACCTGAGAATTCTGTGGTGAGTAACTCACCTCCTGAGTTTCTGAAGCCTGTCCACAATCTACAAAGCAAAGGTTAGGAGAGTGATGGAACACTCTCCACTTACCTGGATGAGTGCAGTTCCAACAACACAAGACGTTTTGACAACATGCAAAGCAGCCTGCTTGATTTGTTCCCTATCCATCACATTAAACATTACGCCCTCCACCACCATTGTACAATGGCAGTAGTGTGTACCTTCCAAAGCCCTGACCTCTACACCTAAAGGGTAGCTGACGCATGGGAACACCACCACCTGCAAGTATCCCTCTAAGCCACAACCATCCTAACTTGGAACTATATTGCCCTTCTTTCACTGTCGCTGATGTCAAAACCTGGAACTCTCCTCTTACATCCGTGGATGTACTACACCACATGGGTTGCAGTGGTTCAAGACGGCTCCTCAATGCCATCTTATCAAGGATAATTCAGGATGTGAAACATATGTTGACCTAGCCAGCAATGCCGACATCCTGTGATAGAGTAAAAAATATATAATACAAAATCAGAGGAAACAACTTCTCAGTATCTACCCTGTCAATCCCTTCATAACCTTGAATGTTTCAATTAGATCACCTCTCATTCTTCTAAATTGTGGAGAATATTTACTCAGCCTTTCATCATACTCCAACCCTTTCCTCCCAGGGACCAATCTAATGAACTTTCACTGCACAGCCTCCATGCAAGGATATCTTTCCTTTAATATGGAGACCACAATTGCACAGAATCTTCTAATTGTGATCTGGTCAAAGCAGCGTACAATTGCAGCAAGACTTCCTCATTCTTGTATTCCAATCCTCTTGCAATAACAGCCAAATGCCATTTGTTTTCCTAAGCCTGTGCTGCACCTGCATGCTTACTCTTTGTATTCCTTTTATGAGTACACCTCTGATTCCCTGATTTAAGATATTTAAGATGACATGGCTTTTATTCTGCTTTTATATTATGACCAAAATGAATAATAATCTTTATTATTGTCAGAAGTAGGCTTACATTAACACTGAAATGAAGCTACTGTGAAAATCCCCATATCACCACACTCCCGCGCCTGTTCAGGTACACTGAGGGAGAATTCAGAATGTCTAATTGTTGCTAGTTTCTTTTCTACTTGGTCTTTTCTGTGGCTCTGTTCCAATTGTGGCAATCAGTGAGTTTGCCCTTCTTTCTATGTTATCTATGTCCGAATGCTTAGAGTAGCCAGGTATCAAATGATACCACCACAAGTTTCAACCGGCTATCGATCAAAGAGCCAAGCACCAGTTAGTTAGGTCAAGGGTACTTTATTTACACACAATTAGTCATGCAACATAAACACTACTAGTTAGCTACAACTATCAACTAAGACAACCTGTACTTAACTTCGGGCACCTGGCTTAGGTCAGAAAACAGTGGCCGCTGTTCAATTCTGGATCTCTCAGGTTCGAAGGAGTAACTGCTGCTCAGCTGGGCTCATCCGCCTCGTAGCGGGCGTTGAACTTGGACTCGCTCCTGATGCTGCTGCAATTGGCGATGGCCGTGACCGGGGTACCAAGGCCAAAAGAGAGCGAACATATGGCAAATTCTTCTTATACTCGGGGGGGGGGGGGGTTCGCGCTCTTTGGGGCGGTCCTTCGATTTGGGCCTTACTAATTAGGTGATCCCTGATCACTCCGTTCAATTCCTTAGCCAATACGTGGGCGGGGATCTGGATGGCTGGGCGTGTCCCCAGCGGTCACTGACCCCCGTTGTTTGCGGTTCCCTTGAACTGGGAGTGGCGCCGAAATGTCTGGGACTGTCCGAGTTGCTCGAGTATCAGTCCTTTGTCTTGGTGAAGATGGGCCATCAAATGCTAATCGGCCCCATTAAAATGCTAATTGGACGGAGTTTTGATACCGTCTGGACTTTTTGCTGGCAAATATGCATTTCAGGCTCTGAGCCTGCCTGAGTCTTGGCTTGTCCATTTTACCCGCCAGGCTTTGCGAGTTTCTCTGTACCTAGCTGGAAGTGGCCATCCCAGATGGCTACACAATTCACCTGACAAGCACATCTTTCGGGACTTGTGGGAGGAAACCGGAACACCTGGAGGAAACCCACATAGACACTGGGAGAACGTGCAGACTCCGCACAGACACTGACCCAAGTGGGAATCTAATCTGGGACCCTGGTGCTGTGAAGCAACAGTGCTAACCACTGTGCTACCTCACACTTCCCCACATTATACTCTAACTTGTTGTCCACTTACTTACCTGTTTGTTGCCTTTGTGTCCTCCTCACAGCTAACATTCCCACCTAGCTTTGTATCATCAACAAAATTAGATACATTATTCTCTGTCTCTTCCTCTAAGTTATGAATAATGATTTTAAACAGCTGAGGCTTCAAAATTGATCCTTGTGGCACTCCACTTGTCACAGCCTGCCAACTTAAAAATGCCCAATTTATCCCTACTCTGCTTCCTGTTTATTAACCAATCCAATATCCATTCTAACATATTACCGTCAACTCCACGAGCCTTTATCTTGTGTATTAACCTTTTTTGTGTCGCACCTTATCAAATGCCTTTTATAATCCAAGCATACTACATATGCTGGTTCCCCTTTATCTAACCTACTAGTTACATCCTCAAAAAACTCTTAATTTCCCTTTTGTAAAACCCGGTTGACTTGTTCTGGTCAGACTATGATTTTTTTTTAATGCATTGCTAAGACTTGCTTAAAAATGGATTCCAGCAAATTTCCAATGACCGGTGTTGGGCTAACTAGCTTGTAGTCTTTTCTCTCCTTCCTTTTTTTAAATACTAGTGTTACATTTGCTGACTTTTAATCTGCTTGGATGATTTCAGGTCATTTTGGAAAATGAAAGCCAGAACAACTATTTCTCTGCTGCTATCTCTTTGAGAATACTAGGATATAGGCATGAGGTCCAAGGGACTTGTTGGATTTTAGACCCCTTTGTTTCTCAAGTACTTCTCGCTGCCCATGTTAATTACCATAATGTCCTAAATCTTAATAGCCTATTGGTTATGTTCTATTTCGGGCATGTAACTTGTCTGTCTTCACAGTAGACGACGCACAAAACCCTAACATTTTCTTATTTCCTATGATAATTTCTCCTGTCTCTGCCTGTAAGGGTATGACATTTACTTTACCTATTCTCCTCATTTTTATACACTTGCAAAAGCTTTTGCCATTGGTCTTTATATTTCTGGCCTGTTTACTCTTGTGTATCCTATCTTTTCTCTTTTTTTCTCAGCTTTTTGGTGGCCCTTTGCTGCTTTCTAAGATATCCCCAATCCTCTGCATTGTTTTTGCATTATTGTAATCTTTTTTAAATCTATACTATCTTTAACTTCCCTAGTGAACCATGAATGAATCTTTCTGGCTGTGATTTTGTTTTTCATTGGAATATGTTTTTGTTGAACATTTTGAATTGTTTTGAAATGTTTTGCCTTGTTTATTTATCCAGGCTTATTAGCCTATTTACCCAATCAACCTTGGCTAGCTCTCATTTATACCATTTATTAGAATTGACTGTTTAAAATTAAGATTCTTGTTTGTGATTGGATTATGTTGTTTTCAAAATTAGTGTGTAACTAACGTGTATTATGGTCACTATTTGCCAGGGTGATTTACTGTAACTTTCTCATTGCACAATACTAAATCCAAAATAACTTTATCTCCAATTGGTTCCGCAACATATTGCTCCAGGAAATGGTCACAAAAGGATTCTACAAACTCATCTTCCAGACCATCTTTGCGAATTTGATTGGTGCTTTCTATATGAAGATGAAATTTTCCCACAACTTTTACAATGTGCTTGTTAAAAGTTGAAATAATTTTTTGTTTAATGTTCTGTCCAACGATAAAACTACTGTTATGGGGCCTATAAACTCCTCCCACCAACATTTTCTGACCTTTACTATTTCTAATCTCCACCCATACTGATTCTTCTTGTGTATTTTCTAAGCCAGGATTCTTTCTTACTATTGTCTTTATGTCCTCCTTTATTATCAGTGCTACACTTCCTTTTGCATTCTGCCTGTATTTTATGGAACTGTTGTCTACCCTGGAATATTTAATTCCTAACCTTTGTCACCTTGTAACCATTTTCTGTATTTGTTTGGACTGATCTAAACCATTTATCTCTAAATGGGCCTGTAGTTCATCTATATTACAGTGGATGTTCCACACATTCAGATAAAGTGTCTTCAGTTTTTTTTTACTATTCCATGCATGGACCTTTCTATTACAATATCCCCCCTTGCTGTCCCACTCAGCTTCTCATTACCAACATCAATATACCTTTCCTACTGCCTCAACTGTTATTCGATCTCTGAATTGTCCCTCATCCAAACCCGCTTAGTTTACATCTAGTTTTCCCTACTCTGACAATATTTGTTTTTACCCATATCACTACCTTGCAATATTACCGTGTGCTTTTTCTTTGATTTTCCAATCTCACCTCACAGTAATCTCCCCCTGCACTAATTAGATTAAAGCTCTCTACAGCTCTTGTTATTCGGCTCGCCAAGACACTGGTGCCAGTGGTTCAAGTGAAGATGGGTGGGCCAAATGGTGGAGTTGCTTCTTTCCCTAGTACTGGTGCCAATGCCTCATTAATCAAACCCACTTCTCCCCAACCAATCTTTGAGCCATGCATTCAACGCTCTGAATCTTATTTGACCTATACCAGTTTGTTCATGGCTCAGGTAATAATCCAGAGATAATGACCTTTTTATTCTGCTTTTTACTTATTTTTAAATATTTTTATTTAAGGCACTTCTATAAGCATCAAACATGAACCATCAGAAGAACAAACAGAAATCTCATGCAAAATAAATAACTCCCTGACCTCCCTGCAATTCCCCTCCTCCTCCTGACCTGCCTCCCCCATTTTGATCCCATTACTCCTCCCACTCTTCCTCTGGACTTCTCCTATCGGGGCTCCCTCCCACTCCATTAACTCTTTGTAAATCTCAGATACCTTGCCCTCCCCCACACTCTCCTTCGACACCACTTTGTCCTGTAGTCCCGGGGGCAGCAGATCATGAAAAGACGTCACCTGCTTCCTTGTACAGTCCCGTACCTGTAAATAATGGAAACCCATTCCCTCTGGACAGCTCATATTCCTCCTCCAATTCCTCTAAACCCGGAAAGCTTCTCCCTTCAAACAAGCACCTTCTTATTCTGTGGGGTTTTCCCTGCCCACACAAATCCCAAGATCAACAAATTAACTTTCCTAAAGAATGATTTGGGGACAAAGATCAGGAGGTTCTGAAAAACAAATAAAAGCCTCGGAAGCACCATCATTTTCACTGTCTGCACCCACGCCCGAAACACCTGTATCATTCAGTCCCACGTATCCTCGAATGGCAGTCCTCACCCGCTCGCACATCTTATCCGCTAACAACCCTACATCCAGTCTCCACTGTGGGCGCTGCCCCCCCCCGATCCACTAGCAAGTCCACCCAGTGTGGCGTGTGGTCTGAAACCATGATCGGCGAGTACCCCGAATCGACATCCCCTGCCAGCAGTGCCTTGCCCACCACAAAATAATCAATCCGTGAATACACCCTGTGCACATGGGAGAAGTACGAGAACTCTTTCGCCCTCGGCCTCCCAAACCTCCACAGATTTACCCCCCTCCCCCCATGTGCTCCATAAACCCCTTCAGCTCTTTCGCTACAGCCAACACCCTCCCCGACCTCTGGGTCGACCAGTCCAACCCTGGTTCAATGGCCATGTTAAAATTCCCTCCTATGATTAACCGGTGGGAGTCCAGATCCGGGATCTTCCCCAGCACCCGCCTCATGAGCTCCACATCATCCCAATTTTGGAGCATAGACATTCACCAAGACCACTGGCAACATCTTCTGCTTACCACTCACCAGCATGAACCTTCCTCTCGAATCTGCCACAAAATTCCCCATTTGTTAATCAACACCGCCAACTCCGCGTCTTCATATCGATGAAAGACTTGCCGTACCCACCTTCCTTAGCCTAGTCTGGTCTCCGATCTTCAAGCACGTCTCTTGTAAAAAGGCCAGGTCTGGCTTCAAGCTCCTTAAGTGTGGGAACACACACGACTGTTTGACTGGCCCATTCAGCCCTCTTACATTCCATGCAACCAACCTAGTTCTCCAAAGCGCCCCCCTGCACAGGCGCCGATCAACTATATCCCTTCTTGGGCTAGCCCCTGTCACGCGGCCGTCAGGCTCACCGACGGACGCCGACGGACACCACCTCCCTTCTGGCTGCACCCCCTTCCCCTTAGCAAAATAATAATCCCATACCCCTCTGCTACACTAACAACCTGCTCACCCCCCCCCCCCCCCCCCCCCAACTGCGCTCTCGTTAATTAACCCGTCCAGCTAGCCTGGTAGCCTCACCCAGGGTGCCAAACCTCCTATCCCCCACTGATTCCCCTCCTCCCTCGCTCGCATGCCTCCATATCAAAAACAACAATGAAATAAGAAAAAGGTCTACTGGCCCTCCATGTTTCCCCAAGACCTTGCAAAGAAGAGATGTTTTCCCATAATCAACAAACAGAAAGCAACAAAAATGAAAAAGGCAGAAAAAAAAGCCAACATTTCCTCACACCACCTCTACAGTTCAATGTCCACCTTCTCCTGTCAGTCCATTGTCCCTTACAAATTTCGTCGCCGCCTCTGGTGTCCCAAAATAATGTTCTCGGCTGTTGTGAGTCACCCAGAGGTGGACCGCATACAGCATCCCAAACTTCACCCCCTTCTTAAAGAGGGCAGCCTTCATTCAATTAAACCCGGCTCTCCTCTTCGGCAGTTCCGGGCCCAAGTCCTGGTACACTTGAAAGTCAAAGAGATCTAGGAGTACAGGTTCACAGGTCATTGAAAGGGGCAACACAGGTGGAGAAGGTAGTCAAGAAGGCATACGGCATGCTTGCCTTCATTGGCCGGGGCATTGAGTATAAGATTTGGCAAGTCATGTTGCAGCTGTATAGAACCTTAGTTAGGCCACACTTGGAGTATAGTGTTCAATTCTGGTCACCACACTACCAGAAGGATGTGGAGGCTTTAGAGAGGGTGCAGAAGAGATTTACCAGAATGTTGCCTGGTATGGAGGGCATAAGCTATGAGGAGCGATTGAATAAACTCGGTTTGTTCTCACTGGAACGAAGGAGGTTGAGGGGCGACCTGATAGAGGTATACAAAATTATGAGGGGCATAGACAGAGTGGATAGTCAGAGGCTTTTCCCCAGGGTAGAGGGGTCAATTACTAGGGGGCATAGGTTTAAGGTGAGAGGGGCAAGGTTTAGAGTAGATGTACGAGGCAAGTTTTTTACGCAGAGGGTAGTGGGTGCCTGGAACTCACTACCGGAGGAGGTAGTGGAAGCAGGGACGATAGGGACATTTAAGGGGCATCTTGACAAATATATGAATAGGATGGGAATAGAAGGATACGGACCCAGGAAGTGTAGAAGATTGTAGTTTAGTCGGGCAGTATGGTCGGCACGGGCTTGGAGGGCCGAAGGGCCTGTTCCTGTGCTGTACATTTCTTTGTTCTTTGTTCTTTGTTGTTCTACACCCGGAGCTCATTACCTTCCCAGGTGCACCTCCTTGCCTGCCTTGCGCACTGCAATATTTTCTTCTTGTTGAGAAATCGGTGGAGCCGCGCTACCATTGCCCTCGGCGGCTCTTCACCTGCAGCTTCCTTATCAGCGCCCTATGTGCCCGGTTGACCTCCAGGGGCCGGTCATAGGCCCCCTCCTCCATCAGCTTCTCCAACATCTTGGCTACATATGAGCCTGCACCCGCTCCCTCGATGCCCTTGGGCATCCCCACAATTCTTTTTGCCTCCGGGAGCGGTTCTCCAAATCCTCCAGCTTCTCCTTTTAGCCGCTTCTGGGTCTCCCGCATCATCCCAATGTCTGCCACCAACGAGGTAAGCTGCTCCTAGTGCCCTCCCCTGCTTCCTCCACTTCCGAATAGCCTGGTCCTGGGATTCCAGCCTCTGTGCCACCCTATCGATTCCAGCTTTTAATGATTCTAAAGCCTTGGCTAGATCATCCAGGGCTTCCCTCCTCTGCCGGGTGAATTTCTCATTCAAGAAGTCTACCAGCTGCTCTGTTGACCAGTAGGCAGGCAGGGCTAGCCCTTTATACTTCGCCATCTTCCCCTGTCGCACACAAAGAACTTCTTGCTCCAACAGCTCTCTTCTTCTTGACTCACTTCTGGTCCATGGATCCATCCACCAGCACCATCAGTGGAGCTTAACTTCCCTCAACCACCTCAACACCTTTTTCCACCAAAACACCCTCCCAACAAACGGAAAAGGACCAAAACAACTGCGTTGAGCGGGAGCTGCCAAAATGTGCGACCACTCACTCCATGGCCGCCACTGGAAGTCTTACTCTGCCTTTTAATTTTGCCTCTAGGCTCATGCTTCCTCAGCAGACCCTTTATACTAATCCTGACTTTGTTCTGGTACTCACTACACCATGTCACCTGGATCCTTCCCGTCCTGTTCCAAGTTCGTCTCCAACCCTGAGGGACTGTCCAGACAGGCAACACATAATTTGCAACTTATACTCTTGGTGGCAAAGAACGGTATCTTTCTCCCTAACTGTTATAAATATGAGGTTTATAAGGTAGTTATGTTTTGGGGCTGTGTTTTTAATTTAGAGTAAAATGAATGAGTTCATGTAACCTTTTGTTTTGAACTCTGCCAAACAAAAGGCCTGGGTGATGTGGCTATTTAAATATTAAAGAGGAGCCCAGGCTTTTTTTTTAATGGAGAGAAAGAGTTTGCACACTTGGAGACAATGGCAGCAGTACTTGTGTTTGCAGTGGTTAGAGTCTCATCTCAAAAATTTCAGGAAGGTATTGGGAATATTGGGTTGTAAATAGTTGTGGTTTTAACTGTTCATTTACTTCCAAGATTAAAGAGAGTTGGGGTCTTAAGAATAGCTAATCAATTTTTCTACCTGGATACAAGATCTATGTGATTCACATTGCCATGGAAGATGGGGTTTGAGAGGAGAAGAGTTTCTGTGTTTTCTGGTGCAGTTAGTCTGACAGGATCTGTGAGAGAGAGAGAGCAGCCAGAGGCTGAAAGATTCTGTGGTTCACTGCACAGGAATGTAGATGAGAGCTCAAGGTCAAAACTAAACCAAACAAAGTTGGAAAGATTTGAAACTAAACTGGAAGATTCACCTAACTTGTGGCAGAGGGAAAATACCCCTCACTGTCAAGAACAGTTCTGTGGTTAAAGGTTACCTGACTGGGAAAGGAATGGAGGTAAACCTTTGGGAGCAAGGAATCACTTCAAACTGGGTCCAATAAAATTGAATTACAGCTTAAAGGACCGTATAATGTATACCTGATGGGTTGTTTTTCAGTTGTGTTAAGAGTTTTGTTCTGTAGTTTCAAATAGAAGTTTAAGGAATATTCCTTGTACTTGACATTCTTTGCGGAATATAATATATATATTCTTGTCAAATTAATACAAGCATGCAATCTATATTGTGTAGCAAATATTGCTCACAAATAATTAATTACCTTCCTGTTCATTTGCCATAAAATAAGTTGTCATGATTCCTTCGAGATCATTACCTGTATCACACAAATTGTCAATCTTGCAGTGCAAGTGATGTCACCTTCATTAATGGAAGAATCCTGTCATTTGTGGAAATGTTTGATTCTGTTCTTTAGTGGGAGCTCTGCTTTTGGGGATAGTGGTAATTCTTTAAGTTCCCAAAAGGCTAGTTCATTTAAAAACTAATTGGAGCCTAAGGAGTACAAACAATGTCGCATAATTTTGTTGTCTGTTTTGTGTTTTGTCCATGGAGGTCAGTGCTCATTAGCCAGGAATTTGATTTTCTATTTTTTCTCCCAAGCCTATTTGGGCCTGTATCTTCATGCTGTTACAAACCAAATATTCTTTCTCTATTTATCATCAAATATTTTTGTTGTTTTCTCTTGAATGCTGAAAAAATGGAAATGAGGTACTAGCAGTAAACTATCAGATTAACTGTTTTGGAGATCTGAAAGAAACTAGAAGATCCTGTTCAAACAGATCAGCAACTGGTTGAAATGATGAGAGCTGTCAGCTCAGCCTCACCAATGCAATCATACCCATATGTATAGAAGCAGCATGCATTTGTTCCATAAATATTGAATTGGGTCTATTATCCCACTGTTCCAGCTGATTAAATTAATTGAAGATGTGCACAATATAACATTGAATTGGTAGCTCTCCATGTTTCACAATTGGTGAACAGCGACATTGTAGCAATATCTTTTGTGATCAGCACTCAGTGTTGCTATAATGGCGTTAATTATTTTTGGTGACTGGTTTGGCTGTGGGTATAGATGAGTAGTGATGCACAAAGAGAAAACAGATGAGGTGCTGAAATTTTGCTTCGTACATTTAGATTGTGCAGCAGAGCCATTTGAGAAAGCATAATGATGCTATTAGATTTTTCTACAGTACAGTAGCTTTGAGTATCAGGTCAGATGAATTAAACACCATGTAGGAATTGGAACATCCTTTTTTCTAGTATGTAAATTTTTATGACAAAATAAGCTGGTGCTGCAATACATGTAACCTTTAAACTTTTATTTACATCACGCCGTTTACACACGCCTGGTGAGCATTTTGATTCAATCCGGTTGAGTGAGATAACCAAAAGATTATTTCGCAAAGTTTTAAGTTTGAAAGGAAATAAATTATCAAATAAAATGCGCTTAGTTTCAAAATTAAATGGTTGCAGTTTATCCCTTTTGATTTTAATTTTTTAGTTCAGTGATGCTTTACGTTAGAGGATTCAGGATACAGAAAATTTGAATTCTTTACAGATATGTAATAGATACAATGGGCGCGATTCTCCGACCCCCCACCGTGTCGGAGAATCACTGGGAGCTGGCATGAAGCCCGCCCCTGCCGTGTCCCGAATTCTCCGCCACCAGAGATTTGGCGGGGGCGGGAATTGCGCCGCGCCGGTCGACGGGCCCACCCCGGCGATTCTCCGGCCCGCGATGGATTAAACCTCCTTTTGAACGGCGGGACAAGGCGGCGCGGGCAGGCTCCGGGGTCCTGGGGGGGACGCGGGGCGATCTGGCCCCGGGGGATGCCCTCATGGTGGCCTGGCCCGCGATCGGGACCCACCGATCCGCGGGCGGGCCTGTGCCGTGGGGGCACTCTTTTTCTTCCGCCTTCGCCATGGTCTTCACTGTGGTGGAGGTGGAAGAGACCCCCCCCTCCCCTGCGCATGCGCGGGGATGCCGTGAGCGGCCGCTGACGCTCCCGCGCATGCGTCGCCCGGCGAAGACCTTTCGGCGCCAAAGGCCTTTCCTGCCAGCCGGCGGAGCGGGAACCTCTCCGGTGCGGGCCTAGCCCCTCAAGGTGAGGGCTTGGCCCCTAAAGGTGCGGAATTCTCCGCACCTTTGGGGCGGCCCGACAACGGAGTGGTTCCCACCACTCCATTACGCCGGAACCCCCCGCCCCGCCGGGTGGGGAGAATCCCGCCCAATGTTCATTTAACAATCGTCAATTGTGGTGCCAATTGAAAACATCCGGCAATTTGGATAAAATTGCTGTGGTTAGCAACAACATTGTGCCATCTGCACGTAATGGCATGTTGCTCTGTCTGCGATGACAATTGGTGATGGTATGCAATTTAATAAGCTTAACTGCTTCCACCCAGCTACGTCTCATGGGTTCAATCAACATGGATCTTATGAAACCTGCAGTATTCTAGCTGGATAGGAGAGCATAGAATATTCTAATGTTGCCAAGAGCTCTAGTCAAGGCCTATATACAGACAAAGGGTCGAATTTTGGTGAGCCTGAGAGCAACAATTGAAATATTTGTCTAATTTTCTAATTCCGTTTCATGTGGAGGTCATTGCAAGGATTGTCTTAGTCTAGTTTAAAAGTATTCAAAATCTGTTAACACTGGGCAAGCTAAGTTGATCCACAGGTGATAAGTGATTTCTTTGAACTTTCTATCTTGTGCTACGTTTTTGTTCAGCTTTATGCTCTAAAATATGCTATGACACAAGTAAGATTTACATAATTCATAATCCATCACTGGATACATACAATTCCAGTTCGGGGTTTACTTATCATGTTTTCAAAATGGAACTAGCTATTAGTCATGAATAATCAGTTCATGCTGATGTTTGTCAGCATCTATATTCTTCCAGGTAGAGGACTGCTCCCTATGTTATGATCCCCGTAGATAATGTTTTAACAGTACTGAACTCCACGATGCCAGTGGAAAGAAACTGATGAACAAGATTTAACTTTTTAAAATTTTAACTAACAATCAAACCAAAGTAAACATAATTCAAACATGATAACTGGTAAATAAAAAGGTAAATTTACCTCTAAATGGTCGATGCAACAAAAGTAAGTGTTACAAAACTGCACACCCAAACACACAACATATATGGCATTACACTCACCTACTGAGTCCCATATTTCTCTTTATTTCCCAGGTGAAGGTTCAGGGCGCGATTAACCAAACCTTTTCTAAGTGTGGTAGCGAGCGAGAACTGCCGCAAGCTTCCCGATGCTCGGCCTGGCGAGGCTATCACCGCTATAAAATGTTAATTGGTCCATTTAAGGAGACTGCAAAGCAAGGTCCCACCAGCTGATTCATCAAGAACTCGCTCACAAGCCCCCCTGCTAACAACGGAGAGCAGCACTTAACCAATCCTGCACAACCAACCCCACTCAGCCATGCCGCCAAGATGTCCAACGCCACGATTTGGCGATGCCGACCTGCTCAGGCTACTGGAAGTGGTAGAGGGCAGCCACTGCTGCCTGGGAGGAAGTGGCAGCGGCAGTCAGCTCGGGTAGCATGACCAGAAGGACCGGCACCAGTGCCGCAAGAAGGTCAACGAACTCGGGGGAGTTTGCACCGGACCCCCCTTCCCCGGCGAGTAACCATGCGTGCGGCTAAGAATGCCCCCTCTGGCCCGCAACTGGCTGGAGACTTAACAACCAGCGGTCCCTCATCACTCCCCCACCCACCCCACCTCCTCCAATCTCCAATCTGGCACATCCTGTCCACTCACCCCACCCCCGGCAGCTGCTAGGGCCCCCTGCTCACTGGACCCCATATTCTGTACCTCAGACAGCCGCATGTAGCATTACCTGGACCGGGCGCTGGTCCCTTCACTGGTGCACACACCCACCCTCTGGTCACGGAGATGTCTCCAGTGCCGGAGCCCAGCCCCTGGGGGTTCTGATGTTGACTGCTGCACCCTAGGTGTTTCCTCCTGCAGTGTTCGGGCACAGGGTCCAGACA
Organism: Scyliorhinus torazame; assembly: GCF_047496885.1. Lineage (NCBI taxonomy): Eukaryota > Metazoa > Chordata > Chondrichthyes > Carcharhiniformes > Scyliorhinidae > Scyliorhinus > Scyliorhinus torazame. The sequence continues at coordinate 241,570,820 of NC_092707.1, forward strand.
TCACGGTCTGATTGGGATGCTAGGCAATAACACCTACGTGGTACGCTTATCCACAGGGATCTACTTGGGATGTGTGCAGTACTCACTTAACTACGCTTGCCAATTCCCAATTAGCTATAGCCTTCAGCCACATGGCCAGAGGCCTCTACGATCAATGGGAGTTATGGATGGTCGGTGGGGCAGGTGGGCTGAGATGCCCCCGGAATGGTACCCCACGGTCCAGCTGTTGGCATGGTAGGCCCATGAGCGCTGAGACACCCGTTTTCTCTTTCTCTCACCCCCGCCCAAGTCTATCCCAGGGCATTGGTGGCCATCCCCACTGCTCCACAACCCCGCTTCCCCCGACGGCAGCCCACCCTGATCAAAGCTGGACCCTCAGTGGCTCTCCCACCCCATTCCGAGCACCGGGGCAGCAGTCCCAGTGCCCCCTCACCCTTTGCCTGTGAGCGAACATGGCTACTTACCTCCTTGGGTCGCCGCAGCCATTCCATTCCAAAGCAGAATTGTAGTCCAGAAGAGCCTCCAGTGTGTTGTGCTTCTAATTGTTCAAACTCTGAGGTTGGTTTGGAGTATTGCTTGGAAAAAAAGTTTTTGTCAAAGCTTTTCATTTTACACTCATCAGGACAATTGTAAGAATACCAATGTCAGGGGAAAGAACAACTTTATACTGGATGAGAAGAGACTGCTGATTAATTGGCAAATGGACTCTGATTGGTAGCGGCGTTGCCAAGGAGAATGCACCAGTTACTGGTGACTCTTAACTTGCCTAGCATTGTTTGAAGATTTAAACCAGGTAGCTTGACTCTGGTCAAGACATTGTCCTGAGGAATGAAATCGTGAATGGCTATCACTTATTTTGTTTAGCTGAAACAGGAGCAATAAGGGTACATGTTCTTTCTGCCTGCAAAGAACAGGACCCTGTGTATTAAAACATGTAGCTTCCAGTGCATTCAAATGCACCACACTGTGAGCCCAACTGACCATGCTAAATTAGTTGCCAGAGTAATTTTTAGCACACTGAGGATTATTTAGCAAATGCTGTCCAATTGCAGAACCGCATCTAATGTAGGCACTTTCATTTGAGTTTTGCAAACACGGGCTGGTTGGGTATGGTCTGTATCTTGCCCGTTACAAACAGCAGAAGGGACTTGCTGTTACAATCCACCAGTCGTTGGGACGTACAGCGTACATACCTTGCATCACACTGGCACTGAAATTCCTCATTTACACACCATATTACTCATTTGTGTGATAGGCAGAATGTCTCATTGGCTTGGCAACAACATCCTGGTTAATAGTGTTTACAACTCATGTTGCTACTGCGTAGTGGTAGTGTGAAACAGCCAGCTTTCCCTGTTGGACAGATTTATGAGATATCTTGGTCTTCCAGGATAATCTGAGGTAGACTGGGCACTTTTCAGGGATGAAAGTGATCACCTTAATAAACCTGTTTATGATTTTGCATAATATACAGCGAGAAATTATCTGATCATGGTAGCCATTATCCCTATTAAAAGGTTGAATCTTTGTTTCCAAAACTTTGGAAACCTGGATGAGATTCCAGCAAATTTGACTGCATCCAAAATATAATTGTGGAGTATTTAACTCAATGATCAAACCAGCTTCAGTAGATGCTGGCATGTATAGTTATGGTGATGAATTAAAACGAATGTCTTTTTCTCAACCAAAACCTGTCATGTGAAAAACTGCCATCATCAGTGTTGTGTAGAGTGTTGAGATGCAGGATGAAAGATGCTATGATGTTGAACTGAAGTTAGAATGTTGTGCACCAAAAAACACAATTAATTCCAGAGCACTTTTAACATCTAAGCCTGCACAAGCTGGGCAGTTTAATGTGTGATATAGTGAGCAAATACAATGTCAGCTATAAGGCTAGGACACCTGATCAAGCTGTGTCGGTGACTAGATGCAGCATTTTACAAGGTTACAAAAAGTTGCATTCAGAAAACTGTGGGAAAGAGCAATGTCCTGAAGCTTGGGGACTTGACCACCGTTGAAAGAATAGGGAGGCCATTGTAGCTACAGTATGTTAGTGTGTGTCGGCAGGCACTCAAGAGTTTACTGTGAATGGATTCCGAAATGTTGGAATTGCAGAGCAATCACCAGCTGAAATGATTCATGAATTCTTGCAAACTTTTGTTGAGGTTTTGATTGCAGTTAGACAAAATCCTTTAGTCTGCATATTTTTTTGTTTAACTCAGCTGATTTTTCACGAATCATCATTTCGTAGTTGATTTTTTATCATATTCAATATTATAGCTTTTTGGAGAATGTTTACCATGAAGCACAACTCCAATTTGGGCTCAGGGTGTTTGCCCTGATCAAGGTCAATAATGGCATGGCGAGATGATAAAAGGACCACTGCTCTATTGCAAGAACCTTATTTAATTTCAATTCTTTGTCCTTCAGCCTTTTTTTCAACCATCCGTTTAAGTGTTTTCTGGGTTATTTTCTTTTTGTGCTGAAGACCAAGGTGAGGCTGCACATTTCAATTTCATTGCAGATTCTTAAAGCTAGTCGAGAAAGGAAGAGGGAAGTAGACTTTTATTCTAGTTCAATGGGTAAACTGAATTCTATTCATGCAAGGACAGTTATAATGTATGGCACCACCTATTGGTAGTAAGATTAAAGTAGCAGGTTGTAACAGTAAGTATGAGAGAGAGAGTTGATTTTGTAAAGGATAAAGTGAACAAAATATATATTTGTCTTAAAAATATTGTGTTGTTTTATGTTCTGGTAAGTGCAAGTTGTGTTCCTTTTCTTTAAGGAGTGTTGGAGAGGGTTTTGGTGGAGAGGGTGTTCGTGGATAGGAGAAGAAATCTAAGAGTGCGGAAATCATTTCAACTTAATGCCCAGTTTTTCCAGAGTGATCGTTTCTGTGGAGGATTTCTTGCTTCCCATTATTTCAGCTCATACTGTATTGTTTGGTTGCCTTACCAATTGCAGGATAGTGCCTGTACTCGACCCCTTTAAATTCCCTAGTCCAGTATTTTTGAAGAACATCAGTACTGCTTTTTAATTTATTGTTTTGTGTCAGCGTTACTGGTTTATTCATTTCCACCCTTCAAGCCAGATTTTGCTGTGTCAAAAACTTGGTAATACATTCTGATTGACTGGTCCTGTACACGTGTACTATAAATAGAAAATTTTGTAGAGGATGTGATGTGATTACATTTAAACAAATGGACCTGGCTCTATAAAACAACAAGCAAAATCCAGCCATCTCTCCCTTACTTTCAGTCATGATATCCCCAACATTGACTGGGCCAGCAATATTAACATTAGCTAAAAGAGTAGGACAGAGGCTGCCCACTATGTGATGAGTGGCTCATCTTCTGATCTTTTCGTGCCTCTCCACCATTTACGGGGCTTAAGTTCAAGAATGTGATGAGTTCAAGGGAATGGCGAAGATGGTTTTTAATTTAGTTGCCATTGAGGTTTTAAATGGTTTTACATAAGAACAAAAGAAGTAGGAGTCTGCCATTCTGCTCCTCACACCTGCCCCTCAAACCTGCTACACCTTTCAATTAGACCATTGCTGATCTGAATGTGGCATCAACTTGACTTTCCTGCATGTTAACCCATAACCTTTGTTGATCAAAAATCTGACTAACTCACCCTTGACAGGCTGAATCACAATGCAACTGGATTCCATAATACGATTGAAAGCAAGAATCATGGGAGGCACGGTGATGCAGTGGTTAGCACTGCTTCCTGCAGCACTGAGGACCCGGGTTCGAACCCGGTCCTGGGTCACTCTGTGGAGTTTGCACGTTCTCTTTGTGTCTGCGTGGGTTTCACCCCCACAACCCTATGATGTGCATGGTAGATGGATTGGCCATGCTAAATTTCCCCTTAATTGGAACAAAATAATTGGGTACAGTAAATTCATTTAAAATAAAACAAGAATCATAAACTTAAGCAAAACTAATTATATATATATATATAAAGTTAACAATTTATTTTTCATAGAATTTACAGTGCAGAAGGAGGCCATTCAGCCCATCGAGTCTGCACTCGGAAAGAGCACCCTGCTTAAGCCCATGTCTCCACCCTATTCCCGTAACCCAACCTAACCTTTTGGACACTAAGTGGCAATTTAACAGTCCCAATCCATCTTTGGACAAGGAGGTTATGCTGAATTTATATAAAACACCAGTTTGACCTCAGCCAAAATGTTATGTAAAGTGTTAATGGACAATAAGCAAAGAGGAGAGCTAAATGGGCCTTTTTCAAATCTCCCCTTAGAAATCTATGCTGGCTCTTCCTAATCAATCGAAACTTTTCAACGTGACTGTTAATACTACCCCAAATAATTGTTTCTAGAGGTTTGCCCACTGACTGGCCTGTCAGTTGCTGGAGCTATCCTTACTATCTTTTTGAACAAATGTATTGTAAGGTACATGAACAAAGGTGCATTATTTGCAATTCTCCAGCTCTCTGGCACCTCCCCGAGTCTAGTGAAGACTGGAAGATTATGGCCAAGACCCCTGCAATTTCCATTCTCACTTCTTTCAATATCCTTGAATCATATCCGATCCCGGTGTCTTGTCAACTTTCAGTACTAGCGACAGTATCAATTTTTAATCCTTCTAAGGACAGAATTTCCTTGACTGTCAGCATGTTCTGTGTATCATCTACCTCCTTGGTAAAGACGGATGTAAAGTATTCATTTATTAATAATAATAATCTTTTGTTGTCACAAGTATGAAGTTACTGTGAAAAGCCCCGAGGCGCCACATTCCGTTCGCCTGTTCAATTCCTCAGCCATGCCCTGGCCTCCATATGTAAATTCCCTTTTAGGTCTCCAATCGCGCCTACTCCTCCTTTGACCACCCTTTTACTATTTGTATGCCTATAGAAGACATTGGGATTCCCCCTTATGCTGGTGCCAGTCTTTTCTCATAATCCTTCTTTGCTTCTCTAATGTGCTTTTTCACCTCCACTCTGAATCTTCTATACTCCTCTTGGCTCTCAACTGTATTTTCAACCTGTCATTTCCCGCCAACCTTTTGTTCCTGTCTAACCGCGCCTGTTCTTGCCCCATTGAAGTCAGCTCTCCCCAGTGAATTATATTTACTCTGGATTACGTACTTTCCTTTTCTATCATAATTCCAAATCTTACAATACAATTCACTGTCTCCTAATGTTCCACCACTGACACTTGATCTACTTGACCCACTCCATTTCCAAGAACCACATCTAGCAGTTCATCCGTTTTGTTGGACTCGACCCATATATTGCTGCAGAATATTTTCCCAGACGCAATCTAGGAACTTTGCTCCTCTCTGCCCTTCACCCTTCACTCGGGGCATCCTCTTTCACCAGCATCGCAATGCTCTCCCTAACCAATATTGCCACCCCTCCCCCTTTCTTTCCTTTTTTATGTTTTCTGAACACCTTGGCCAGGATTCTCCGAGCCTCCGTGCCAAAATCGTGCTTGGCGCGGGTGCGAAGAATGGGGTCTCAGACCGGTGACACCTGGACACGATTTTCCACGGACCGGAGAATCACAGCCAGCCACGCGATGTGGCGCCGGTCAGGGGCCATTGAAAGAGGCCCCCAGGCCGATTCTCCGCGGCCGACCGGCCGAGTTCCGCCGGCGTGGTTCCCATGTGGTTCCAACCGGCGGGAGCTCTGACTCGTGGACGTGCTGGTGGGGGGGGGGATCAGACGGGGGGGACGGGGGCTCCACGACAGACAGGCCCGCGATCGGGGGCTACCAATCAGCGGGTGCGTGCAATCTGGGGAGGGGCCTATCTTCTTCCGCGCTGGTCCGCTGTTTTGCTCTGCCATGTTGCGCGGGGGTCGGCGTGAAAACTGCCGCCGCGCCCATGCGCGGACCAGCGGCCGGAAGTGCAGGGCCCCTTGTCGGCAGCAGGAGCAGGGATAGCACCTGCTATGCCTCTTAAAACCGGAGAATCACTTCGGACTTTTTGAAAAAAGTCTGGAGTGATTCGCGCCCGTTTTCCGGTGGGCGAGGGGACATAGCCCCATTTTTGGAGAATCCCGGCCCTTGTATCCAGGAATCTTTAACACCCAGTCCTGTCCTTCCTTGAACCAGATCTTTGTTGTAATAATAATCTGTATTAGTGTCACAAGTAGGCTTACATTAACACTGCAATGAAGTTACTGTGAGAATCTCTAGTCGCCACACTACGGCACCCCTTGGTTCTCATAGCTCTGCCGAATTATCTTAAAGCCCCCTACTCCCAGCACGAGCACAACACTCCGCAACAAACTCAGTCCCAGCTCTTTTCAGATATAACCACTCCCGCTTCTACAGATTGCCCGTCCCCCAGAGCCTGTCCCAAGAATCTAATGTCCTCACTCCTGCACCATCTTTTCCAGCCACAAATTAATTTGCTTTATCCTCCTATTCCTGTACTCACTTTCACGTAGCACTTAGAGTAAACCAGAGACCTTTAATGTCCTGCTTGCTAATCTTCTGCTTCTAGCTCCCTAAATTCTGATTGCAGGATTCCATCACCATTCTACCTGGGTCATTGGTATGAATGTGGACCACAACCTCTGGCTAGTCACCCTCCACCCTCGCAGAATGTCCTGCAGCCGCTCTGTGACATAATTTACCCTGGCACCACGGAGGCAACATGCTATCCTGGAGTCATGTCTAGGGCCACAGAAACACCTGTTTGTACCCCTAACTAATGAGTCCCTTATCACTATAGCTTGTCCCTTCTTCTTCGTTCTTCCATGTACAGCTGAGCCGTCTGTGGCTCTGACTGCACTCTCCGGAGGAACCATCGCCTTCACCAGCTTCCAAAATAGAAAACAGATTTCTGAGCGGGACCCCAGGAGACTCTTGCACTACCTGCCTAGTTGTCTTGGACTGCCTGGTGGTCACCCATTCCCCCTCTGCCGCCAGGCCCTTACGCTGTGGTGTAACCTCCACTCTGAATGTGCTATCCATGTAGCTCTCAGCCTTGTGGAAGTGCCACAGTGACTCTAGCTGCCGCTTGAGCTCTGAAACCCGGATGTCAGATTTCTGCAGCTGACAGCACTTCCTGCACATATGACCATCTGGTACACCAGTAGCGTCCATGACTTGCATATATTACAGGACACTCATTCATTCCACTTGACTGAGCTGCCCTGCCATGCCTTAACTTTACTTCTCTTGTATCAACTCTATTCTATTTTGTATTACTTCTATTACCTTACTTTGTAAACCCTAACTTTCCCTTATTTCAGATGCTAATTTTTTATACATTGCCCCTTACACTGAACATTTACTATCCAATCCCTTTACCAGTTTCCTGTAACACTGCGGTTGTCTTTTATGTCCACTGCTTCCTCGCAGCAGCTGACGTAGCCCCCAAATAACTAGCTACCCCTGTCGCAAGGCAAGACCAATTTCTGAAGAAAAAGTTAGAAAGCAAAAGAGCACTTTTTCCTCTCTGCACCAAATCCCACTTTGCTTCAAATTCACAAGTATACTCACTCAAACTGTGTCTCACCCAATGTCCATGTGCCCACTTACAAATAGTTGAGGTCGCAGTACCTTTGGCATCCCACCACTTACAATTTACCAATCTGAAAATGACCCATTTATTCCGGCTCTGTTTGATGTTAGTTAGCTAATCTTATATCCATGCAAATATAATATCCCCAACACCTTAAAGCTCTTGCCTTGAATAGTAACCTATTCTCCAGCCTCATTCTCTGAAGGATCAATGTTTACTTTAGCTTTATTTGAAGGAACTGTCCTGAATACACTCTATGAAGATGTCCTGAAGACTACTTTTGCTAATTTGTGTTTTCCAATCAGTGTGAAGACTAAAATCTTCCACGGTTATTGTAATACCTTTTTTACAAGCCCCAATTATTTATTGATTTATTCTTTGTCTAACGGTGTTAGGGTGACGTGTGAACACCTCTCACCAATCTTTTATTTCTCTTAATTTTTGAGTCTTCAATTGTCTGATTTTCCCACCCCCCTTATTCTGTGGAGAACGATAGTGGCAGTATTGTATTTGTGTTAGATGTGGGAAAAATAGTACCCTACTGATGCCACACCCATCATGTAATGGGGTTCTGCACTGACCTTTAATCTGCTTCAAATCTTCATTCCAACATAATGGACTAATTGGTATTCTCCATAATGGATGGATTAAAAGCTGGTGAGATTTGTTTTGAATATTATGTGCTATCTCCAGAACCATTGTATTCCATGTCTTGTAAATTCAGCAAATACAGAGTGCAGTGAATGTGACGTGACAAGTATTTAGCCTGCAGCACGTGTGCAGTGAATTTTGTAATGTTGACTTTGCAATGATTTTATACCGACCATCTCCATCTCAGTTTCATTGTTTAAATGGGCAATTATGGTTGTACTTTGAGTTTTAAAAAAATATTGATCTTTGTTTTCTTGAGATGTGTTTGAAACTGTTGTGTTGTCTGGGGGAAAAAAACCAATGGAGTCAACTATTTTAGTTAGGAATTCAGGGGCATTAGTTTTTCCATCTTGGCAACTCCAGTGAACTTCAGACATGGTTATTTCTTGAACTCGTCAAGGCAGTGTATGCAGCAGGTAGGGACGGTTACATTACCTGTATTTCATGGAAGGTAAAGATTTCCACTCAGCAAGCTTCGAACAGAATTACTTACAATCCATTATCTTTCATTTCCTGCATAAATCAACTGTCAATGGGAAAGTATTTTTTAAACTACAAATTATTCTTTTTTTTTGGAATATTTTTATTGGCATTTTTTATATTTATAAACAATTGTGTATATATACATCACATTTTTCTTACCCACGTTAATTTACTTTATTGTACAGACAGGTTTATTTTGTCTTTCTTTTAATTGACCCTATCTACATTTCGCCGCCCTCTGGGTCGGTCTATGGTCCCTCCCCCCTCCCCTGCGTACTCCCCCTGTCCCTTCCCCACTCTCCCACATTGGCTTCAGTGGTGCTTTGCTTTTATTTTCAGGGGGATTAGCCCTCCTCTCTCCTCTTCTCTTCTTTTTGTGGCTTCTCCACCTTCCTTCCACCCCCCGCCCCCCTCTCCCCTCCCAGGTTGCGCAGTCCTTTGGTTCCTCATCTATCATGTTTTTTTATTCTTAACTTACTCCGCGTTGCTGGCCTCAAAGGTTTTGGAACAGGCCGACAAACTTCCCCCCCAAGTATCTGGGAAGCCTTCCTCGGACCCGCGGATGACATACTTAATCTTCTCCAGGTGGAGAAATTCCGAGAGGTCAGCAAGCCAGTCTGCGGCCGTGGATGGTGCTGCCGATCGCCAGCCGAGCAGGATTCTCCGGCGTGTCATTAGGGAAGAGCGAAAGCAAGGGTGTTAGCCCCCTCCTGCATGTGTAGTTCTGGTTGCTCCGATACCCCGTGGATTGCCACTATTGGGCATGGCTTCACCCTCACCCCCACAACCTTGGACATTGCCTCGGTGAAGGCTGTCCAGAACCCAGCATGTTTGGGACAGGCCCAGAACATGTGGGTCCGGTTGGCCGGGCCGCTCTGGCACTGTTCACATTTATCCTCCCCCTCCGGGAAGATCCTGGTCATTCGGGTTCCAGTCAGTTGCACCCTGTGCACCAATTTGAGCTGCATTAGGCTTGCGCAGGAGGAGGTGGAGTTAGCCCTGCCCAGTGCTTTGCTCCAGAGTCCCCACCCTACCTCTGTCCCCAGTTCGTCCTCCCATTTTTGTTTGGTCTCACCTAGTGGTGTTCGAGCTCTGTCCAGTAACTGTCCATATATTTTCCCTTCTTGCTGCCTGTGCCTATCAGGTCCTCTAGTAGTGTGGTATCTGAGCCCCGGGATACTCTACTGCCTCTTTGCAGAGGAAGTGTTTTATTTGGAGGTGTCTCATTTCTTTTTGCTCGTTTCCACTTCCTCGTCAGTTCGTTCAGTGTCACCAGTCTGTGACCTACGCTAAAGTCCCCGACCATCTGTGTGCCCCTGTCCTGCCTCCATCTTTTGAAGGTGGTATCTAGCATGGCTGGGAGGGATCTGTGATTGCCACAGATGGGGGCCATGGGGGGTATTTTAGTTAACCCGAAGTGTTGTCTCAGCTGGGCCCACATTCTCAGCGTGGCCGCTACCACTGGGCTCGTTGTGTATCTTGTTGTGGGGATAGGAGTGCTGCTGTAGCGAGGGCCCAGAGGGTCATTCCTTTACCGGAGGCCTCCATTTGAACTACAAATAATTATTTCTGTTCACTTAGTTAATGTTTGTTTCAGAGGATGTGTTCTGACTTGCCATTGATGTACAACTTAAATTAAAGTGACACTTGAAATCTGAATGAAGGTTTGTAATATGGTACATAGGGGGCGGGATTCTCTCAGCCCGGGGCAGAGCGGAGAATCGGCGGCATTGGCGCCGGCGTGGTTGGCGCGGCGCCGTTCGGGGGCCGTTCTACGTGGCCGGCTCGCCGATTCTTGGCCCGGGATGACTGTCGTAAAAATGCTGAGTCCCGCCGGCGCCGTCCACACCTGCTCTCAGCCGGCGGGAACTCGGCGTGGAAGGGTCAGGGGGTGGCCTGTGGGTGGGGGGTCTGACCCCGCGAGAGGAGGAGGGGTATCCCGGGGGTGGGTGGGGTAGCATCTTTCTTTTCATAGAATTTTTTCGGAGGTTAGGTGGATTGGCTATGATAAACTGCCCTTTGTGTTCAAAATTGCCCTTAGTGTTGGGTGGGGTTACTGGGTTATGGGGATAGGGTGGAGGTGTTGACCTTGGGTAGGATGCTCTTTCGAAGAGCCGGTGCAGACTCGATGGGCCGAATGGCCTCCTTCTGCACTGTAAATTCTATGATAAGATAGCATCTCATTTGTTATTGTTAGTAAAGTGATTTTACCTATCTAGTAGCTAGGGTATCATCTATAATGGCCCCTCCTGGTCCCACACTGTTACTGCTGGGATCCCCAAGAAACATTGATTACCTATTCTGTCTCATCTACATGCTGCAGTTTCATGGCTGTGTCCACAGACATGGGATCAGCTTCTATATGCACACTGAAGGCACCCCGCTCTACATCATTTCTTGACTTGTGTTGGTTTGCTTGTCTCGTGTCCAGTACTGGATGAGTTATAATTTCCTCCAATTAAACATTGGAACAATTACCGTAAATCTGTGTTCTCTAGTTACTGATCCTCTTGCCAGCAGAAATAATGCTCCTTATTTACTGAATTGAAATCTCTCCATTTTTGAATACCTCTATTAAATCTCCATTCATGACTGAGGTCCCTTATTCCCTCATTAAACGTCTGGCTTGTTTCCATAAAGGAAAATACTTTACTGATACAGAAGAGATGAGAAGACATTGACAAGCTGAAGGACTCTGAACTTACTCTTCTCCAGTTAAGATCCTCTCCATAAATCCTTGACACTGTATTTGAGTAAATAGAATGGAATGTCAGCATCTTATTAAAAGTAAATGAAGAGACTGTTCTGTAAAGTAATTTGCTGGAGAATGTACACTTTCTCGCTCTGAGATCTGTGAAACAAATGGATAAATATATTTGGTATATGGACACCTGGACTCTTGCTGCCTTTCCTATTGTCTTGGCTGCAAGTAAATGATAAGTTACATCACTATCACTTTGTCTTCGTTGAAGCTGTATGAGGATTCTATTAAAATTCTCTCCAATTTCCCCAACTGCTATCTTTCTTATTCAAAGCTGAATTTTATTTAGGATCCTGTTTCCCTCATAGTTTTCTAACTTTAGAACGCTGCCACAAATGAAGTTTTTGGGTTTATTTTTATTTTTGACTTTATTTCCTTTCAGAATTTTTCATGTTAAATTAACTAGGAAGCAGTAGTTTGAGCAGAGGATGTGCTGAAACCATCTTGGTTTACCATCCCACTGCAGTGTTTGCTGCACCCAGCTGAACAATAGCTGTGGAAGTATGTTTACTGTTAGAATTCAACATTGAGAAACATATTTTGTAGAACCAATTTATCACACTATATTTCCTCATTTTACTTGCTTCCCACTCCTTACTCTTCTTCATCCTCTATTGATGTTGTCACCCTTATAATTTGCATTTCCCACATCTGTGCTGATCATAGACGTTCTTCCACAGCTTTCCTCTATATCCCACATTTTCCCCTTTACAGCTCAACTTTCTCTGTAACCCTTTTGCATATTTGTCACCCTTTTTCCTACTTGCCCATGGCTTGTAAGGTGATGTCTCCATTCCTCCCTTATCCCTGAACTCTTATCCTAAATCTTTTTGAAGAGATAATTAATAGTGCCTCCATTTCTGCCTGGTAACCTTTGGGCCTTCTTTCCTTGCTGCTGCAATTTATTTTTATGCTTCATTTTTGTCTGTTATGCAAAACTAGTATTTTAGTTTACAAACAGCTGACTGATCAATTGTAGTTTGTGGGCTGCAACTGGAGCGCTTCTGTGGGAGTCAGAGCATGTTGATGATGGAAGAGAGGGTGCAATACACAGGCTGCAATTACCGTGGTGACAAGCATTGTTAACGTAGCAAAGTTTGCATTATAAATGTTTATATATGTGATTTTCATTGATCTGAAAATTGTTACAATAATGAGGTTTCAAAGATCATTATATTTTGGGGCTATAGCTTTAAATTCAAGGTAAGTGAGGTTATGAGACATTTTCTCAATTTTCTCCAGTCTGTCTGATGCCTGGGTGGTTTGATTGTTCAAGGTCAAAGGGAGGCTGAGATTATTTTACTGAGAAGAAGGTGTACAAGGGGCAGGATTCTCCATCCCTGGGTCGACCAAAATGCATTCCCCGACGGGGCGGTGAATGCAGCCAGGCACCGACCTAAATGCCATGCTCTTAACCCCTCGCTGGTTGTGTGAATGAGGTCCACGCCGCACACCAGCAGGAGCATGAAAATAAATGCAATTGGGTTGTAATGACCCATTTCTATCTATTTAGTGGGCCTGGCGCCCTTAATTTCGCCCTCTCGTGATTCTCCAGTCCTCACCGCCGGAAATCACATGGGTGAGGTTCACTTGTGGGGTGGGATTCTCCCCTACCCGGCGGGGCGGGCCGTACCGGCGCCGAGGAGTGGCGCGAACCACTCCGGCGGCAGGCCGCCCGGAATGTGCGGAATCCTCCGCAACTTCAGGGGCTAGGCCGGCGCCGGTGGGGTTGGCGGCGAAGAGCTTGGCGCCGCGCCAACCGGTGCCGAAGGCCCTCCACCGGTTGACGCGAATTGGCGCATGCGCGGGAGTGCCAGCGTGTGCTGGAGTCATCCCAGCGCACGCGCAGGGGTTTCTTCTCCACGCCGACCATGGCGGACCGTTACACTGGCCGGCGCGGAGGGTAAGAGTGCCCCCACGGCACAGGCCCGTCCGCGGATCGGTGGGCCCCGATCACGGGCCAGGCCACCGTGGGGGCCTCCCCGGGGCCAGATCCATCCGCGCCCCTCCGAGGACACCGCAGGCTGCCTGCAGAGCCAGGTCCCACCAGTACGGACCTGGTGTATTTTACGCCGGCGGGACACGCTGAAAACGGGCAGCCACTCAGCCCATCGCAGGCCGGAGATTGGCCGGGTGGGCCGCTGCCAATGGCCCCTGACCGGCGTGCCGCGATTCCTGCCCCCGCCGAAATATTGGCGCCAGAGAATCCGGCGGCGGGGCGGGATTCACACCGCCCCCTGGCGATTCTCCGGCCTGGCGGGGGGTCGGAGAATCCCGCCCGTGGTCTCTACAACCATGAACCTGAAGTGGTGGACCTCGTGGTGAGCCTCCCGTGGCCCGCCATGGCAGGGTCCCAATTGTAGAGACCATCCAAACCCCCCCCCCCAGTCCGCAAATAAGCTCGCCCCCTCGCACCGCTCAGCAGCCCCAAACCCATGGGTTGCCTGGGCATTCCCCCGCCCCAAGTATGGGGTAACTCGCCCCCCGGGTCCCCTGTAATGGGGGGGTCTGTAATGGGGGGCCTGTAATACGGGGGCTCCTGTAATGGGGGGGGGCTCCTGTAATAGGAGATGCCCCCCAGAGACCTCTGTAATGGGGGACACCCTCCCCCCCCCCCCCCACAAGGGGTCCCTATAATAGGGGGAAACCCCACAGACCCCTAGAATAGGGGGACCCCACCCACAAGGACCTCTGTAATAGGGAGATCTCCCTCAAGGATCCCTGTAATATAGGGACATCCCACTGGGGCTCCTGTAATAGGGGAACCCTCCACAGGGACCCTTGTTATAGGGGAACCTCCACAGGGACTCCCTGGCTAAAGTAACCCCCTCCACAGCCCCCCCCCCCCCACACACACATCCAACCCCACACAGACCCCGTACCACAAAAACAGATCCGCACACACACCTCCGATTCTCAGATCCATCCCCCACAAAGATCCCCCCCCCCTCCCCCGCAGAAAAGAAGACTCCTGCCTGGAAGCTAGAAAGCAGTCCAGGCAGGGGCTGTTGGCAGCATTATAGCTGTACTACCCACCTTGCAGCTCCACATCTCCATTCCTACAAGTTGAGAAGATGTGACTAAGTCTGGTTTCCACAGATTCACATCAAAGAGATGAAAGTTGCACTAAGTGCGTTCCAATCACTCAAGTGTGCAATTTCAGTTCACTTACCTCTCTTTGATGTGGGCAATGTTTACAAACATTGGGATTTCATCACTTAGGCCACTGAAGGGTGAAGGGAGATCAATGGATCAAAGTGGCAGATGGTTTTTATGAGCTGTAAATCAATCCACAAAAACCATGAATAGATTGCAAATGGTGAATCTGTGGGAACCAGAGGCAGGCACAGCTGCTCACCTTTGAGGAATGGACACAGTGCTGCAAGGTAAGTATTACAGCTATAATGTTTCCCACAGCCTTGTCTGGACTGCTCTCTAGCTTCTGGACAGGGGTCTCTTTTCTGGGGAGAGGAGGGTGGTCTGTGTATGGGGCTCCTTTATGCAGGGGGTCCCTGGGGTGATGTCCCTATTACCGGGGTCTCTGGGTGATCCTCCGATTACAGGGGTATCTGGGGTGATCCTCCTATTACAGGGGTCTGTGGGGCTGGGCTGGGTGGGGCGGGTCACCCCTCTACTTGGGGGTAGGGGGGGCATCCATGAAATCGGAGGGTGGGGGGGGGGCTGCAGTGTGGGTGGGTGTGGGGTGGGGCGGAATCATGCCCGCTATGCGGAAAGGGGGTCATGACTGATGTGTGTGCAGGGGAGGGTGTGTCATGAATGATTTGCGGTTAAGGGGGGGAAGCTCATAGGTGATCAGCAGTGCCGAGGGGGCGTAGCCGATGGACTCCACTATCAGGCCGGCCACGGAACTCCACTATCAGGCCGCACGCTCAAGGTGGTTGCCCGATATCTAGATACCCGCTGGAGACCCCTCATATTTCATTCCATGCATAGTTTTGCATGGCAAGGAATATGGAATTGCATCCTGCTTTGCGACTACAAGGGAATTGTGTAATTCAACTCCAGCCGGAGTGCATATGGAGAATCCAGCCCAAGATACTTATGCTTGAGTAGAAACACAGCCTTTATTAAGAACTTGCTTTTCCTAATACTCTAACTGAGGGTTTTACATTAATTTTACAAAACCTGTGGTAAATACATTTTAAGATGATGAGAAGTATGTATGTTTCAAAATGTCTGAGTGGCATTTTGTGCTGCAAATCTTTGAAGTGGCCCACTTACTGATACAGCAGAGAAGGGAGGGCAATTGTATATGAAAGGCAGCACGGTAGCATTGTGGATAGCACAATTGCTTCACAGCTCCAGGGTCCCAGGTTCGATTCTGGCTTGGGTCACTGTCTGTGCGGAGTCTGCACATCCTCCCCGCGTTTCCTCCGCGTGGGTTTCCTCCGCGTGCTCCGGTTTCCTCCCACAGTCCAAAGATGTGCAGGTTAGGTGGATTGGCCATGATAAATTGCCCTTAGTGTCCAAAATTGCCCTTAGTGTTGGGTGGGGTTACTGGGTTATGGGGATAGGATGGAGGTGTTGACCTTGGGTAGGGTGCTTTTTCCAAGAGCCGGTGCAGACTCGATGGGCCGAATGGCCTCCTTCTGCACTGTAAATTCTATGAAAACCTTTGAGCACTAGATTCAGGTAGGTCCATGGTCCTGATGTCCACAATGATAACTGTTGTAGGCTTTTAACTTTGGCATCCCTTCGTCCAGGAGACAATATACTTGGCTCAGGGTGTATGTCACTTCTTATTGGGCATTGGCTGTCATGGCTGTAGAGGCCAATTCATGAGTCCCTTCCGCAGCTGCCAGAGTATAGCATTGGCCCGAGGTCAACTGATGTTCTTTTCCTTTGGTAAGCACTCTTTCTTTCTCAATGTGGTCATTTCTTTTGTGCTCTTCCTGACTGCTTGGGCGTAATTTAATGGAAAATTTCTGAAGTTCATTCGTGGCGGGTTTTTCAGCGTGTTTCCCAGCGAGTTCCCCACCGCTATCAAACGACACTTAGAGTCGGATTCTCCGGCCGCACCCGCCCGCCGACTGGAAATTCTCAGCCGAGGTCAATGGACAGTTACATGGTCCGCGTCCTGCCCATGGCAATCTTGCAGCGGGCAGGGTGGAAGAATCTGCCCCTCGTCACTTTTCTGGGGCCTGGGGAGTTTCTCACTGGTTTAGCCCACAATTAGAATTTTTTTCAGCACTGGGGAGCTGAACTCGGAGATCAGGCCGCCATTTGAAAGGGTGCCCCAATCTCAAAGTGAGCTTGTGGGTCACCCCACCTGTGGGCAATGTCACCCCCTCCACACGCATGAGCACTACCCCCCCCCTGCCCCCCAAGTGATGACACCCTGCTAGGGGTTCCCTAGGGGGGGCTCCCCCTTCACTACCCCCACCAACCTCCCAGAAGCTCCTACTTACCTGTCCTGCACCACCCCTCTTCAAACCCCCCCTTCCACCCTCCTTTCATGGGCATGACCCCCCCATAGGCCCTGATCCTTGGCAGTGCCACCCGAGCACCTGAGAACTCTTACATTGCCAACCTGGCCCAGGCAGTGCTCCTGGCGGCTTGGCAGCACCTCCTGTGCACCTTGGTAGTGCCAAAGTGCCAGCTGGAAGTGCCAATGAGAGCCCGCGTTGGGGGATGGCCGGGAGCCACCCTGCACTATCCCTCCCACCATAAATGACCCGGAAGACTCCCTGAGCGCTGTTCTGCCTGGTCCATGTTTTTGTGGACAAGTACTGAACGGCGCCTGGCTGCAGCCTCCCTGGGAGGCTGGTAGATCCCGGGTAGGTTCGGTGCCATTTGGCCCTTTTGGGTGTGATTCTGATTCCAACGCGTTGCAGGATTTGGATAGATACGACGAGGCGTGAAAGCCACTGGGCGGCCTCTCCCAGGATCAACTGGCTGCGTTGTGCTCTCGCTCAAGCGCAATGTGGCCACAAAGTCACTCCCCTTGTCTCCAGGCATTCTAATCAACAACAAGGATTTCCATGCATCAACTCCAATTCTAGTCAACCTGAAGTTTCACTTGCAGACATCATTGTATCGCAGACTTAGGTGACCATTTTGATCTCATGCTGATAGCAAGCTCGACATAGAGCATGGGCTGGATTCTCTGATTCTGCGGCTATGTCCGGAGGATGCGTCTGGTCTTGTGACTAAAAAGCCGGCGCCCACCCCCCGCACCAATGCTCCGCCTGGACGCAGAATGTCCGTGGCCGCGCACGGTGGCAGCCTGCGGCGGTCGCGTCGTACAACATGGCTCCGGCTGCGCATTGACCGGGCCTGCCAAATACTGCCCCTCTGCAATCCCCCTTGCCAACCCTATCTCCAACCCCCACCACTGTGGCGGCGCTGGGCACAGTCCGCAGCCACTACGCCAGGTTCCCGAAGGTTGAGAGAACACGCCCATTGGGGGCGGAGCATCGGGGAGGGCCTCAGCTGACGTCCTGAGGCCATCCCAACAGCGTGCGGTGTACTCATTGAGTTTGTTGTTTTTGAGGGAGCGGAGCATCTGAAAAATGGTGCTGCCCCGATTTCAACGTAAAAAGGGATTCTCCGGCCAATCGCCAAATGTGATTTCGGCATCGGCAATCGGAGAATCCCGCCCCATGTCTTTAGGAA
Source organism: Scyliorhinus torazame (assembly GCF_047496885.1). Taxonomy (NCBI): domain Eukaryota; kingdom Metazoa; phylum Chordata; class Chondrichthyes; order Carcharhiniformes; family Scyliorhinidae; genus Scyliorhinus; species Scyliorhinus torazame. The sequence continues at coordinate 241,588,856 of NC_092707.1, forward strand.
TGTAGCTGTCATCCATTTGGCTCACATGGCAGAGCCAATGGAGTTGCCAGTGACTGAAGAGGGCAAACATGAGGGTGTCTGCATACTGGTGAACTTCCATTTTTGGCACTCGGTTTTGCCAGACATGCCTATTATTTGTCTGAAGCAGCAGAGGTAGAATTTTTCGGCTTTTTTCTTGACTTGCATAAGTTACCTATGCCTTGCCACCATAAAAGAGGGTGCTGAGAACACACGGAACTTTGTATTTTTGGTTAGTTTGCTGTTGTTCCGCACTCAACTTTCAACTTGATCATGACAGCTGCAGCCGTGGAAATCCTGATGCTGATTATGGCATCAAGGGACAGGTTGGGGATATGGTGTACGAGCCGGAGAGTGGAGCTGAGTCCACAAAGATCAGCCATGATCTCATTAAATGGCGGAGCAGGCTCGAGGGGCCAGATGGCCTACTCCTGTTCCTAGTTCTTATGTTACTGGTATGCAAAGCTGTTAATAAGCTCCAAAATTAGGTGGATGGAAGGTGGAGTCTCTATAGCCAGGCCCATGATGTTGGTCTTCCTGATGCAGATTGTCAGTCCAAACTCCTTGCGGGCCCCAGGAGAACCGACCTACAAGCTGTTGCAAACAAACTTCTTAATGGGATGCCAGCATGGCATCATCAGCAAACAGCAGCTCATGAGCTTCGACATTATGTGCTTTGTTCCTGATATGCAGTCTTGCTGAGTTGAAAAGTTTGCCATTGGCTTTGTCATGCAGGTAGATGCCCTGAATTGCGTCGTCTAAAGTGTACTAGCGCCCTAGGGGCATCAGGGTTAAAACTGTCCCCTGGCTGCAGGCATACCAAGCACAAAGGAAGACGGTTGTGGCTGTTGGAGGTCAATCATCACAGTTCCAGGACATTGCTGCAGGAGTTCTGCAGGATAATGACCTAAGCCCAACCAGCTTCAGCTGGTTCATGAATAACCCCCCCCCCCCCCCCCCCCCCCTTTTCCGCTGTGTTTGTCTGTCTTGTGTGTGTGTGGGTGAAGGGTGGGGTAGGATTTGGGATTAGGTAGATTTTGTTCGACCATTGTTCATTGTTACTTCATATATTCATCTTTTCCTCTTGTTATTAAAAAAGTTAGTTAACGTTTTACTTACAAATCTGGTGTTTGCATCGCATTGGAGCAGTCTAGGGCCAAAATCGCAACAAATTTATTAGAATTATTTGTTAATTCACTTTTGTTGCGACTCCGGGTTGAGGGGGGCTGGAACTGACCGCACGCTCGTGCAGGTTGTCAACTGACACTGCCAGCACTGAAGTCGCACTGAGACTCAAGATAGTTGCATGATTACAGGATCTGCAATCTGGTCAGAGCAAGGCAAGCAAAGCCCTTCTTCACAATAATTAACAAGGAGATGCCTTGGTAATTGTGCAATCACAGAGATCCCCTTTGATTTTTACATCTATATTGGATTGGATTTGTTTATTGTCACGTGTACTGAGGTACAGTGAAACGTATTTTTCTGCGAGCAGCTCAACAGATCATTAAGTACATGGGAATAAAAGAAAATACATAATAGGGCAACACAAGGTATACAATTTAACTACATAAGCACAGGCATCGGATGAAGCACACAGGGGGTAGTGTTAAGAGGTCAGTCCATAAGAGGTTCATTTAGGAGTCTGGTAACAGCGGGGAAGAACCTGTTTTTGAATCTGTTCGTGCGTGTTCTCAGGCTTCTGTATCTCCTGCCCGATGGAAGAAGTTGGAAGAGTGAGTAAGCCGGGTGGGAGGAGTCTTTGATTATGCTGCCCGCTTTCCCCAGGCAGCAGGAGGTGTAGATAGAGTCAATGGATGGGGGCAGGTTTGTGTGATGGACTGGGCGGTGTTCACGACTCTCTGAAGTTTCTTGCGGTCTTTGGCTGAGCAGTTGCCATACCAGGCTGTCATGCAGCCCAATAGGATGCTTTCTATGGTGCATCTGTAAAAGTTGGTAAGGTTTAATGTGGACATGCTGAATTTCCTTTAGTTTCCTGAGGAAGTACAGGCGCTGTTGTGCTTTCTTGGTAGTAGCGTCGACATAGGTGGACCAGGACAGATTTTTGGAGATGTGCACCCCTAGGAATTTGAAGCTGCTAACCATCTCCACCTTTGCCCCGTTGATGCAGACAGGGGTGTGTACAGTACTTTGCTTCCTGAAGTCACCAACCAGCTCTTTAGTTTTGCTGGCAGTGAGGGAGAGATTGTTGTCGCTGCACCACTCCACTAGGTTCTCAATCTCCCTCCTGTATTCTGACTCGTTGTTATTCGAGATCCGGCCCATTATGGTCGTATCGTCAGCAAACTTTTAGATGGAGTTGGAACCAAACTTAGCCCCCTACTATACTCCCTGTACACACACACACGACTGCAGTCGTGTGTGTGTACAGAGAGTATAGTAGGGGGCTAAGTACGCAGCCTTGCGGGGCCCCGGTATTGAGGACTATTGTGGAAGAGGTGTTGTTGTTCATTCTTACTGATTGTGGGCTGTGGGTCAGGAAGTCGAACATCCAGTTCCAGAGAAAGGAGCCGAATACCAGGTTTCGGAGTTTTGATATGAGCCTGGCTGGGATTATGGTGTTGAAGGTGGAGCTGTAGTCAATAAATAGGAGTTTGGTGTGGGAGTCCTTGTTGTCGAGATGCTCAGGGATGAGTGTAGGGCCAGGGAAATGGCATCTGCTGTGGACCGGTTGCGACGGTATGCGTCTTGAGGCACAAATATCTTCTTCCAGAAGAGCCACAAAGGTTCATAGAGATGCTGCAACAGTGCTGGTTTTCCACTTTTGCTGAGTTTGTGTGGAATGCTACAGTTTCCTGTGTCTTTACCACTGTCAAGCTGGTCAATGGCCTTGTTGAACTCTAGTTATGGTGAACTCACTGTCCAACTCCTGCACGTCAAGAAAATCTGGAATCACACAGAGCTTTAGTAACAAGTGCTCCATCCACCTTCCCATCAACTTGCTATGTTTAGTGATGATGTTTTTATCCTTGAAGGGACTGCTTTGGATGCTGCTAGACCTCCAGGATTCCGCAACAGATTGTGCGCTGTTGCAGACTTTTAACCAAAATTGGTTGTCGCAGTCTGCTTCAACTGGAATCTGTCAGCTCTGAAGAGTAGCTTAGATTTTGTTTCTGTCTTACTCTGGTTCCCTCCCACAAATCCTTTTCAACTACATTGAAGCTGCTTCATGCTCTCATCCAGAACTTGAAAAATTCATTTATTTTACTTCCAATTTCCACCCCCTCTCACTTTCATATGGTCTATCTCCAACACTTCCTATTCCTTCCTTGACTTCTCTTTCGTCATGGCGCTGCAAAAGTTTTACCTTCAAGCAGTTATTGCATTTCCTTTTAGTACGATCCCAACCAGACTCCAACATTGGCTAGGATACTGAACCAAAGCCCCAATAATTTAGTTTATTTTGTAAGACTGTGCAGAAAGAATACTTCCATCCAGGAGTGATTGCACAAATAAATAGGGATTTGGTATTTTAAAACAACACAACATTAAACTCTTTAATATCAAACCACAAATAGCTTACACTTACACCTTGAACAATACTGTTAAAGACGGTAAATATAATACCCTTAATTATTATCTCTATTCCGAATTATACAACAAGAAAGAAAAAACAAACAGCTCTCAATCCATCCTACATCCCAATGGATAATACTTGCTTTCCAGTACAGATTCGGCTCCTGTTAAAACCCCTGTAGATTCTGGCTGGATGTCTTCAAAAAGCTGTTTCAACTGGTTTGTTTCAGTTTCCTCTTGTCCTCAGACAAGTCTGCACTGCTTTAAATACTAATACTCTTTTTTTTTTTTTAGCTATCCCACTGTGAGAACAAAATACCTTACTTGTGGTCTAAAGGGTTAGTCAGATCAGAACTTCACTCAAAAATGATTTCTTAAAACACCCAAATGCTTGCCTCCACCCAGAAATGACATCTCCCCAGGATGCAAACATTAACTCCCCAGGTTGAAAACATATTAATTCCCCAGGGACTCCCCTTAGTCAAACAACAGTGCATTAGCCCAGGCTATTTACTCTGGTTAATTTCACTTCCGGCTCCTAAAAGCTTTCTGGTCTGGAAAAACATGATTTAAAAAGAAATGACTACTGCAGTCAAACACACTCAAACCCAGGCTTTTAACCCTTGAAATGACAAATGTTTATCATCCAATATATCTAAAATCCTTCATTCATCACACTTTAGAAAGTTCCTATTGAATCTTGTGCACCAAGCCTTCAGGCAGACCTTCTAAATCATAAAACCATTTTTAAAAAAACTTAGAGTACCCAATTATTTTTCCCAATTAAGGGGCAATTTAGCATGGCCAATCCACCTACCCTGCAAATCTTTGGGTTGTGGGGGTGAAACCCACACAGACACACGGAGAATGTGTAAACTCCCCACAGACAGTGACCCAAAAACCTTTTTGTTTAATCCTCATGTCACCTTTGATTGTTTAGTCACTGTAAATCTGTCAGCTGGTAAGAGATATTTATTTACTCTGTCAATGCTGAAGAATTCTACTTTGGACATGAAGTAGGCTTCGTAGTCATGAGTATATTAACAACAACTCTTTTTTTCACATCTCAGAACTATATACAATAGAGGGCAGAGGTATGTAGCTGACTCCATCCAAGGTATTTACACATCTTTACACTGACCCTGGCCTTGGGCCATGTGTTGTGTTACATTACTGTGTGGGCGGTACCATACTCAATTCTACATTAGCCCTGTATGTACAAGACCCAACTACCACAATTGCAGTTTATGATTTCGAACAACATTCAAATCCCCGTTTAAGATTCCCGATTCCCAGCTCTTAGAATTAGATTTCAGTTATGAGGAAGGAAAGGTAAATTTTAGTTTTTTTTAGTATGCAGAAGATTATTGTTGGGATGTGAATACTCTATTAGGGATAATGGTGGAAGCAGAATTCATTGGCCGATATTTTCTGCCCGTTCCTGCTGGCGAGATCTTCCGGTGCCTGCGATGGCAACCCCCCCTCCCCTTGCAGCGTCCCGATCGGTGGAGAGTCCGAACTATCGGAAAACTTGTTTTCTTTCGAGAGGGGAATGAGGGGGAAAGAGGTAGAGAGGCAGAGAGAGAGGGTGAGAAGAGAAGAAGCAGAGAATGAGAGGGAGAGAGGAGGCGAAGGAGGGGAGAGGGAAAGGACAAGGGGAGCCAGGGTTGTGATACCCAAATTGTAGGTTATGAAAAAACCCAGAAACCTAGCTTAACAAAATATATGTTAAACCAGAAGCTGCTTTTTCTAAACTTAACTCCATTCTAGAATGTTTAAAGCTCTGGAAATTCAGAAATATGGAACATAAACTCTGATCACTTTTGCTGTCAGAATGCTTAAATGATTATGCTGACCACAAATGTTTAAGCGCTGCAGTTTGGGGAAATTTATGTCAGTTATGTTACTTGCAATGTTAAACAATAGATAAATGATTGTTCCTAATTGTGCTCAAAAGCATAGGAACATTATTTGAGGAACATTATTAGATGTAAAATAATGCTTAATTGATTGCTTTTGAGCATGTTTGATATCAAATAATAGCTAAATGATTTGTTGGAGTGCAATTGATGTCAAAAGAGGGAAAATGAATGATGTTGAATGCAAATGATGTCAAAATGGGAGGGTAATAATCTGGTTCGATATGTTGATAGAGTGAAACTATTTTCTCCACTGTGCAATGCAGAACATGGGGCGAGATTCTCTGACCCTCCGCCGGGTCGGAGAATCGGCGGGGGCTGGCGTGAATCCAGCCCCGCCGGTTGCCGAATTCTCCGGCACCGGATATTCGACGGGGGCGGGAATCGCGCCTCGCCGGTTGGCGCCCCCCCCCCCCTCGCGATTCTCCGGCCCTTTTGGACCGAAGTCCCGCCGCTAAAATGCCTGTCCCACCGGCGTAGATTAAACCACCTACCTTACCGGCGGGACAAGGCGGCGTGGGCGGGCTCTGGGGTCCTGGGGGGGGCGCGGGGCGATCTGGCCCCGGGGGGTGCCCCCACGGTGGCCTGGCCCGCGATCGGGGCCCACCGATCCGCGGGCGGGCCTGTGCCGTGGGGGCAATCTTTCCCTTTCGCCTCCGCCACGGTCTCCACCATGGCGGAGGTGGAAGAGACTCCCTCCATTGCGCATGCGTGGGAAACTGTCAGCGGCCGCTGACGCTCCCGCGCATGCGCCGCCCGGGGATGTCATTTCCGCGCCAGCTGGCGGGGCAGCAAAGGCCGTTTTCGTCTGCTGGCGGGGCGGAAATTCCTCCGGCGCCGGCCTAGCCCCTCAAGGTTGGGGCTCGGCCCCCAAAGATGCGGAGCATTCCGCACCTTTGGGGCGGCGTGATGCCCGTCTGATTGGCGCCGTTTTGGGCGCCAGTCGGCGGACATCGCGCTGTTTCGGGAGAATTTCGCCCAATGTGTCCTTTTAGATTTTAGTGCATTAAAATGTTATTCTAACAAAGTCTGGAACTCCCTATGAAGGAATGAATTATTATATGCCGTCAATAACATTGAGTGCACTTAAAAATGTCAATTGAATGCTCTTATGATAGAAAAGCCTGTCGGCGTTTTAGTTCAGGATTGGGGGTTGATAAAGCAGACCTCACACTGCGTGCTGGTATGAATTTAGTAGGCCTGTGGCCATGATCAGAAGCAGGAGTGATTGAATTCTTGAGACCCTGCAAGCTGACAAATCAGTAAAATGACTGTTCATTAATCACCTGCCTGACAGTTTAATCATATATTATGTTCCTAAATTGGGTTGATGGGCAAAGTACGAATACAAGAAAAGAGAATTCTGCAAAGTACGAATACAAGAAAAGAGAATTCTGCAAAGTAAAAGCTTGACCAAGACCATTTGAAAATCATGAGCACCTGTGAAGTAGACCATGCTTGTGTTATTAAATTACAAACAAACTGCTGTAAGTTTTTTTTTTAGCTTATTCAAATTCTAGCATACTGGATTTGAACAATAATTACTATATGGATATGCAAAATAAAAAAATGTGCTCATTTTAGGAATTTGTTTCTTAGTATTGCCATCTCTTCAATTTTAGTTCTTTACAAGTATGACAGACTTTTACCTATTTTGTAAGTTACCTCCCTCTGTTGAATCTACTTTGAATGTCTTTTCCATGGTCTTGAGCACCATTTTAGTAGCATGCATACAAGTGATATTACTGAACTATTTTTCTTCCTGCTCTTTATTCTTCAGCATTTCAAGCTGCAGTTAAAGTGGAATTTAATAGGAAATTCATTTACCCTCCTTGTAACTTTTGATTCTCTTCCCTAACATTTTTGGAAAGATTCTTTATCAGGATATGGGTGTCTCAGGCCAACGCAACATTTGTTGCCTTGAACAGATGGTGGGCTGCCTTTATAACTCACTATAGGTCCCAGTTATAGTAAATAACATTGGTGAGTTACAGACGCAGATTGCATTGTGGAAATATGATATGGTGATAAGAGACCTGGCTCAAGGAAGAGCAAGACTGGGTGTTAAATATTCCTGAGTACATACGTGTTCAGAAAAGATATGCAAGAAAGGAAAGGGGAAGGGGTGGTGGTTATGGGGAAACATTGCAATGCTGGAGAAAGAGGATGTCTCAATGAATTCAAGGACAGATTCAATTTGGATAGTGCTAAGGAACAAAAGGATGTAATTACATTGCTCAGTGTAGTCTGTAGACTGCCAACTAGTGAGAAGGATGCAGAAGAACACATCCAAAGGAAAGGAGATGCAAACATTATAGGATAGTTTTAATGGGGGACTTTACACTACCAATGTCCCAGTCTACATTTGGGTAATTAAAGGATGGAGAGGGGCAAAAGTTCCTCGATTGTCCAGAACAATGATCTGCAGAGTCTGTGTACAGTCTGACCCAAAAAGGATTCACTGTTGGTTCTGGTTTTTGGAAATGAGGTTGGCCAAATGGATTAAGTGTCAGTGGTGGAACGTTTAGGAGACAATGATCATTGTATTGTGACATTTAGGATAATGATAGGGAAGGAAAATAAGCCACCCAGAATAAAACTAATTAACTAAGGAGAGATTACTTCAATGGGGCAAGAACGGAGCTAGGCCAGTTAGACTGGAACAAAAGGTTAATGAACAGTGGGCTACCTTAAAAACAGAAATGATCCAGATACAATCGAGGTATATTCCCTTAAAAGGGAAAGGTCAGGCAAATAAATCCAGAGCAAAATTAAGATAAGAAAAATTGTGTTTATGACAGGTGTCAGGTGGAAAATACAGTTGAGAACCAAGGGGAGTACAAAAGGTTCAGAGGGGAGGTGAAAAAGCACATTAGAGAAGCAAAGAAGAATTATGAGAAAAGACTGGTGCCAGCATAAGGGGGAATCCTAAAGTCTACTATTGACATATAAACGTAAAAGGGTGGTCAAAGGAGGAGTAGGGCCAATTGGGGACCTAAAAGGGAATTTACATATGGAGGCTGGGGCATGGCTGAGGTATTAAATGAATACTTTACATCAGTCTTTACCAAGGAGGTAGATGATACACAGAACATGGTGACAGTCAAGAAAATTCTGTCCCTAGAAGGGTTGAAAAGGAAGTGTTGAATAGACTGTCAGTACTGAAAGTTGACAAGACACCGGGACTGGATGAGATGCATCCAAGGATATTGATGGAAGTGAGAATGGAAATTGCAGGGGCACTGGCCATAATCTTCCAGTCTTCTCTAGACTCACGGAGGTGCCAGAGGACTGGAGAATTGCAAATGTTTTTTAAAAAAAGGTTGTAAGAATAACCCCAGCAATTACAGGCCAGTCAGTTTAACATCAGGGGCAGGATTCTCCCAGCCCTGGGCCTGGCCGGAGAATCCCCGCGACCAGGCCACGCCACCCTGACGCCAGCACGCAATTCTCCGCAGAGAGGAGAATTGGCGCCAGCGTGGTTGGTGCCACGCCGGGCGCAGGCCACACTATGCGGCACCCCCCCCCCCCGCCCCCCCCGCGATTCACGGCCCGAACAGCCGTAAGAAAGAAAACCGAGTCCCAGCAGGACCTCGGCGTTGAAGGGATGGGTGGCGGCCTGGGGGGGGGGAGATGCATGCGTTGGTGCCGGCGCCACTGCGCATGTGCGCGTTGGCGCCGGTCCACACTGCGCGTGCGCGGATCCCACGTCGCCCTGTTCGTGCTGGGATCGGCAGCCGGAGCGGCGCGAACCACTCCAGCTCCGTGCTGGCCCCCTATAGGGGCCAGAATTAGTCCTGGCATCGGCCCGTTCATGCCATCGTAAAACGGGACGGCGTTTACAACGGCGTGGACACTCTGCCGCGGGATTAGAGAATCCTGACCCATTTGTGGGGAAGCTTCTAGAAACAATTATTTGGGGTAGTATTAGCAGTCACATGGAAAAATATGGGTTGATTATGCAGAGCCAGCATGGATTTCTCAAGGGGAATTTGTGTGTTAACTATCTTTTTGGAGTTTTTTGAGGAGGTAATAGAAAGAGTCAATGAGGGGTAACTCTGTTGATGTGATGTACTTGGACTTTCAGAAGGCTTTCAAAGCAGTGCCACGCAACAGACTTGAGAAAGGTTAAAGCTCATGGAATAAACAGGACAGTAACAACGTGATACAAAATTGGCTGTATAATAGGAAGAAAAGAGTAATTGTTAATGGATATTTTTTAGGCTGAAGGAAAGTTTGTAGTGTATTCCCTAGGGGTCGGTATTAGAACCCTTGCATTTTCTGATATAAATGGTCGAGATCTTGGTGTGCAGGGAGCAATTTAAAAGTTTGCGGATGATACAAAACTTGGAAGCACTGTAAATTGTGAAGACGGCAGTGTTGAAGTTCAAAATGAAAAAAAAAATCAAGTTGGGGGACTGGGTATATTGGTGGTAGGTGAAGTTCAATACAGGGAAATGTAAGGTGATGCATTTATGGTAGAAAGAAACGTGGAGAGACAATATAAAATACGGGGTAAAATTATAAAATGGATGCAGGAGCACGGACCTGGGGCTATACGTGCATTGATCATGGAAGGTGGCAGGACAGGTAGAGAGAGCAGGTAAAGCATATAGTAATCTAGACTTTGTTAATAGGGCATAGAGTACAAGAGCAAGGAGGTTTTACTGAACTTATACAAGACACTCGTTAGACTTTAGCTGGAATATTGTGCACAGTTCTGGGTGCCATACTACAGGAGGATATGAATGCATTGAAGAGAGTGCAGAAAAGGATTACAAGAATGGTTCCAGAAATGAGAAGCTTTAGTTATGAGGATAAATTGGAGAGGTTGGGACTGTTCTCCTTGGAGAGAAGAAGGCTGAGAGGAGATTTGATATAGATATAAAAAATTGTGAGGGGGTTGGACAGAATAGATAGAGAGACACTGTTCCCTCTCACAAGAGGATCAAGAGTGAGAGGGCACAGATTTGAGATGATTTGCAAAAGAAGCAAATGTGATGTGAGAACAAACCTTTGGACAAAATGAGTGATTCGGGTTTGGAATGCACTGCCTGGAGTGTGGTGGAAGCAGGTTTAACTGAGGCATTTGAGAGGGCATTAGATGATTACTTGAATCAAAACAATATGCAGGGGGACAGAGAAAAGGCACAGTAATGGCACAAAAACTTGATCTTCATTTCACGAGCCGGGGCGGGCCAAATGGTCTACTTCTGCACCGTAACAATTCTGTCATGTGATGAAAGAGTTCACACAAAGGTATTAGGTGGGGAATTCGGATTTTGACTTGGTGGGAAGGAACAGCAACATATGTCAAGTATAGATGGCATGTGAATAGGAGGGTAAATTGCACCTGACTTCCCAAGATGATGGTTGGGGTGCTGCCAACTGCCTCAATTTCACCGTTTCGAATAATAGATTTTATTGTTCTCGCCTAATTATTAAATAATTTCACAAATATTTGACCATAACCATATAAGGGTCAATGCCATAATCTGCTAAATGATCTGAAGTGATCCTAAATGTTAAAATATAAAAATGTTTTTGAAAGTATTGATTTGCCCATCAATATATCACTGCCATTCAGTGCTTGGATCGGATTGGATTGGATTGGATTTGTTTATTGTCAAATGTACCGAGGTACAGTGAAAAGTATTTTTCTGCGAGAAGCTCAACAGATCATTAAGTACATGGGAAGAAAAGGGAATAAAAGAAAATACATAATAGGGCAACACCAGGTATACAATGTAACTACATAACAGCATCGGATGAAGCTAACAGGGTGTAGTGTTAATGAGGTCAGTCCATAAGAGGGTCATTTAGGAGCCTGGTAACAGCGGGGAAGAAGCTCTTTTTGAGTCTGTTCATGCATGTTCTCAAACTTCTGTATCTCCTGCCCGATGGAAGAAGTTGGAAGAGTGAGTAAGCTGGGTGGGAGTGGTCTTTGATTATACTGCCCGCTTTCCCCAGGCAGCGGGAGGTGTGGATGGAGTCAATGGATGGGAGGCAGGTTCGTGTGATGGACTAAGCGGTGTTCACGACTCTCTGAAGTTTCTTGCGGTCCTGGGCCGAGCACTTGCCATACCAGGCTGTGATGCAGCCAGATAGGATGCTTTCTATGGTGCACTTGTAAAAGTTGGTAAGGGTTAATGTGGACATGCCGAATTTCCTTAGTTTCCTGAGGAAGTATAGGCGCTGTTGTGCTTTCTTGGTGGTCGCGTCAACGTGGGTGGACCAGGACAGATTTTTGGAGATGTGCACCCCTAGGAATTTGAAACTGCTAACCATCTCCACCTCGACCCCGTTGATGCTGACAGGGGTGTGTACAGTACTTTGCTTCCTGACGTCAACGACCAGCTCTTTAGTTTTGCTGGCATTGAGGGAGAGATTGATGTTGCTGCACCACGCCACTAGGTTCTCTATCTCCCTCCTGTATTCTGACTCATCAATATTCGAGATCTGGCCCACTATGGTTGTATCATTAGCAACCTTGTAGATGGAGTTGGAACCAAATTTTGCCACGCAGTCGTGTGTGTACAGGGAGTAGAGTAGGGCCCCCGGTATTGAGGACTATTGTGGAGGAGGTGTTGTTCACTGTTATTGATTGTGGTCTGTTGGTCAGAAAATCGAGGATCCAGTTGCAGAGTGGGGAGCCAAGTCCTAGGTTTTGGAGCTTTGATATGAGCTTGGCTGGGATTATGGTGTTGAAGGCGGAGCTGTAGTTAATAAATAGGAGTCTGATGTAGGAGTCCTTGTTGTCGAGATGCTCTAGGGATGGGTGTCGGGCCAGGGAAGTGGCATCTGCTGTGGACCCGTTGCGACGGTATGCGAATTGCAGTGGATCAAGGAGTTCTGGGAGTATGGAGGTGATGCGCTTCATGATCAACCTCTCGAAGCACTTCATTCCGACTGAAGTCCGGGCCACCGGACGGTAGTCATTGAGGCACATTGCCTGGTTCTTCGGTATGATGGTGGTCTTCTTGAAGCAGGTGGGGACCTCGGAGTGGAGTAGGGACAGGTTAAAGATGTCCGCGAACACCTCTGCCAGCTGGTCCACACAGGCTCTTGAGTGCACGACCAGGGATCCCGTCCGGGCCTGTCTCCTTCCGAGGGTTCACTTTCAGGAAGGCCGATCTGACTTCGGAAGCTGTGATGGTGGGTATGTGATTCTGTGATAATGGTATTATAAACAAGACACTTTTTAGATGTTGATGCATTGCTGTGTTAACACCACAAATTGAACAGTATTATTAAATACATTTATCGTGCTGATAAGGTTTTCATTAAAATCAGCAGAGCAACCTGGAAAACCAGAATGGAGTTCAGTGAAAGATCACTGCATTCATCCCGAAACCCATTATTGTGAACTTTCAGCACTGTTATCTGCATGATCATTCACCTTCAGCAAAGAATAGTAATATACTAAATACTGGAGTAAAGCCTAAATTCTGAAAATGATTATGGGCACAAAATCTGCATGCTCTTCAGTGTTACGAATATGAAGCTGAATGCCATTGCAGCATGTTACATTGAACTTTTATAAACTTGAACTGATCATTTTATACTGTTGCACATTTGTAGTAAATAAGCGAAAAGGCTAATATATCAGAAATAAATATCAGTAAAATGAAACAATTAGTTATTTTTGTTGTTTTCTCAATTAAGGCTACTTATCAAATTATTAGTCTCCATAAAACCACATTTGGGGCCCCTTCCAGACTGACTGATGTTCTGCAGTGGCTGTCTCACTGGGGTTTCACTTTAAAAACATAGAGCATGGTGCAAGTCAACTGAGAGCAGAGAGGCACTATCAGGGTGACATTTTTGAGACGAGTAAGGGTAACAGGTGTCAAGTGTGGTTCTGCTGCCCACCTATTACTGTCTACCAAGCCAAGTGCTGAGCATTGCAGTAGATGCTACCAACTTGCAATTGTACTTCAGGATCTATTTCAACATTCCCACTCAGAACCAGGCTAAAGTGTCTGGTGAGGGGCAGGGGGCAGCTTCAAAAAAATCAGGAGTAATCAGGCTTGGGTAGTGAGTACATTTCCCAGGAGACCCTCTGCACAGGAGGGAGGGCAGAATATTTTTGGGCTCAGATTTTTCAGTAGTATTAGCAACTGAAACTGTCAGCATTAGTTGTTGTTGGTCATTGGAAACTGATGACAACTTCTGGAATCTGATGTGCATAGTTAATTTTGGAAATCCAGAAGCTGTAGTGAGTGCGCTGTTAAAAGTCCCTGCAGACTGCAGTCAGTTAGAAATCGTTGAACTGATGAGAGCTTCCACTTTTACGTTATATGTATTGCTGTCGAAACGCTTGAAAAAGTTATATCTTGTGAATGAAGTGTTACAAAGTTTTTAACAGCATCCTAAGCTCATTGACTACTGCTGAACAGCTTTCTGCCTATGGAAAACTAATACTTCATTTGTTGAGCTTCTAGCTTATCTCCTTGTCGCAATCTTTATTTCATACTCTATAAAATGATCTTAAAAAAGAAGGGATTTTACTTTCTAGTTTTCTGTATGTGAAAATGTGATTGGCTGCATTCCGTTTGATGACATTACTTTTCTTGGGTGCTTGGAGACTTCCTTGAGTTGTCACCAGATTTAAATTAACATCAGGAAAGGTGAAATCCATGCCACAGATCACTAGTCAAGCCTCAATTATTTCACCACAAAATCTGGGCCTTTGTATGTCCAGTGCCTCAAATTCTGAATCCCATCTGTCATCCACATTGGAAGGAGTGAGCTCATCTCCACTAGGTTCAGATCAAAAACACTGATTCATGGATGCTCAACTGCATTTTAAGTTGCATTCACATTTTTAATGTACAATGTTAAAGGTGTTGGAACATCATTAAAACTCAGAGCTGTATGAATGATTTAAATTGAAGAATGGATGCAAATTAGATTGGTTTAAATAATTGCACAATTTTGTTTTGAGTTGATGAGAAACTTGGTAGGAGTAAGGAAGCCAAAATTAACTACCGGTATGTTGTTTAACATTCCCATTGTGAAACATTGCCTTTTTGCATACAGTTTGCAGAGAATAGTTTCAATAAATACACTTAATGGCAAAAATAATAATGCATGGAATTGAAGAAATAATGGATGGAGGATAAAAATCAAAAGGTTTCTTGTACTGGAGGATCATGAATGATGTTCCATAATATTGGGACGACTCGTATTTGCTGTATGAACATAAACGTGTTGGATTTAGAAATTGAGGGGACAAGATCAAAATTTGTTGCCTCTACCAAATTGCAGGTGTGCTAAATTTGTTGAGGACTGTTAAAAACCGGAAGGAGGACATATATAAGTTGGTAGATTGGGTCGAGGGTTGAGCAGAGGGAGGGTGGTGTTGGTGGCAGATAGAGTTCAATATTAAAAAATGTAAAGGAATTCATTTTGAATACACAATAGTGGAAGGAGGTGCAGCTTAAACGATAAGAATTTAATTGGAGTAGAGGACAGATGAAACATTAAAGGTGACATTATAAGTAAATAAAGCGAAAACAAGATTTACAGAACCATTACTTTTCTGGAAAATATTTTTCAGAAGTGAGGCACCGTAAAATTGTGCATTTTAAGTTCAAAACTATTTACTCCCAAAACTCGAGCTGATTACGATGCAGTGAAGACAACAGGGCATCAGGTTGCTTGCCAAACAGCTACAAACTGTATCTCCTTAACCAATGAAGTTTAAGGATTAAGAAAGTTTCAGAGGAAGAATATGAATTTGATGATCAGGTGTGAAATTACAGCGGGATCTTAAGCTGCCCACCATGGCAGATTGTGAATCCCGTGGAGGCCAAGGTGAAAGCGATTTGCATCCTCAAGTCTATATAATGAAGCTGAAAGACATAAAGTAGTGAAAGTGAATATATTTGCAGAATATTCAGTGATAATATTGCATTTAACAGGCAACCACTTGTGATCAAAATATTTTGACTTTCCATGGCCTACCACTTCTTCTAGGTGCTGTCCCGACATCCGCAGGAGTGGTGGAGACAGCCTGTGGAGTTGTTAGTCTGTTGCCTTCGGCAGCCGTTTTTTAGATAGCTGAGGATTGGAGGGCCCTGGCTTCCTTTGCCTGTCCACCTATGGGCCAGATGCTCCCTCTGCAGTGACAGAGGATGAGATTGAAGGGGTCACAGGCAAATAGGATTCAGAGGTAGCAGACATCATCTGAAGTCCTGTGTGGATGACTGAGGTGTCCAGCGTCTGCTCCTCCTCCCCTTGAGTGTCTGAGGGTCTTGGCTTGACTTTTCCGAAGGGGGAAGGAGAACCTGGCAGGAGGTTAAGGTGCCTCGCCGCCGCCCCCCCCCCCCCTTTCGCATTGCCATTGCAGGAATTCTATCATGGCTACTGTGATGGATTGCAGGTCTGCGTGCATCTCCAGCAGAAACTGTGTTTTGCTGGGCCAGGATCTTCATAACATCTGTTATCCTCCCGATAGAGACCTCCATGCATGCACGGGCAGGGAATGGGTGGGGGCTTTTCATCAGAGAGCAGGCGGACCGACTCCTCTGACTCTCATTCACCTCAGGAAGGCGCAGTGCTCCGAAAGCTAGTGATTTGAAACAAACCTGTTGGACTTTAACCTGGTGTTGTACGACTTCTTGCTGTGCTCACATGACACTGAGGCTTTCAACAGCTCTGCCTGATGTTCCTCTGCCTCTTGCTGACTCTCCACCATGAGTTGCAAGGCCAATTCCAGAGGCTCATCATCTGACCCCACAGTTGCCTCCTCTCCAGTAGTCTTGCAAGGGCCAAAGTGCTCAGTCTTACCCCAATACCCTTGATTGCCTTGCTGATTTAAAAGTCTGTCTATCACAGCCTTTAACATACTTAACGGCCCAGCTTCTACAGTTCTCTGCGGTAAAGAATTCCACAGATCCACTACGCTCTGAGACAAGAAATTCCTCCTCATCTCTGTCTTCACTCTCTGTTTGTATTGTATCTATTCCGACAGAAAGAGAACAGCATGTTTGAAAGGAGTTGCATGGATTGAAGCAATGGAAATTGGTTTATTTATCATACTTCCCCTTTTAAGATGACTCACTTTTGCGGCAGGTCATCACTGTTGAGAATTGGGCACTGGGGTTCGGGACAAACTTCCTCCAGAACACTGAGTACATCCACATGCATGGAGAAGGCTCAGACAAGCATGTGATTTGTGGTGGGTGCTGGTTCCCTCTGGTCCATGCCGGTTCCTACCTGTCCCTCCCTTTCTCCCCTGTGCGCACACATTTTTCACACATGATTATTTACCCTCTGAGAAAGAAAGGAAATTGGTGGTCATTAACAATTAGCACTCTAAAACAACACTTCTACTAATTACTAGATTTAACTTGCTAGTGTATGTTTAATAGGTAGTGAGTGTGTAAATGGAGCAACTTCATGAAAATTACATGGAGTTGAAGGGCTAGATGCTGTTTCTGCAAAGCTGTAATGGAGTGATGCAAATTGGCCAGGAACGTGACAATTTGCAATTCACGGGATGTCTATTCCTTGCTATGTTGTTCCCTGATTTGTGGTTTAATACTGCTGTATGTCAGGCGACACCATTATTTTTTCATCAAAATCTTTCCCTCCATCTGCACTGAATATAAATTTTTAAACCACAGCTGCAGTTGGAGTATTGTGTGCAGTTTTAGGCACCCCATTCTAGATAAAAGCAATGAAAAATGTGCAATATACGTTGTTTTGCAATTAATGAGGGCTGGAGTTTGCTTTTTCCATTTAAAGCCAAGAAAGTTGAGAGGTCATCAAGATTGTGAAAAGTTAGAATGAGGTAAATAATGATAGATTGTTGTTATGCTTCCGGTCAAGGAAACAATGTGCACAAATTTAAGATAACCATAGAGAATTCAAGGAACAATTGGAATCTTTACACCGAATTTGCTTAGAACATTAAATTATCTGCCACAAATCATTGTTCAATTAGACTCCATGGAATCATTTGTAAGGAAGTTGGATAGTAGCTGCTTGAAATAGAGAAGACGTCAGCTGTCCCTTGATTAAAGTATGTTGTCTACTCAGGGCCACGAGTTTCTGTCGTTGATCCTCGTGGCTAAACAGGCCGATTCTCAACCCACAGATCTTTGAGAAAATGGAACAGGGGTTCCACAAGGTAGTGGGATCCAGAGTGCAGGATTTCTTTCCCTTTTTTGTTCTACGCTGCTGCCACTCTACCCCATCATTAAGATGTTGTTTCTCAAAGCATGACACAGCTTGAATGATGGTTGCAAGCTTCTCCCAGTCATTTGTGGCAATGCTACTAGCTTCAAGGAGAGATTCCGTGTCTTTGAAGCACTTTCTTTGTTTTCCCCAGAGCACTATCCATTTGGGAGTTTGATAAGATAATAATAGAGGGGTATTGACTAGTGCGAAGAATGAGATTGAATTAATTACTTTATGGGGAAAAGTACCCATATAGTTGATGAACCGAATACCTCATTTCATTCTGATCCTGTGTAGTGTTGCTTGTCTTTGTAAATTAATTCCAACAGATATTTAATTTGATATAATTGGTGAGGCTCATAAGAACAGGTGTTTCTGGCCTCCTGGTCTAGATGTTCAATGATGCATTTAAGAAGAGCGTAAATGGTCTGCGCAGTGCAACCGGTTTGTGGAGCAAGACTTGGAAGTGGGATATGTAAATTTGGAAGAAGGGAGGGGGGGGATTTTTCAAAGAACTTGATGATCTAAGAGCTGGAATATTCATGAACCACTGTTTTGGCCCACCAATTATTGACTTAAGGCAGTGTTTTCCCCTTTGATGCTGATGGACATGCAGAGCTTATCTGAGATTTAGAGTTTCATATGTGGAAGGCTTCTGTGGGAAGAAGGGACGACCTAGACACGCAACCACAGATAGTTTCAACCAGTTATCTATTTATCTGTTAAAGTAATCTGTTGACCTTCCATTGTGCGAGAGTGAATTGTCAACCCAACGGGGAAAATGTTTTTTGAAGCATCATAGTTGATTGTTGTGAGGCAGGTGTGGGAATTAGCAAGGCAGTTTATATTGCCCATCACTATTTTCTTTGAGGACTTTGGGAGTTATGGGAATGGATTAATGTATTTGTCTGATCAGGTTGAGGTGGCAGATCTCTTTTCTAAAGGACATGACTGAACCAGTTAGGTTTTTATAACAATCTGCCAGCTTGTGGGATCATTTTACCAGATTCATAAAATTCTCAAATTGTGTGGTGGCACAGTAGCTCAGTGGTTAGCACTGCTGCCTCATATCATTGAGGACCCGGGTTCGATCCGGCCCCAGGTCACTGTCCGTGTGCAATTTGCACATTCTCCCCGTGTCTGCGTGGGTCTCACCCCCACAACTCAAAGGTATGCAGGGTAAGTCGATTGGCCATGCTAAAATTGCCCCTTAATTGGAAAAAGATAATTGGGTATTCTACATTTATTAGAAAAAAAGGAATTCTCAAATTGCCACAGTAGAATTTGAACTCATGGGGCTGGATTCTCCGGTCACCGACGCCGAAATCGCGTTTGGCGATCAGCCGCAGAATCAAAGTTCCCGACCAAATCGGGGGTGGTGGAGCTTTCGCGATGCTCCGCCCCCTCAAGTGGCGTACTCTGAGAATATGCCGCGCCACATATCGACAGCCTCAGGCCATTGCCTGAGGCCCCCTCCCCAGATGCTCCGCCCCCGACTGGCCGAGTTCCTGACGGCGCAGGACACGTGTGAAACTCGGTGTGGCGGCTGCGGACTCAGTCCAACGCTGCCACGGTCGGGTGAGGGCCGATCCGTAGGCAGGATCGGACTGGACCCGGCAATTCTCCAGACCACATCGGCAGCTAGAGCTCTACGTTGCCGTCCTGCTAGCCCCCAGCAAAACGGGGAATCGGTGGCCATTTTACAGCACTTTTTCTGGTGTAAAACGTGACTGTTCCCATGCCAGCGTGGGGACATAGCCCCAGAATCGGTGAATCCAGCCCATGATGTCTGGATTTTTAGTCCAGTGCCATAATCACAAGACTAAACATCCTTTATGTTAAATTATCCACCAACCTTCTTGACTGCAGCAATTGGTGGATATATGCAGAGGAAAAAAACAGCAAATGTTCAAAAGTAGAGGGGTATGTTAACAGAAATGGTGTTTATTCTTTATGCCTGTTCATGCTGTGGTTGGAATTCATTTTCAATTACACTTATTAATATATCTTGATTTAAAAATATAGCTGGAGTATTTCCCAAGAGCTAGTGAGTATGTAATCAGCTGTTTTTATTGCTGTTGGCCAGCTTCCATTCAGTTTTTCCAAAAACATTTTGTAAAGTAAGCAGGAATATAGTCAAGGTTACATTTCTGCTCATGTTTTTTAAAAATCCTGACCAATGTGCTGTGTGGCAATAAGTCTCTTACAGTTATTGTATCTTAAGTGATATATTTCTGATTGTCCACTTGGCATTGTGAAGACCTCTGAGACCATGGTTGATTTTTCTTGAATTGGGTCGAAGGTGTAAATTGATGATTCATGCTTCAGTAATGATGAATGCAATGGACTAACTGATGGAGCATCATTGAGCTGTTACCGAAATAACAAAGTTGTTAAAATGTGTAACAGGTTTGGTTTGAAACCTTGGCTTGATGTTTATGTTTCCTGTTTCTGTTTATCGCAATGGACTACTAGTTGCATTCATTTATTTCAGTTAAATTCTGGCTCAATTTCTCTAGGGATTTGATAATGTTAAGCTGGAACTGTAGAGATAGTGCGTTCACTAGCTATGCTGTTATGTTCTTCAGGTCTCTGCCAGCTCAGCCAGTAGTGGTGCTACTGAACCACTCTTGGTGTTGGACATCTAAGTCTCCCACCTAGATTACCTTCTGTGCCCTAGTCACCTTCAATGCTTGCTCCAAGTGGTGTTTAGCATGTTTCATCAGTTGAGGGAGTTGGAAGGTAAGTTGTAATTAGCAGGTGGTTTCCTTTCCCATGTTTGGCTAGATGCTATGAGAATTCATGTGGTTCAGAGCCAGTGTTCCCAGGGCAACTCCCTCTTGACTGTATACCACTGTGCACCACCTTTCGGGGGGCTGCCCTGCGAGTGAGAAGGTACCTACCCAGGGTGGCATCTAGGACACCGTCTGAAAGATATGATTTAGTGAGTATGACGATGTTAGGCTCTTGGTTGGCACGTCTGTGGGACAGCTCTCACAGATTTGGTCTAAATCCCCAGATATTAGAAAGGAGGACTTTGTAGTGTCAAAAGTACTGGGTGTGCCATCTTCTTTTCTGGTGTCCGGTTCAATGTCTAGTAGTCCGTCCAGTTTCACCCTTTTCAACTTTGAAGCAGTTTGATACAACTTTGCTTGACGATTTTAGAGAGCATTTCAGAGTCAACCACATTATTGTTGGTCTGGACCCTGATGCGGACCAGGCCAGGTAAGCATGATTTCTTTCTCCAAAAGACATTATTGAACCAGATTGTTTTTTCTGACAATTGAGGATCGTATAACTTTTAATTCCAGATTTTAAAAATTAACTTAATTTCCAGCATCTGTCACGGTGAAATTTGAACCCGTGCTCAGGAGTATTAGCCTGGGCCTCTGATTACCAGTGCCATGAAATGTTTTACATGAAATATGGTTGATGTCTTTTGAAAAAAATTCCACCAAATTTTGACCCAAGTTCAATGTCAGATAGAATAGCAACGCAGGTGGAAAATCCTGAGAGAATTGGGAAACGTGATTTTCTCAGGAGAGATCATGGGTGGGATTCGCCGATGCCAAAATCAGGAACGGCGTTTGGGTGGAGAATAGCTTCCGAAGCCAAAATCGCGACAGCGCCGATTTGAGGCCAAATCGCGATTTTTACGTCACCTCTAAACGGCTTCAATGCCATGCACGGCGCGCATAGTTTAAACACCGTTTACATTTCATTTGTGAGCCCACCCGCGATTCTCAATCGTGAACCTGGCATGGTGGCTGCTAAGAGAGAGCAGGTCGGACACGGAGAGGAGCGACTGCGGGGGGTGGGGGGGACAGGCCGAGTGGCTGGGGTGAGCCACTGGGGCGGTGTCCAGGCATGGACCGCCATTATGGCAGCTATCTTGCTGACTGACCACCCACCTTGGCCCTTGTTTCTGAACAGTGACACCGGCTGTATGGATTCCCCCCCCCCCCCCCCCCCCCCCCCCCCCCCCCGGTCACAACCGGCCACCACCCACCGGCGGGCCCCCAGGTCACCACCCACAGTAGCCCCTAGTGAGGGCAGTACCAGTCAACGTTACCCCTGGCATCAGGGATGGGACCAGGCCCCCGCTACGGTGCCAGCCACCGATGGGGCAGGGGTGGGGGGATGGTAGATCACATAGTACTTGGAAATGAATGGTAAAATAGGACTGAGTCAGCACGGCTTTGTCAAACGGAGGTCATGTCTGACAAATCTGTTAGAGTTCTTTGAAAAGGTACCAAGGAGAACCAGTGGAGGCAAATTATTTAGATTTTCAGAAGACCTTTGACAAGGTGCCACATAGGAGATTAATCTCCTTAAGGCCCATGGTGTTAAGGGAAAGATCCTGGCATGGATAGAGCATTGGCTGACTGGAAAAGGCAGAGAGTGGGGAATAAAGGGGTCTTTTTCAGGATGGCAGCTGGTGACTAGTGGTGTGCCTCAGGGGCCAGTGCTGGGACCACAACTTTTCACAATATACATTAATGATCTGGAAGAAGGAACTGAAGGCAGAGTTGCTAAGTTTGAAGATGATACAAAGATCTGTAGATGGACAGATAGTATTGAGGAAGCAAGGGGGCTGCAGAAGGATTTGGACAAGTTAGGAGAGTGGGCAATGAAGTGGCAGATGAAATACAAAGTGGAAAAGTGTGAGGTTATGCACTGTGGAAGGAGGAATTTATGCACAGACTATTTTTTAAATGGGAAAATGCTAAGGAAATCGGATGCACAAAGGGACTTGGGTGTCCTTGTTCACGATTCTCTGAAGGTTAATGTGCAGGTTCAGTCGGCAGTTAGGAAGGAAAATGCAATGTTGGCATTCATGTCGAAGGGCTAGAACACAAGACCCGGATGTACTTCTGAGGCTATATACGGCTCTGGTCAGACTCCATTTGGAGTATTGTGAGCAGTCCTGCTACAACGATGTCCATGCAGCAACCAGGGGTGTGATCGAGCGGTGCTTCACCCTCCTGAAGATGTGGTTCAGGTGCCTGGACCGCTCTGGAGGGGCTCTCCAGTATGATGCTGAGAGGGACACTGTTGACTCTCATCGCGGTGGCCTGCTGCGTCCTCCACAACATTGCGTAGCAGAGGGCCAATGCTCTGATCACCTCCAGATTCACTGACTAGGAGGGGGGGTGGTAATTGGTTAGGGGCATGGACACTGCATCCCAACCCCACACAAACTCACTTCCCATCCTGCCTCTCTCTCTCTCTTCGCCCCCCCCCGGTGATACATACCTGCCGCATTACGGGGAGGGTGCCCTGGGTTAGCAGTAACAGCGGGCCTAGGGGATGGAGGATGATGACAGCCCGCTCTATAATGAGCTCCGGTGCTCCACATCATATGACAACGTCTAACTCCTGTCCACGGTAGCACTTTCCACCTGGGTGATCCCTGCATGCGAGCTGGCCAGTCCATCACACAGTCCCATTGAATCTCTGGGGTGGCGGTGGTGAGGGCATTCGGGGTGGGGGGAGGTGGAAGAGCAGGGAGAGCATGGGCCTCATCACCTCCTCCTCCCTCGGGGTGCCCGATGACCCATGGGCTACTCCATGGGACAGGGGTGCGGGCAGAGCTCTCCCCTGAGGCTCCCCTGGCGCTGCCAATCCTGGAGGTCCATTATGGCTCAACCAGGGTCCACACGCTCGCAGCCATGGAGCACAGGGAGTGGATCATCTCCATCTGGGATGCGCCTCACCACGCTGCGGCTATGCCACAACTTTCTGGGTTTGTGTCACATCAGCCAGTGACTGCGCCATCTCCCTCTGGGACTGGCCACTTCTCTCTGTGTCTGCGCCACCTTGGCCAGCGCCTGGGCAATGCCACACGTTCCTAGTCATGGCCTGCTGTGACTGGGCCATGCTCAGGAGTGAAGCTGCAATGTCCAAGTGGCTCTGGCACACAGCTGCCCTGTCCTGGGCCTCAGCCATTGCCTGCACCGAATGCCCCAGGCCTTGGATATGCTGATCCATGGTCGAAACCGTCGCCCTCAATGCCTCCACCACGGACGCCCCCGTGCGCTGTTGGCTTGGGTGGTCACATGGTCTGCACCACCTCCTGCTCTTGCACGCGGTTGGACTATTTCACCTGCACCCGCAGGTACTGGATGCTCGCCGACAACCCCTCATGGCAGTCCATGGCTCTGCGACTGCATCTCCACTGTAGTCTGGGACCCGTCTAGACGGCAGCTAGTTCCTGGGGTTGGCCTGCCCTCCAACCGACCTTCCGCTCGGGTGCTCCTACCTCCACCTGCTGTACTAGGTCAACTGTGTGGTGCGCACCAGAGAGTGTCCCAGGATCCTCTTCACTAATGTGCCCAACTGAGGCGAGTGTTTCTGGGATGGTGGAGGGTTCTGGAGATAGCTGTGATGGAAAATCACTGGCATCCTTCGACCCGAGCTCCAGGGCCTACTGAGTCTTGGGCGGAGGTCTGGTGTCCGAGCTGCTCTGTGTCACTGATTGGCTCATCTGGAGGTCTCCGGCTGTGGGCGGGGACCACCTGATGGACCCGCCCCATCTCCGGCAGATCCTGCAAAATACAAGACAAAATGCATGATTGGACCATGCGGGGGGGGGTGGGGGGGTCGACACACGTGTCACTGGGAACTGCAACTATGCGGGGTCTCACCTCCTCGCTCGTGGCCGCACTCCACCTTGGCGACCTCCCATTCCTTCGGGCTGCCTACTCACTCCGGCCGCCCTGAGGAGATTGTGAAGTTTCCTCCGCACTGCATGCCGGTCCGGACGACGTTGATCACGGCGCTGACCATCTCGGTCACCTGCATTCAGGCATGACGAACAGCGGTGGCTGACAGCCTCCTTCCCGGGTCCGGTTACAGGGTCACCTTCCTCTCCTCCACGGAGTCCAGTTGGGTGTCCAGTTACGCGTCTGTGTGTGTGTGGTGTGTGTCTGTGGTGTGTGTCTGTGGTGTGTGTCTGTGGTGTGTGTGTGTGGTGTGTGTCTGTGGAAGAACAACTGTTCTGCGTTTCGCTACTGTTGTGTAAAGAGTCAAAGGTTCGTCTCCTTTTCACAAACACCTTTATTTCACTCTCACAGACTCTGCACAAAACTCTAACATCGCATCACCTGACACAAAGGCCACCTGAAGCCTCTTTACATATCGGTGTCAAATATTGGAAACTTAACGTCAATGAGATAATTAATTGGAATTTCTCTTAACCCATTATTTAAAAACAACATGCGCCTGCCTGCCAGCTACTGGCATCCCAAAGCCCCCCTGGCCAGCGGAACGTCTCTCTCTCTTTCCCCCCGCCCCCCCTCGCAATGTGGCGGCTGCTGGACACGGAGCGGTTAGTGAGGGTGGAACTTGCAGGCATGGCGCGGGCGGGGTGTGGAACAGGCACTGAGGGAGCAGGGTTTGCATTCCAGCGGTGTTTCTGTGGTAGTGGGGTGGGGGAACCCCTGATGATTGTCAAGGGGAGCTCCTGAAACCTCTGTAGTGGGAAGAGGTTTGTGGGGAGAAAAGAGAGTTTCAGTTCAGTGCGGATCTGGGCATCCTTTAAGATGTCGCTCCAATCTCTCTAGAGCAGAATGCTGGCTCTCTCAGATGGTGTAAACCATGCCCACTCGTTTTTTTTCTGAGAGGCTCAAGATCCAAAGAGAAAACTGGTCTGTGCAGCAGGAGAGCTGCACGCAGGTTTTCAGTCTGAGCCTGAAAAAATATGGTTGAGAAGTCTTACAACACCAGGTTTGTTTCGAATCACTAGCTTTTGGAACGCTGCTCCTTCCTCAGGTGAAAATTTGGTTTTGGGTAATGAACCAGGCCAGGTGTTGGATTTGGAGGTAGGAGAGCACTTTGGGGACAGTGACCACAATTCGGTGACGTTTACGTTAGTGATGGAAAGGGATAAGTATACACCGCAGGGCAAGAGCTATAGCTGGGGGAAGGGCAATTATGATGCCATTAGAAGTGACTTGGGGGGGATAGGTTGGAGAAGTAGGCTACAAGTGTTGGGCACACTGGATAAGTGGAGCTTGATAAGTACGTACCGGTCAGGCAGGGAGGAAGGCATAGAGCGAGGGAACTGTGGTTTACCAAAGAAGTGGAATCTCTTGTTAAGAGGAAGAAGGAGGCCTATGTGAAGATGAGGTGCGAAGTTTCAGTCGGGGCGATGGATAGTTACAAGGTAGCGAGGAAGGATCTAAAGAGAGAGCTAAGACGAGCAAGGAGGGGACAGGAGAAGTATTTGGCAGGTAGGATCAAGGAAAACCCAAAAGCTTTCTATAGGTATGTCAGGAATAAGCGAATGACTAGGGTAAGAGTAGGGCCAGTCAAGGACAGGGATGGGAAGTTGTGTGTGGAGTCTGAAGAGATAGGCGAGATACTAAATGAATATTTTTCGTCAGTATTCACTCAGGAAAAAGATAATGTTGTGGAGGAGAATGCTGAGACCCAGGCTATTAGAATAGATGGCATTGAGGTACGTAGGGAAGAGGTGTTGGCAATTCTGGATAGGCTGAAAATAGATAAGCCCCCGGGGCCTGATGGGATTTATCCTAGGATTCTCTGGGAGGCCAGGGAAGAGATTGCTGGGCCTTTGGCTTTGATTTTTATGTCCTCATTGGCTACAGGAATAGTGCCAGAGGACTGGAGGATAGCAAATGTGGTCCCTTTGTTCAAAAAGGGGAGTAGAGACAACCTCGGCAACTATAGACCGGTGAGCCTCACATCTGAAGTGGGTAAAATCTTGAAGGGGATTATAAGAGACAAGATTTATAGTCATCTAGATAGGAATAATATGATCAGGGATAATCAGCATGGCTTTGTGAAGGGTAGGTCATGCCTCACAAACTTATCGAGTTCTTTGAGAAGGTGATTGAACAGGTAGATGAGGGTAGAGCAGTTGATGTGGTGTATATGGATTTCAGTAAAGCATTTGATAAGGTTCCCCACGGTAGGCTATTGCAGAAAATACGGAGGCTGGGGATTGAGGGTGATTTAGAGATGTGGATCAGAAATTGGCTAGCTGAAAGAAGACAGAGGGTGGTGGTTGATGGGAAATGTTCAGAATGGAGTTCAGTTACAAGTGGCGTACCACAAGGATCTGTTCTGGGGCCGTTGCTGTTTGTCATTTTTATCAATGACCTAGAGGAAGGCGCAGAAGGGTGGGTGAGTAAATGTGCAGACGATACTAAAGTCGGTGGTGTTGTCGATAGTGTGGAAGGATGTAGCAGGTTACAGAGGGATATAGATAAGCTGCAGCGCTGGGCTGAGAGGTGGCAAATGGAGTTTAATGTAGAGAAGTGTGAGGTGATTCACTTTGGAAGGAATAACAGGAATGCGGAATATTTGGCTAATGGTAAAGTTCTTGGAAGTGTGGATGAGCAGAGGGATCTAGGTGTCCATGTACATAGATCCCTGAAAGTTGTCACCCAGGTTGATCGGGTTGTGAAGAAGGCCTATGGAGTGTTGGCCTTTATTGGTAGAGGGATTGAGTTCCGGAGTCATGAGGTCATGTTGCAGCTGTACAAAACTCTGGTATGGCCGCATTTGGAGTATTGCGTACAGTTCTGGTCGCCGCATTATAGGAAGGACGTGGGGGCTTTGGAGCGGGTGCAGAGGAGATTTACCAGGATGTTGCCTGGTATGGAGGGAAAATCTTATGAGGAAAGGCTGATGGACTTGAGGTTGTTTTCATTGGAGAGAAGAAGGTTAAGAGGAGACTTAATAGAGGCATACAAAATGATCAGGGGGTTAGATAGGGTGGACAGTGAGAGCCTTCTCCCGCGGATGGAAATGGCTGGCACGAGGGGACATAGCTTTAAACTGAGGGTTAATAGATATAGGACAGAGGTCAGAGGTAGGTTCTTTACGCAAAGAGTGGTGAGGCCGTGGAATGCCCTACCTGCAACAGTAGTGAACTCACCAACATTGAGGGCATTTAAAAGTTTATTGGATAAGCATATGGATGATAATGGCATAGTGTAGGTTAGATGGCTTTTGTTTTGGTGCAACATCGTGGGCCGAAGGGCCTGTACTGCGCTGTATCGTTCTATGTTCTATACCTGTTGGACTTTAACCTTGTGTTGTAAGACTTCTTACTGTGCTCACCCCAGTCCAACGCCGGCATCTCTACATCATGAAAAAATATGGTAAGATTCCACCCAAAGTTTTTTTTTTTTTTAATCAAATAAGCATGCTTTACTGCTATATTGCTAAAACTGACAAAACAATTACTTGAACAGGTCAGTACCAGATGTCACTTCCATGCACATAAACCTTAAACCATGGTATTCCCTACTGAAGTGCCAACTTTGCAATTGTAAGTGGATCGTAGTGCAATGTTTTGATTAATACACATCCTTTTTCTATTTTGGGATGCTGGGCCCATTAACTGGCAGTTAAGAATCAACCACATCCTGGTGGATCAAAGACAGATATTTGTACCTCTCTGTATTAGTGGTCGGAATTTTACAGTCTCCCCCCCCCCCCCCCCCCCCCCCCCCCACGGCAAGCTTTCCCACAGCGGGGGCAGCTCACCATTGGATACCGGTAGGATCTTTGGTCTTAGCAAAGTCTATGGCAATTTGCATAGCTCACTCGTCCAGCTGCCTGGGAACCCATGTTGGAGTTGGAATTTAGCAGGGCCAGATGATCCCACTGGCACGAAGGATTGGAAAATCCCACCCATTACTCTAATTTCTGTGGGCAAGTTGAATAATAACAGGCGTCATCTGATATAATGTCATAATATTGTAATTGTCTCTTGATGTCAAATGATGCAATTAGAGGAAGAAAACATAATGGCCATTGCAACAGCTGTAGACTTAATGATCAAAGGTTTTGTTACTTCAATAAAGCTCGGAAAATGTAAATAAAAGTTTATTGTAATTTGTTGTGGCATATGTTGAAGGATATGCCAATCTCTGAGACATCATTTCCTGAATGAAATAGAGGTTTATTTTGCACGGTCCATGAAAATAACTGTGGACAGGACTAAAAGTCACATTATTAAATTACAATACTGATGTGCTGCTCCTGCTGCTACCAAAGGAAAGCACGGTCACTGTTCACATGACTGTTAAATAGAAAAATAATTCCTCTAGGTGTTGAAAATCAATATATATGTACCTATCTGACAATTTTGTACTTAATTTGTAGAATATAATTTTTTTGAGGTGTTTACTGGAACTCAAATTTTGATATGTTTTTGTTGAAAGTGTTTAAAACAATTATTATGGAAAGTTTATTGTAAGACATAAATATTCTGTTCTATGATTGAAACAAGTCAGTAATGCACAGAACTTGTTTTTGGATCTCATTTTTATTTTAATTCGCCTGGATTTTTTGAACTGTTGTAACATCATTTTTTAAAACTTGTTAGCTTATCAGATTATCCACATGATGACAATTAAAAGTGCTTAATTCTGGCTGAAACTCTGCTAAAGTGGGTCCATTGATTGATGTGTTACATTAGCATTGACAATTGGTGGTATAATTTTATGTTGCAATAAAGTATAATCTGTTAAATACTGGTTTGATCTTGCATGGCAGGTTGGAAAATGGACATTAATTGTGGCTGAGTCATTTTATTAATCAAATGAAATATTTTACATTTTTCACCTTAAGGTGACAAAGTTGAATTATTTTCAGAAAAAAACTTTGAAATAATCTTCAAAAGTTGATGGATGACTAGCAGTTTCATGAAGAATCTTGTATTGCCAGGGTCAGTACACATTTCAAATAGGAATTGGTCTGTTACATTAATAGGCTGATCTAGTTTTTCTCCACATGCTGTGGAAGCAGTAACTCCATTTTGATTTTCTTTCTGTGCACATTTCATTCTACCATGATTCAAATCACAAAAAAGTAGATAAATGACATCAGTAAGACAAAATATAAAATTAAAATAAATATTTTTAGGAGGATGAGAATGGAAATCCGAGTCAGCAGCAATGTATCCCATTGGAAAAAGGCGGAGGCTAAGTAGATGGACAACAAAGGAGAGGAAGACAAAAGGGGAAAAAAATTAAGAATGGTGGGGTTATGGGGATGGGACAGAGGAGTGGGACTGGGTAGCGTGCTCTTTTAGAAGCTCTGTGCAGATTCGATGTGCTGAATGGCTTCCTGCACTGTAGGTATTCTATGTAAAGTTCGGAAGGCAAAGAAACTCATAAATTAAATAATAAACTATTCAAATTTCAAACAGATCCTTGTCCAGATGGATTGCATCCAAGCATATTTAAAGAAGTTAGGAAAGTGATGGCAGAGACACTGGGTTCGATCCATTGTCCTCGTCGTGCCCAACTCAGGACGCAACAAAACCAGTAAATCTCGCGAGAGGCTACTCCTGAGGTTTACTGGCCTCGTTGCACCTTACAAGATCTAACGAGATCTCTGGGCGGGATCCAGATTTGCATATTCAAGTGAGCAGTTAGGCTCACTTAAATATGTCTACGCCGAATCTACCCAGCGTCTGGGATCGAAGGCCTCGCCTTGAAGACCCTGCGCGGGCACCATTTAGCACTGGTTTCCCAGGCGATCGGGGGCCCCTGGGATGGCATCTTGCCCATGCCAGGGAACAGGCCCGGCGGTGCTCAAGTTCCCCCTAATTGGTAAATTGGGTCTGAGCTCGTTCGCGCGGGAAATGAGCGCGAGTGTGGCTTCAGCGTTCCTTGCTGAGGCCCAGAAAAGAAGTCGAGCCCCGTTTGATAGCGAGTTCGATCTCTGCGCTGCAAGTGCCGGGAAACACCCGGCTAGATGCGCCCAAAATGGGACTCTGTTACTTTCCACTAACTCGCGCCTACTGTTACTTATTTAGATTTGGTTCCTCCAGTCCCATGCAGACAATGAGCAGCAAGACTTCACCACCTGCCCGGGGTACATCGCAATTTATTTAGCCGGTCCTCCATAAATGTACTTCATCAGGTAGTCTTTGGCTGGCTCCATCTTCTTTTTGGTGGTATCCATTCTACTACTACTAGTAGTAGGGCTTTTCACAGTAACTTCATTGAAACCTACTTGTGACAATATGCGATTATTATTATTATTATTATTATTATTATTATTATTATTATTATTATTATTATTACTATATGCGTGAGGCAAAATACCTGTCTTGCCAGTCTCAGTTGTGTCTCAATTACAATACCCCGGAGATGCTTCTGGCCAGTTTCTTGTGGCACTTATTCATTCGTGATGTTGTCTCTCTTTGTGGTAGTCAGGATTTTATCTTGGCAACCTGGTGAAAGATGTCATCTTTACCTTTCAATTCCATGTCTTAATGCCATTGATTGGAATTTGTACTACAATGGACATGTCGGGTTGCAGCTTCATGATCTTGTTGGGGGACACTCAGAATCCCCCCCCGCTCCCCACCTTATCTGGGCAGTGCACCCCTGGGCCAGATCCCCAGTGCGGTCAAAATGCCACCCAGGCACCTTGACACTGGCACCCTGGCAGTGAAACCTGGGCACATGGGTGGCACTGCCAGCATACTAGGCTGGTGATACCAAGGTGCCCAGGTGGCATCAGCAGTGCCAAGGTGCCACCCTGCCCAAATACCAACCACCGGAGGACTCCGATCGCTTGGAGGACCCCCTCCCCCCCCCCAAGTGCCGTTCCGCCTGGTCCCCATTTGTGGGGACCAAGGATAAACAGCGCTCGACTAGGGTCTCCTCAGCCAGGCTGGTAAATCCTGGGGCCAGGTTCCATCTGGCGTCGGCAGAGTTAGCTCACTTTTCTCTGTAAGAATGGGCGTGATCCAGATCGCAAAGTCTTGAGAGATCTCATTAGATCTTGCGAGGCATAACAACCGGCAGGAATCCTGGAAGAGTCCTCTCGCAGGATCTACGGGTTGCGTCCTGTCCTGATTTTGGTGGGACAGGGCCAGTAAATCGCGCTCATGAAAGATATTGCTAGCGCGGGTGAAACTGTAAGGGCTTCATAATACTTTTTTCTAAGTAAATAAGAACGCTTGATTCCAAGTCAAAATGATGATTGCACCCATTACTGATCTACAGGGTCATTAGAATTGGGGCTGAGCACTGTTGAAAATGTTCTGTTTATTAAGAATTAATAAATTGGCTTGTTTGCATATGTACATACAGTCAGTAACTGACTTGGACCTGATAAATTTAAGATCAGTGTGCATAACGAGCAGGTAATTTGACATAAAAGTACTCGGCTCTGGTAAATAGAAGTAATATTCTATGTTTCCCCCAAAAAGGTTAAGGTCATTTTCAAAAACCCTTCTATTTACATTCTTTAGTACTTTGACACATAGGATTCGAAACTGTTCACTTTTATGAAAAAAAAACAGTATTGTTTTGTACCTAAACAGGCTCCAGGAATTGAGGGATAGCTTCACAGCATTGGGAGACATGTATAAGGGACTCATTATAGGTACCTTTGATCTATGTGAAGCCAAATTAGAATTTCAATGTTACACAAAATAGTGGATTAACTATAATGAGGTAGAAAGGCATCAGAAATGCTTGACCTCTAGGAGTTTGCACCAGAATGATAATTTTGTCAACTGCGATCTTGTCTTCATTGAACAATGTCACAAGAGTAACTTTGAGGTTTCCTTGTTCGTTCAGGACACTCCCGTTTCTGCTGACTACACATGGGATACTGGTTGGCAGCTAATACAAACCAATAATTAATTGATAAGTTCTCATGACTTTAAATATGATCACTGTTTCTGAAGGTTTGCACAACATAAAGGTACTGATTTGTGCTGGCATGTCGTATCCCAATGGCTATTCTTAATGCATGAACTTTGAGGGGTTTTGACAGGTTTTTCAGTTGTGGGAAGTATCACAGCCAACCATAGTCCTTATCCTTAGCTGGTGTCCTCTCACTTTCCAGCATGGGCCATTGGTAAACAACTGAAAGAAAGACGCTGATTCATTTTGGCTCTAAACCCTGGAAGTTCTTTATATAACAAACTTTGTAAAAATTACAGAGTATTGTTTTTATCTTCTCAACCGATTAACACTTATAAGTTCACACCAAGTATCTGATTTGTAATTAAAATTTTTTTTTTTTTTTTTTTTTAAAGAGTACCCAATCTTGTTTTTTCCAATTAAGGGGCAATTTAGCGTGGACAATCCACCTACCCTGCACATATTTGGGTTTTGCGGGTGTCACCCACGCAGACACTGGGAGAATGTGCAAACTCCACATGGACAGTGATCCGGGGCCGGGATCGAACCTGGGTCTTCAGCGCTGTGAGGCAGCAATGCTAACCACTATACCACCGTGCCGCCCTCTGATTTGTAGTTTGAATGTTTATTTTTGCTTGTTTTTTGCCATTATGGCTAACCCTTTGGGATGTTTTCCAATGCCCTTTGATAGTTGAAGTAGTGCTATATGGCATGGCACTGAAAGATCTATTATCTGCAATGTTCCTATTAGTTTTCTTTTCTCTTTTATTGCTACAGCACATGAAAATAAACTTTTCCTGCCATATGATACAGCATGGTCTGGAAAAATGTTTTCTTTGAAATGTTCTATGAAAGTGTTCCCTTGCCAATGTTGCAATTCATTTATTTTCTTTTTCCTAATCTTTTCCAGACAAATTGCTCATGAAGTTTTTTGGGTAATATCTTTGGAGTTTAGTTTGAAATTATACATGCAATGTTTTTTATGAAATACTAACTAAACTGGTTTTAATTAATACTCTTACAGTATTAAAATAGCCTTCATTGCCCTGGAGACGAGATTAGTATTGGTTTTAGATATGAAAGATTTAATGAATCTAAACAAAAATAAGAATTCTTTGTGCATGTTTAAGATTTTGATTTTTTTTGTGGTAATTCACTGCTCTTGGTCTGAAATGTGAAATATTCTGTGTTGAGCTCAATGAATAGAGTAGTCGTGGAAGGTTCATAATAATTATGCTGGGGGCTAGCAAGATTAGCACAGGGCTTTGTGTTGCAAGCATGTTTTGGTTGAGTGACTGCATTAGATTAAAAACGGCATTGCCCATGAATGCACTGTTTGTCCCACAGGCTGAGGACAAAAGAGTGGCAGAATAAGCATCGTGACAAATTTTTGGTGAGCCAAGCATTTCACCGCCTGATATAAAAAGTTGATTTGTGTACAATTTATGTGACCTTCATGTTTCATACTGCTTACCTTGTTTGTTGCTGAGATAGTAGTTTTATGAACAGACATAGTTTCCCTTGGCTTTGTGGAAAATAGACTCAAAATGTATTTGTGTTACAAATTATTGACAATTTAAAAAAAAAAAACTCTATACATGCTTAGCCAACAGAATATCATCCTAGACATGAAATCTGACTCTATTTATGTAATACCCATCTATATGTGTTCCCTTATTGCAAAGGAAAACACATCATGTTGACATGAAAAAGGGAAACTACAAAATATTAGAACTGATGGAGCCTAAAACTCCTCTGTATTATTAACTTTCAAATGACTGCTGGAGTACTCAGTCTAGTGCAACTTTTGAGTTGTATCTTTCACAAATTACATTTGGATGAAATGAAGTGGATTGATTAAACACTTGACAGATTATGTCACACTTAAAGATAGAGATGTTTGTCAACGGATATTTGTGACAAATGTCTATTTCTCTATGTGCAGTGACATAAAGCACTCATCTGGTTAATTTGTATTTTGAAACCAACTGTAATTCTAAATGTTGTGTCTGTAAAGCCAGAAAACACCACCAAACATCCATTTCCCTCTACACAGATACTATTTAGCAATTTTTAAAAATGGGACCAGACTCATTTTGGTATATTTTGATTTAACAACTACATCAAAACTAATTTAAGGGAGAAAAAAAAAGGGTTAAGGCATATGGTAACGGGCTAATGATCATGATTGTCACTTGGCTTTCTTTGTACATGTCATACTTATGTGATATTTACCCTTACAATGAAGTTCTAAGTATCTTAAAGCTGCTAATGTCACAGTGCTTTTACAGTCAGTGAACAGTAGAGGACACACACCAGGAAACCTTGAAACTACAAACTACATGCTGCAAGTCTTCATATCAATGTGCTTTATCATACATGTGTACTGTATCAAAGATTCCCTATTCATAAGATATGGCCCTGAGGCCATTTGGTCCACCGAGTCTCCTCCGCCATTCGATCATGGCTGACCTCACCCTGGCCTTAAACTTCACTATCCTGCCTATTCTCCATAACCCTTCAACCCATTACCATTTAAAAATCTGTCTAACTCCTCAAGTTTACTCACTGTCCCAGCATCGGCTGCACTCTGGGGTATCAAATTCCACAGATTCACAACCCTTTGGGAGAAATAGTTTCTCCTCAAATCCATTTTAAATTTACTATCTCTTATCCTAAGACTATGACCTCTCAATCTAGAAACTGAATTTTTATTAACCTTTTGAGCACTGAAAAACCTCTTTGCCTATAAAATGCCCTACAGTTTGTTTTTTGAAAAGTTCAAATCTGTTAATTTCGTAAGCTGCAATTAATCAAATTCAGTGATCTTTGTTTAATTTAAAACTTTGAGAACAAATATAAGAACATTACAATTCAGTATTGCAATTATCATTACTCTAGCACACCCTTCTATATAAATCTAACTATGATAATTCAGAGACTGGTTTGTAAAATTAACCTTAATTGGTGTACAGCTGTCTCAAGTTAGTAAATGCACTACAGTTTATTTCCCATCAATATTTCTTTTATTAAAGTATGCATTAATTAGACAAGTGCCTCAATGAAACCAATTACCTAAATTAATGGATGGGTGGGAATAATTAGAAAATGCTCGAGTGCATAGTTTGACAGATGTGAAATATCAGGTGAGTATGTGTGTGTGTCACAGATCACTCTGAGTCCAGGTTGCTGTGGCAAGGTCATGAGCAATGGCTAGTAATGGTCGAGACTCCAACTTTCTTTCCATCACATGGCTGACCAGGAATCTCTTCCACTCTTACCACCTGTCAGTGGCATAGAACATAGAACATAGAACAATACAGCGCAGTACAGGCCCTTCGGCCCACGATGTTGCACCGAAACAAAAGCCATCTAACCTACACTATGCCATTATCATCCATATGTTTATCCAATAAACTTTTAAATGCCCTAAATGTACTGGAAGGAATTGTGGTTTTGTAATCAACCAGCTTGGCCGCGTTATGAACACACCTCCCTTGACCATCAAGTCCTGGGGTGTAACTTGAACCTGGAACTTTTGAGTCAGGAACAGGGAACCTACCCACTGTGCAACAAGAGCTCTTCAGGTAGAAAATTGCAATAGCCTAAAGATATTTCAAGGGTGGAGTTACACTGCACTCCTTGAAAATTCAAACTGGCATGCAACAGCTCCCTGAAGGAGTTCTGGCCTGATAAATCAACGTTCAGGTGCAAAGTAGATTTTTGAATACAGAACTATTTCCACACTGCGCACATTCAGACCATTTTGCATAATGAGAAAACAGCAGTATATTTTGCTCAACAATAGCTATTCTTTCAAATTTCACTAGCACTATAATGTTATGCCTGGGAAATTCAGACTTAGGATGGGCAATTGGCTTGGGAACCATCTGGAAACACAACTTAAATTACAAACTTCAAATGGTTCTCACTTGTCTTAAGCAATAGTTGCCCAGAAAGGAGTCAGAAGAATTAAAATCACTTCCAGATTCTATTTAATTATTATATTGATCCACACTGACCCTCCTATGGGACGCTCCCCACTCCCTGATCCCCACGGGACTCTCTTTCTCCCTCACCCAAAATTAATTTTGAATGGAATGGCAAACAGACTCAATTGCCACTTAGTTAGAAGTTAGGTTCCATTGTTTTATTAGCACAGAGCAGATCAGTATTTTGTTTGAACAACTTTTCAAAAAATTGAAATGAATCTGAGCAGAGACTGTCCAAAGTAACTTGATTTTAAATGAAAGCAAAATACTGTGGATGCTAGAAATTGGAAATATAGGGCGTGATTCAGCGATCGCATTGGCCCAGGCGTGCCAGGTGAATCCCGGGAGAGCCCCAAATTGGCCTCCGCCCGGCACGATCTGGATCCAGATCAGCCTATTTATGCTATTTATGCCATTAGGCTCATTTAAATATCTGGATGCTGGATTCACCCAGGAGTCAACGGACACGCCTGTAAGGCCTTGCCAGGACACCATTTAGTATTTATCTCCACAAATGTGGACCTGGTGTAATGGAGCCTCGGAGGGGGGGGGGGTTTGAGGGGCGCACACAGGCCATTGGACAACTTCGGGTGAACGGGGACAGGGCATGGGGTACCCTGGCACTGCCTGCCTGGTAGTGCCACCTAGTCACTGCCAGGATGCACAGGTCGCATTGCCAGACTAGTCATGCCAAGATGCCAGGTTAGGGGTCGGGCATTGGCCTGGGGGTGGGGAGGGGAGGCGTTTGCCAATTGGAGGAGAGTTCCAGGGGCTTAGAGATGGTTGAGGGAGTGAAGATGGGGGGCCTGAAAGAGGAGGAGGGACGGAAAGAAAGATCGGGCTACAGTTCAAAATGAGGCCTCTATCGGCGAGCAGCAATTACTGCTGGCAAAGATCATAGAACATAGAAAAATACAGCACAGAACAGGCCCTTCGGCCCACGATGTTGTGCCGAACCTTTGTCCTAGATTTATCATAGATTATCATAGAATTTACAGTGCAGAAGGTGGCCATTCAGCCCATCGAGTCTGCACCGGCTCTTGGAAAGAGCACCCTACCCAAGGTCAACACCTCCACCCTATCCCCATAACCCAGTAACCCCACCAACACTAAGGGCAATTTTGGACACTAAGGCCAATTTATCATGGCCAATCCACCTAACCTGCACATCTTTGGACTGTGGGAGGAAACCGGAGCACGCGGAGGAAACCCACGCACACACGGGGAGGATGTGCAGACTCCGCACAGACAGTGACCCAAGCCAGAATCGAACCTGGGACACTGGAGCTGTGAATCAATTGTGCTATCCACAATGCTACCAAGGCACATTCCCCTGTCTTGCTCCGTAACCCTGGACACTAAGGGGCAACCTATCTTGTCCAATCCTCCTAACCTGCACATCTTTGGACCGTGGGAGGAAAGCAGACCACCCGGAATAAACCCACGTAGACACTGGGAGAACGTGCAGACTCCACAGAGTCGGTCACCCCGTGAACGGAATCTAATCCGAGTCCCTGGCGCTGAGAGGCAGCAATGCTAACCACTCTGCAACCTTCAGTTTGAGCCTTTTTCGAGCCTCAATGTCCCTTCAATTGCTTGCAGCCCCTCCATTTATTTGCCCCCTGCCTTCAATTGCACACCATCCCTTTAATCAGGAACGTTTACTCCCAGATCCCTTTCATCACACGTTCGGTGTCTTTCCCCCCCCCCCCCCCCCCCCCCCACACCTTTTGTCTGCACCTTTTGGCAGCAACTCCCCTTTAATTGCACATTTATTGACACCATACTTTTTATCCCACGCCATCCCTTTAATTGCCGCCCCCCCCCCAAGCAACTGCATCACTCCATTGAACCCTAAAGCGAGCGGGGGGAGGGGACGGAGGGAGACTGGTTGGGAGAGGAGCAGAGGTTACAAAGGCCACACTCACCCCCTCCACTATCTTCGACCCGCAGCCTGGGCCGGCTGCACAAAAAGCTCACCAGCAGGAAATCTGAGTGTGGCCTCAGCGGGTAGAAACACCCCAAGGTCACAAAACATGGCAAAGTGTCATTGAATAGCAGGGTGATTCTCGGCTTTGCAGCCGGCGAGAATCACCTCACCAAAAGTGGACTTTAACTTTTGTCTGCTGAATCGCGCCCAAAATCAAAATACTGGAAACATTCAGCAAGCCGAGCAGAATATCACGAGAGAGAAATAGTTAATGTTTCCGAATGGTGACCTTTCATTTAAACTGAAAAAGGGGACAGATTCAAATTAAGTATAGACCCAGGGAATGTGAGAGCGGAGGGTAGAACTGAAAGAAAAGTTAGAAGACTGGAATGATTAAATGACAAAAAAGTTGTTTTAGAAAATATTTTATTGAGGCATTTTAACACTTTTCGACAACAACAACATCCGACAGAGACAGAACCCACAACAAAATAACCATCACCCCCCCCCCCCCGAACACAAACCTCAACCAACATGGTTTATAAAAACACACCGCCATTGGTTTTCCTACCCTTATTCGTTACTTCCATGCCCCCCCCCCCCCCTCCCCCCGCCCCCGCTGACGGTCTAATTTTTCTCAATGAACGGCTGCCACCTCCGAGCGAACCCCTGTAATTAACCCCTCAAGGCGAATTGAATTTTCTCAAGCTTGAGAAACCCCGCCATGTCGCTAACCCAAATCCCCGACTTCGGGGGCTCTGAGCCCCTCCACCCCACCCCCACCCCCCTGGGCTCCCGGGTTTTCCGACACTACAAAGACCGCCACCTCTGGATTCGGAGCCACCCTCCCTAGCAGGACCTCTGACATGAAGTCCGCAAATCCCAGCCAAAAGCCCCTCAGCCTCGGACACGTCCAGAACATGTGTACTTGATTTGCAGGACTTCCCCCACATCGCTCACACCTGTCCTCCACCTTCTCAAAGAACTTGTTCATCCGGGCCACAGTCATGTGTGCCCTGTGGACCATCTTGAATTGGACCAGGCTGAGCCTGGCACACAACGAGGACGCGTTAACCCTCCACAGGGCCTCCTCCCTTAACCCAGCCGCCAACTCCTCTCTTTCCCCTCCCTCCCCTTTCCCTCCCACTCCATCAGCTCCTTATAGATCTCCGAGACCTTCCCTTCACCAACTCCTGTTCTCGACATCACCTTATCCTGTAAGCCCCTTTGCGGCAGGCATGGAAAGCTCGAGACCTGCCTCCGTACAAAATCCCTCACTTGCAGGTACCGGAACCCGCTCCCACCTGGCAACTCAAACTCCTCCTCCAGCTCCTTCAAACTCTGAAAACCCTCATCAAGAAAGAAATCCCCAAATCTCTCAATCCCCGCCCGCTACCGCCCCCATCCAGCCCCCCCCCCCCCCGGAGCGAACCGATCGTTATTGCATATCAGTGCCCACACCGACGTCCCCTCCAAATCTGTGCTGCCGCCACTGTCCCCACACCCTCAGAGCTGCCACTACTACCAGGCTTGTGGAGTACCGAGCCAGCGAGAACGGCAGAGGTGCTGTTAACAGTGCCCTCAAACTCATGTAATTACAGGATGCCACCTCCACCTGCTCCCACACTGACTCCTCCCCCAATACCCACTTCCTGACCATCGATATATTCGCCGCCCAGTAATAGTTAATAAAGTTTGGAAGAGCCAGACCCCTTTTCACGCCCCCGCTCCAGCAGCACCTTCCTCACACGCGGGGTTTTACCGGCCCAAATAAATCCCCAAATTACCGCATTCATCTTCGTAAAAAATGCCTTGGGGATAAAAATTGGGAGACACTGAAAAACAAACAGCAACGTTGGGAGGACTGTCATTTTCACTGTCTGTACCCTCCCGCCAGAGACAGCGGGAGCAGGTCCCACCTCCGGAAGTCCCCCTTCACCTGCTCTACTAGCTTACCCAGATTCAATTTGTGGAGTTGTCCCCATTCCCGTGCCGCCTGGATACCCAAGTACCTAAAGCTACCTCCCACAGCCTTGAATGGCATCTCCCCCAATCTCCTCTCCCGCTTGCCTGGATCGCAAAAATTTCAGTTTTACCCATGAAAAATTATACCCCGCGAACCGGCCGAATTCCTCTAGTATTCCCCTAATCCATCCAATCCCCCCCCCAACGGGTCTGATATATACAA
The DNA here is from genome assembly GCF_047496885.1 of Scyliorhinus torazame. Lineage (NCBI taxonomy): Eukaryota > Metazoa > Chordata > Chondrichthyes > Carcharhiniformes > Scyliorhinidae > Scyliorhinus > Scyliorhinus torazame. Next base: position 241,629,280 of record NC_092707.1, read on the forward strand.
GAGCAAATCGTCCACATAGAGCGAGACCCTATATTCCAAATCTCCTCGCACTATCCCCTGCCAAACCTTCAGCAGCGCCATTGCCTACAGCAGTGGGGAGAGTGGACATCCCTGCCTTGTCCCCTGGTACAGCCTAAAATACTCCGACCTCGCCCGATTCGTAAATGGCAAATAAGTTGATGGTGCAAAGCATAATGGGGTTTACAATGGGCTAAGTATAGAAACAAAACATGTGCCTAGGTAAGGTATAAAAACGAAAGCAGAATCGTTACCAATTGTCCCAACACAAAACTGAATATCATAAACTAAAACTGAGTAAGAGGTTATGATCTGAAATTGTTAAACTCAGTACTGAGTCCAGAAGACTGTGAAATGCCTAATCAAAAGATGAAGCGCTGGCTGCTGTTTCTCTAGCTTACCTTGAACATTATTGGAACATAGTAAGAAGCAGAGGTCAGAGCGAAGTGAAGAATTGAAATGACGGGCATGATTTTAAACAATGACAAATTTTTGAAATACTAGGTTGAAGTTATCCAGCCCTTAAAAATGGTCTTGGAAGTTAAAGATTAGCAAAATCTGTGCTGGTGAATAGAATAGTTTCCTCTCTTGGGCACTCATAGGAACATGAATAGACTGCTCAGGCCCTTTGGCCTGTTTGTTCGATCATGATAACTATGTACTGCAACTCCTGGGTCACCTATATGTGGGGAGCAAATTTCAGAGTAAAACTACTCCATCAACAATGTTCTTTAGCCTTGGAAGAATTTCCACTTTTTTCCAAGTCATTGATCTTTGTGTCTTCTCTGAATGACTTGTCAATTTGTGGTTGGAGTACTTCTTTGTGCTGCATACTTATGCAGACATCCGTTGCTAAGCCTCACATATGAACTAATTTCATATGTGAGGCTTAGACAATAGGAAGGCAAAACATTCATCCCGCCCAATGGACTGGATTTTGCCTTTGGCTGCAAAGGCAGATGATAGTGTATGAATGCACATTGACAGCCAGTCCCACAAATTGTCTAATTGTAAAGAGATTGAGCTGTAAGGTGAAGGTTAATACAGCAACTATCTTGAAGTTGAGTGCTTTTCTTGATTTGGAAAATAATGCTTTGATTAAAACCACTATAGGGATATCTGCTGTATAATGTACACACTTTTTTGGTTCTTAATATAAAATGTTTGTGTCTAATTGCATAAAGCCAGCATATACCTACAATGGTATGAGAGTGAGAGGCAGCAGAATATATTCTGTGATACTAAAATAGACAGTGATGCTCTCATCATTACTGTTTGTGCAGGCAAATACTTGGAGACAAAGAAAATGCAACAACTATGACTTTTGCAATGACCTAAATTCTGAGAAAATATAATACAAATCATAAACACACATAGCAGGAAAACGTTAAGACAGACTTGGAACCATAGACTTGTAGCATAGAGGTAATACAGAAGGAGGTCATTTAGCCCATCAGGTGGAATCTCCTCTCGCAATTATATTGTACACCTACAATAACATAAACTGACACGTTTACATGTATCCAATGTGAAAGGCAAAATTCAAGTGACTATGGGCACTCTTGCTCAAGCGAAACGAGGCCAGTGAATAGTGGGAGAACCAAAAAAGAGAACCACGCCAGGCACCAAATAGTTTGCGATGCAACCAGCCTGCTCCCGTAGGTGAAATCGTGATCTTGCCGTAGCTTGGCGAGAAACCAATTATCACCACTTAAGCGCCATTTCCATACTCGCGGCAACCACTTGTGGCACCACCATGCCAACCCCTTGATGGTGTGTGCCCATTCATAGGGCAACACTTGTCCCTGTCTGTCTGCCCCACCGACCACCCATAACCCCCACCGAATGCGAAGGCCTTTGGCCGTGTGGCTGAAGGCTATTGCTAACAGGGAATTGGTAATCATGGTTAAGTGAGCACTTCACACAACCCAAATGGATTCCCGTGGGTGGGCGGGACATGTGGCAAGTGGGAGCCATTGACTGGCATCCCAATCACACCTGAGGGTGGGTGGGTGGCACAGGGAAGGGGAGATGCTTGGAGAGATATGGCAAGGATTCGAGGGTTGACCCGCATTGCGGAAGAAAGTGACTGAGGCATCATACTGTTGTGCACAAAAATGTTTATTGTGCTTGACAATTCCCCACCCTCCCAATGGTGCTGCCCCCTCGCCCATCCCCGCTCTCACCCCTCACCCCCTACTGCCTCCTCCCCTCCCCCTCCCCCGGTGCCCTCAGTGACCCTCTATTTGCTTTGCCCTCCTAGCTCTACCACTATGTAATAATAATCTAATAATCTTTATTATTGTCACATGTAGGCTTACATTAACACTGCAATGAAGTTACTGTGAAAAGCCCCTAGTCGCCACATTCCGCCGCCTGTTCGGGTACACCGAGGGAGAATTCAGAATGTCCAAATCACCTAACAGCACGTCTTTCGGGACTTGTGGGAGGAAACCGGAGCATCTGGAGGAAACCGACGCAGACACTGGGAGAACATGCAGACTCCGCACAGACAGTGACCGAATCCGGGAATCAAACCTGGGACCCTGGAGTTGTGAAGCAACTGTGCTACCCACTGTGCTACTATGCTGCCCTTACAGTGACCCAAGCTGGGAATCGAACCTGGGACCCTGGCGCTGTGAAGCAACAGTGTTAATCACTATGCTACCGTGCGCTCGGTGATCCTCAGTGATCCTCGATGTGCTTTGCCCTCCTAGCTCTACCACTAGGTCTAGGTGTTCCTCCAGGATGCACATCTGAGGTGAAGGCAGCCAGCTGCTTCCCACGTCCCATGGTCTTCCTCTGGGGGCTCTGAGACCAGAGGGCCCCGACTCACTTGTCGGCAGCACAAGCTAGGCCTGCTGCCCTGTCCCGTGTATTGGCTATGAGATGCGGCGTCATCAGAGTGGTGGAACCCTGGGGAGCTGGTGGCCACCATCGCCACTCCATGGGATGGGTCCGGGTTGGCACTCCGTGTCCCCTCCTTTTGGGGCCTGGGATTCATTTGTGACGGAGAGGCAGCTCGTTCGAGCCCCAGCTACCCCTGTATCATCTGGCTCTGCCAGCCCTGACAGTTTCCCCACGGTCTATACTATCGTGTCGACGCCCTCAGCAATGCTCCTCCGTGACTGGGACATGCTCTGCAGTGACTCGGCAATGCCTACCTGCAACTGGGACGAGCTTTGCAGCACCTCGCCATTCCTGTCTGAGAGCGGGACATGTCCTGCAGAACCTCATCAAGGTCAGCCTGGTACTGGCCATCCCCCAGCGAGGCGGACATATCTGTCGAGACCACTCAAGCAGTGTTGTTCTCGGTGCTATGAATTGCTGGCGATACCTCCTGTGCCCAGAGCCTCTGGGACTGCTCCAGGCGGCTATGAATCTGCTGGAGTGTTGCTGACACCTACCCCTGAATGTGCCCAGGCGCACCCTATCGTCTCCATCAGCTCTGGGATGACCTCTTCCACTGGCTCAGTATCAGGCTGGGACGCAACTGGGTCCTGGGATCCAGTAGACCTCTGACTGCAGTCTCGCCTGGGGGTTTCCTGCCTCCACCTGATGCACACAAGCAGCAGTGTGGTGATCACCAGATTGTGTCCCAGAGGTGATCTCCTGGGAGACTGGAGAGGGTGCCACCTGGGATGGGCACCCTGGGGAGGACCTGCGGGAGGGCAATAACACCTCATGTTTGACTGGTCCTTGACGTGAGGCCCGGTGGTTCTTCACCTTTGTGGCATCCTCCAGCCTCGGCATTGGTGACCGCCCTGTCCTCGGCCACACCGGTCACCTCCAGGGCACGCTTAAAAGTGGTGAGGATCCTGATGTCTGGCACACCACTGCCAGTCTGGACTGAGAGGGCTTTTATTGAGGAGATGAAGAAGGGCCATCGTTAGCCACACGTGGTGGGGGGATGTGTGTGAAGGAGGGGTTGGGAGTGTTGAAAGGGGAAGGGGTGGAGAAGGGTAAGGGGGGTTCGAAGGGGGTGGGAGGTAGATGCTCCCCTGGGGGTGGGGGGTGAGAGGTTGTGGTGGGGTTGGTGTCACCTCACTCTTGCTGCCCGGTGTAGGCCATTGACCTTCTTCCTGCACTGGAGGGCATTCCTCCTGGTCACACTCCCCGAGCTCACTGCTGCCGCCACCTCGTCCTAGGCAGAACTGGCTGGCCTAGGACTGACCCTCCTGGATTCTCGGGGGAACAGGACATCCCTCCTAGCCTGCACAGAGTCTAGCAACCTTCCCAGGCCAGCATTCCCGAATCTTGGGGCTAGGCTCCTTGGCGCCATTGTTGTGAGTTGGTTGGGGCTGGCTGAGCAAGTGCAGCTTAAGTGCTGCTCAACATTGTTAGCGGGGGGCTGGTAATCAAGGTCCTGCGAATCAGCTGGTGAGCCTTAATTTGCAGCGAGAAGCCCGTGAGGCCTCATTAAGTGGACCAATGAATGTTGAATAGAGTTGCCAGCCTCGCTGTGCCAAGCGCCAGGAAGCTCGTGGCAATTCCCGTTCGCCACAACACACCTCTTTCTGGAAAATCGGGCCCTAAATTTGACTTCAGTCTTTGTGGTCCTGAAGGCACCTGGATATAGAGTTAAAAGACAACTAAAACCTAACTCTCATATTATGGTGTGACGGGATGTAAGTTCATATAGAGGGGACCGCCTGCACTACAGAAGCTAAGTGCTTCGACACAGGAGAAACTGAATTTACTGTGTACTCTTTAAAATGTTATTGGTTGGCATAAAATGTTCTTGGTTGGGCACGAATGATGATCAAGGTGCAGTTGAATGCTTAAGCTCCTTGAACCTAACGCAGGCATGGGGCACGATTCCCTGTTGCCCAACGCTGATATCGTGATTGTTGTGTTATGGTGCTTCGGATAACACAGGCTGCTCCTTGATGCAGTCTTAACTAAAGGATGCTCCAGACTCTGAAGTGAGTTCAACGTGTTTATTGAACTATTAACACAGTTCTCAAATGAGTTTGACTTTCTGCTAATCTAACTGCAGTAACTCAGTCTAACTGTACCAGCTTGCTCTAAGCCACGTGCTGGGGTGTGATGCTGCTGATCAACCCTGTCTAACTCTCTAGATATCTGTCTGTGGAAAGAGGCAGGGTGTGAGTGCCTCATCCCTTTTATAGTGTTTATGTCATGCCCCCTTGTGGTGATGCCACCTCTGAGTGTCCTGACTGCTCATTGGTTGTGTCCTATTCTGAGTGTTCATTGGTTGCATGTTTGCATATCATGACAGCGATCGGGTGGAGAATCCCTGTTTATGACTGCATCGGGGGCGGTGCCTGTTTCAGATGCTCCAGCCCCTCCAAAACTGCATCATCGAGGAGTGCGGCGCACGCCATTGGGACGGCCTCAGGACGTTACCTGAAGGCCCTCACCCGATGCTCCGCCCCCGATGGGCCAGGTTCCTGACGACACGGTTCACTTGTGCTCTCAGTTTTCGACAATCCGACGTGGTGGCTGTGGACTGTGCCCAGTGGCGCCACAATCGGAGGGCGGGGGAGCCGTGCTGCTGGCCTGGGGGAACTTGTGGGGTGGTAGCGAAGGGGTGTGCAAGGGGGCACTATCTGGAAGCTCTGGTCCGCGCATGACCGGCGCCATATTGTACGACGTGACCGCTGCAGGTCATCAGCGTGCATATGCGCGGCCATGTAAAACACACGGCCGTGTATTTTTTGAAGGCCGTGTGTTTTACGTGGCCCAGCTGCTGGCCCCTCACCAATCGTTGGGTCAGTGATGGGGCCTTGTTGATTTTTTTTTCGTCGTAAAACTAGACACTTCCAACAAAGCCTCAAAATCGGAGAATCCAGTCCATGATCCTTTCGCATGCCTATCTTATGTTCGAGGAGCTTACTCATTCAACTGCACCTTGATCATCCTTGATTACTTCAGAGCAATAGCAGTCATATCACCCACTCAACATGTGCCTTCGAGATGTGCATAAGAAAATAAAGAAACAGTTCAAGGAAAGTGTCTTAGTAAGTATTTTCATAATGCACACAATTTATTCCACCTGCAGGGCAGACTTCTGTAACTCACTCTTCTTGCTCCAAAATAAATATCTTAGTTCTTAACTGAACAAAACTTCACACTAACATTTAACACACAATGCTTGGCATTGAATTTCATGCAATACTTTCGAATGTACGCAATGACCAACTTACAGAACATAAAAATCCTAGCCTTGACAACATTTTTTCAGGGAAAATATATCCAGCTGAGTGGTATTGCACAATAATGTCTTAGGAATTCCTGGTCTTAGTATTTGGTGGTTGGCAGTCGAATCAATATAGCAATTCCATTGAAACAATGTACAACACTAAGTTATTGATTCAGAAATTTTAAAAAACCTTTCCCCAAGCCTACTGTTGAGTTGTAGCTGTATATATTCAGTCTTCACTTCCCAATATCTGGCTGACCCAATTTCCAAGGCAATGTTCGCATTTAGAAAAGTCAGGGGCCTTCACCCATGGATGGCAAATGCCTCTGGCAGGTTTCTCCATTGGACACGAGCTGCCCATGTACAAGAAAAACCCCACCATGCCACAGGCATGATCGCCATAGTTTACCTAGTGGGTTGCTGACATGGTGTAGCTCTGCGCACCGTGGTGGGATGAGGCCCTTACTTACAGTTTGCATTAGAATTAACATTAATTAATTTAGCTTCGAGTTAACAAATTCCCCCTTGAAAGAGGGTGGACCAAATGAATGATGAACAAAGCTTGAGGGGCTGAATGGCCTACTCCTTTGCCTGTGTATCTATATGTTCCTATTCCATAGACCTGATGATTTTTAGTCTTAAAAGCTTTGAGTTGAGAATAAATAGCCTGACGCCCTTCACGTGCCTGTCTTCGGTTCAAGGAGCTTACTCATTCAACTGCAGCTTGATCACCTTTGATGCCCAACCTCTGTACCAACCAAACCATAATGCATCCTGCAGAAGAGTGTTGGCGTTCCTGATTTACAGGCAAACATTCTAGTGTGCAGACTTCCTCTGGAAAATGTTGTCCAATTGCCCAGGACTGTTTATTTTTAGATTTTCTCTCTGGGCTGGCCATTCACAAAAACCTGGGCCGGGATTCTCCCGGAATCGGCAGGGCATCCCGTACCGGCGCCAAAGAGCGGTGTGAACCACTCCGGCGTCGGGCTGCCTGGAAGTTGCGGAATTCCCACACTTCCGCGGGCTAGGCTGGCGCTGGAGGGGTTGGCACCGTGCCAACCGGCGCCGAAGGGCCTCCGCAGCCGGCGCGAGTTGGCGCATGCGCAGGACGGCCTGCATGTTCTGGCGCCTGCGCAGAACAGCTGGCGTGTTTCCTGCGCATGCGCATGGGGTTTCTTCTCCACGCCTGCCATGGCGGAGCCCTACAGAGGCCGGCAAGGAGGGAAAGAGTGTCCCCATGGCACAGGCCTGCCCGCAGATCGGTGGGCCCCGATCGTGGGCCGGGGCCCACGAGGACCCCACTAGCCGCCCTCCAAGCCAAGTCCCGCCGGGATGGACCATGTCCATTTCACGCCGGCGGGACTGACTGAAAACGGGCGGCCACCCGGCCCATTGGGGACCGGAGAATTGCCTGGGGGGCTGCTGCCAAAAGCCCCCAACCAGGGCGGCGCGATCCCCGCCCCAACCTGAAAACCGGCGCCGGAGAATTCGGCAATTGGCGGGGCGGGATTCACTCCCCCCCCCCCCCCCCCCCCCCCGGCGATTCTCCGACCCGGCGGGGCGTTGGAGAAACCCACCCCTGAATCTTTGCTTCCCCACCCTTTTTTTGCTGTTTATGCATGGGTGCTGGTTTAGCTTGAATTCTGAGGGTGGGCATTTGTGAGGGAACTCTTAGCATTTCAAATGAAACTGATTCCCTCCTTTCAGTTCCAGACTATCAGAAGGATAAATCCAAGATAAAAACAGAAATGCTAGAAAAACAACAGTGGACCTATGGCGGAGGCATGTAGGTGGAGGTCGCACGTTGGGTGGCTCCTATTAGAATCTCATGTTTTTGGACTTTTATACCTGGTTTTAGGGGAAGTTTGTGAATGAGTTGGTGTGGGAATACATAAGGAAGACGAGGAATGTCAAAGCCCCAGAAGAAAGGTCCTGGGTCGTCTGGTGTGGCCGCTCCACTCATGGTGGAAGGTGTTACCGAGGTGATGTTGGTGGAGTATGAAAGCCTGTTTGCCAAGCATATGGAGTTGCTTCGAAGGGAGATGATGGCTTCTCTGAAAGAGTGTGTGGAGCAGGTGATTGCCAGGATAAAGGTGGCAGTGATGAAGAGGAGAGAAGTTGAAGGAGGAGGCGGAGGCATTGCCGTAACAGAGCAACCCGTTCACCTTGATGATTGAGGAGCTGCGGAGGGTGACGGAGGTCAACAAAGGGCTCAGAGTTAAGGTGGAGAACCTGGAGAACAGGTCGGCGAGGCAAAACTTGAGACTCGTGGGCCTGCCCGAGGGGGTTGGAGGGCCCAAGGCCGACAGAGTACTTTATGAAAATGTTTGTGGAGTTGATGGGGGAGGGGAAAGAACCCTCCCGCTACAAGTTCGACAGGGCACATCAGTCGCTCAGGCCGAAGCCTAAAGCGAATAAGCCACCAAGGGCGGTTATAGTCTGCATCCACAGCTACCATATAAAGGAGAAGGTTTTGAGGTGGGCGAAGTAGAGATGAGATGTGAAGTGGGAAGGCGTTGGTATACACATATACCAAGATCTGACGGCGGAGTTGGTGAGAAGGCAGGAGGCCTTTGGACAGGTGAAGGTGGCATTGTAGGCAGCGGAGTGAGATTTGGTGGTCTACCCTGCAAAGCTGAGAGTGACTCACTATTCAAAGAACTTTTATTTGGGTCTCCCAAATTTGGTGTATTATTATTGGGTGGAAATTCAGAGAAGATTCAGGATGGAGCAGGGAGGGGTACTTTGTAGGTGTGGATGGAGGTGAACTCTTGCAGGGGGTCGGGGTGCGGGCACTGGCAATGGTGCCATTCCAGATGGCCCCAGGGAAGTATTCGGTGAGTCCGGTGGTAATGGCCATGTTGAAGATCTGGAGGCAGTTTAGGCAGCATTTTAGCTTGAGTGCTGGGTCGGGGGATGCAGATTAGGGGGAAATCATGGGTTTGAGCCGGGGAGGATGTATGCAATGTTCCGGAGATAGGGGGCGGGATGCGGGATTCTCCCCTATCCGGCTGGGGGCGGGGGTGTCCCCCGGCACCGAGGAGTGGCCCCCCCGGCACCTTCAGGGGCTAGGCCGTCCCCGGAGTGGTTTGCGCCACGCCGGCCGACGGGGAAGTGGCTTGGCGCCACGCGAACTGGCGCCGAAGGCCCTTCGCCGGCCGGCGCGAGTTGGTGCTTGCGCGGGAGCGCCAGCGTTTGTTGGCACCATCCCAGCGCATGCGCAGGGGGGGTTCATCTCCCCGTTGGCCAGCGTGGACTGTTACAGCGGCCGACGCGGAACAATAGTGCCCCCACGGCACAGGCCCGCCTGTGTATCGGTGGGCCCCGATCGCGGGCCAGATCTCCCCCCCCCCCCCCCCCCCCCCCCCCGGAGGCCGCCCGCGCCGCCAGGTCCCACCGGTAAGGACCTACTCTAATTTATGCCGGCGGGACCGGCCGAAAACGGGCGGCCACTCGGCCCATTGCGGGCTGGAGAATCGCGGGGGGGGGGCTGTTAGCAGCCGCCGACCGGCACGGCGCGATTCCCGCCCCCGCCATATCCCCGGAGAATCCCGCCCAGGAAGAAGGGGGGATTAAGGAAATGAAGGATCTGTTTCCGGGAGTGCGATTTGTGAGTTTGGAGGAGCTGGGTAAAACGTTTGGGCTGGCGTGGGGCGGAAAGTTTCAGATGTGCACATGAACGGGACTTTGTGAGTAAGGTCGTCCCAACCTTTCCGATAGTGCATGCCTCCTTGTTTTTGGAGCCGGTGCTGTCAGCAAAGGGATTGGAAAAGGGGGGGGGGGTCGTCTTGACGATTTACGGGAGGATTTTGGAGGATGATGAGGTGTCCAGGGAGGTGATTTCGCGAGTTGGCTACCGTTGACTGTTGAGGGGATGCGTTTGGTGTGTTGGGGAGGTTTTGTGGGTTGTTGTAATTTGTAAAACTGTTATCGGCAGCACGGTGGCACAGTGGTGAGCACTGCTGCCTCACGGCACTGCGGACCCGGGTCACTGTCCGTGTGGAGTTTGCGCATTCTCCCCGTGTCTGCAAGGGTCTCACCCCCACAACCCAAAGATGTGCAGAGTAGGTGGATTAGCCGTGCTAAATTGCCCCTTAATTGAAAAGAAAATAATTGGGTCCTCTCAATTTATTTTTTAAAATTGTAAAACTGTTGAAAATCTGTGGAATAAAAATACGTTTTAAAAATAAAGAAAAAACTGAGTAGCTCCAGCATCATCTGTGAATATTAAAACAGTAAACCTTTCACCTTAAAAACCTTTAATCCATAAATCACCGATTTAGGTTTATGATTCTGTTTTCTGAATAAGCATTATCAGCTGGATTCTCTGTTTGGGAGACTTGGGGCAGGTTTCTCCGTATCTCGTGCAGCACGCCGTCGGGATTCCCCGTTTCGCCGGCTGGAGAATGGAGAATCCCGACGGCGGAGAATTCAGCCCTAAGTGTTGATGCCAGCGGAGCATGTGTGGACTTTCACGACCGAAAAATCGGCACAAAACCCTCACCAATTCTGGTACCGGGGAGGGGCTAGCACTAGTGGTGAGTGAAAATCCTACGGAATGCACCGAAAATGGCCAGAGAATGGCCGGTCCCCCTGCACCGGTCGCGCCGTACAACATGGTGCCGGCTGTGCATGAACCCAAACAATAACCGCGACCCCACAGCCCACCCATGGCCACCCTCCACCAGTCCCCCCAACCCTAGCAGAAGCCCCCCTGGTCAGCGGCACGGATCCTGGCCTAGTGTGGCGGCACTGGACACTGTCCGCAGCCAGCAAGCTGGGTTCCCGCATGCTCGGGACCACACGTGACCCACACTGTCGGGAACTAGGCCCATTGGGGGGCAGAGCATCGCGAGTGGGCCAGCCTATGATGTGCCAATGATGTTGATATGGCACGGGTCACTATGATGCCGGTTTGGAGGGGGCGGAGCATGGAGGACCAGCGTCAAACCGGCGCCGGCCCTGATTCCGGCGTCTGAATCCATTCTCCGCCCGATCGCTGATCACGTTTTATCCAGAGAATCCAGATAATTGAAGATTATCCAGCTTTGCTGAACTTAATGCTTTTACAAAACAATCAAGTTAAATCCCATTCCACTTAATTAGCCGGCATGTTTTTGAAGTTTGAAATTTAAAGTATGGCGATGTTATTTGCATGTTAAGGATGTGGGATATGGTGCTTAGCAGAGTCCCAATTTGACCCCTTCCATTATAGAATTACATATATGGAATTTTGATAGAATTCACAGATACTGAAGTTAGAAATGACCACTGTAAACCGCTAAATCGGTCAGGCAAAAGCTGCTATTCTCAACTGTTTGGTCTCGAAGTTGTCTGTTTATTCATAGCTTGATAATTCACAAGATGTTTAAAAGTCCAAAACTTAATTTTTAAAAGGTCTAAAAGCTGATCAATTTTTTTTTTTCAGTCTGTGATTCAATTGGTGTGATGAATTATAAAGTAGAGTAATTGATTTGTATATGCTTAAATATACTGCTCTTTGTTACGCCACTTAGAAATTTACAGCGATATTTCTTGACAGGGCGAGCAGATAATCATCTTGGGTAGCACGATACAATGCTTGGGACAAAATTTATCAGCGCAATTGATTTGTAGTAATAGTATAAGCAATATGTAATATAGCCTGAAATACAAGTTCTTTGTATATGAAAGGAAAAACTCTGTTACTGAGAATTGAACACAAAATTTATGTATTTGGACTTAATAATGTGGTGAACACTGATCAGCTATTGGATTTGAAACTAAAATTGATCACTGTGCTTAAATGTTCTAAATGATTACTTTCTTCAAATATTCATAAGGGAAGAAGACATGAACAACATGCCTTCCCCAGAGCTAATCAAAATAAATTTAATGACTTTGATTGGAACAAAATAAATAAATCATAGTTGGTATTTATCTGAATGCTGAAAGCGACTGAGGAGGAGATTTGTGAGACATCGAGGGAGGGTATATTATAAAATATACACAGAACTACAAACTCATTAATCTGCCTTCCATTCTATATAAAATTACCAGTACAGGTTGAGCATCCCTTATTGGCCGTGTGTGTATCGGATTTCGGAATTTTTCAGATTTTCGAATATGATATGTATCTGCGGCGCGTTGGGAACTGCGGATGTGCGGTGCATTGGGACCTGTGCATTGCCTGGGAACCTTCCCAGAGCATTGTCACATAGGCGCTACAAATAAAGTGCGGATTTCAGAATTTCTCGGTTTTCGGAATTTCAGATCAGGGATGCCCAACCCATAATACACTTCAAAATTGTCTGTGCAACAATAACATAGCAACAAATATCCAACATAGATTCAGAAAGGGACCAATCTCTTAGGGGCATCCTAAATGGATTATGGAAAGGTCTTTTTATGGTGCAATTAGACTTCCAAAAGACATTTTGTTTTTGTTTTAAAAATATTTTTATTCTCCTTTTACACCTTTTCTCCCGCATTTACACCCATCAACAATAAACAATAATCAGCAAGATCTGTCAATCCCCATAATAACAATGATCCCATCCGCGCACCAACCCCCAAACAGCAGCCCGCATATTTACGTAAACAAATTACAAAAAGGAATCGGGGATTACCCATAGTCACCCTTAATCTACACAGCCCCTCTCCACCCCCACCCACCCACCCCCTCAACTAATGTTCGATGTTATCCAGTTCTTGAAAGTGCATAATAAATAGTGCATATGACTTGTAGAACCCCTCCGAGCTTCCCCTCAGTTCGAATTTAACCTTCTCAATGGTCAAGTATTCCAACAGGTCCCTCCGCCATGCCAGGGCACTGGATGGAGAGGCTGCTCTCCATCCCAGCAGGATCCGCCTTCAGGCGATCAACGAGGCGAAGGCTATGATATCTGCCTCCGCTCCCGTTTCCAACCCTGGCTGGTCCGATACCCCGAATATGGCCTCCTGGGGACCCGGGTCCAGTTTCACACGCACCACCTTGGAAATTACCCTAAACACCTCCTTCCAGTACTCCACTAGCTTTGGACAGGACCAAAACATATGAATGTGATCCCCCCCCCCCCCCCCCCCCCCCCGGCAACGCTCACACACATCCTCTACTCCTTAAAAAAATCGGCTCATCCTCGCCCTCGTGAGGTGCGCTCTATATACCACCTTCAGCTGTATCAGCCCCAACCTCGCACATGAGGTGGAGGCATTCACTCTCCGGAGCACCTCGCACCAGACCCCCCCCTCTACAACCTCTCCCAGCTCTTCCTCCCACTTTGCTTTGATCCCTTCCAGTGGTGCCTTATCCTCTTCCAAAATAGCTCCGTAAACCGCTGACACTGCCCCCTTCTCCAGTCCCCTTGTCATCAACACCTCCTCCAGCAATGTGGAGGCCGGTTCCTCTGGGAAGCTCTGTATCTCCTTCCTGGCAAAATCCCGAACCTGCATGTTCCTAAACACTTCTCCCTGTTCTAGCCCATACTTCGCTTCCAGCTCCCTCAATCCTGCAAACCGACCCAGAAGAAACAAATCTTTTAGCGTCTTAATCCCCTTCTCTTCCCATGTCCGAAAACTTCCATCCCACCTCCCTGGCTCAAATCTGTGGTTCCCCCGAATCGGCATTTCCCTTGACCCTAAACCCAACCCGAAGTGTTGGCGAAACTGCCTCCAGATTTTCAATGAAGCTATTATTACCGGACTCGCTGAATATTTCCCCGGAGCTATCTGGTGCGGCGCTGTTGCAAGTGCCTTCAGCCCCGGCCCCCTGCACAAACTCTCCTCCATTCTGACCCACTGACGTTCCTAGCCCTCTCACGTTTCACGTGACTATCCTTACTGGGGGTCTCTCACCCCCCCCCCACCCCCACCTTTCTTATCCACCATCACCATACCACCGGGCCCTACCCCATAAGCCTGACCCGCCCCCGTCCATTGTTAACATCGAACCCCCCTCCCCCCCCCCCCCCCTCCCAAGAACCCCCCCTACAAAAACATCCCCCAACATCCATCCCTCCACCCCCTCTTGCTCGCCTCGTAGGCCCATTGAAGCCTGCTATCCAGGCTCCAATGTCCGCAGTCGTCCTCACCTCACCCCCGTTCACTAACTGACTTTAGTTAGCTAGCGCGGGTGGCTCCCCCCGCCAAGACCTCTCGCCCCCTTCCACCCGGTCCCAGAGAAAGAAACACCAGTTCCGGGTGCGGCTATGCATAGCTAGGTCGCATATTCGGCAGCTCCTGCTTGGAACGGACTTTTGGGCTCTTTTACAGGGCCCCCACGGCATTTGTTTGACATTTCCCGGTGTGGGAAGAAGGCGGCAATATTCCCCCGACAGTGTCCCCCAGGAAGGGTATGTCTCTTGGTTGCCAGACACACGCAGAAACAGTGAAAGATTTGGCTGCAACTACAGGATAAACAGGGCCTCTTCCAGCATGCAGGCGGGGGAAGGGCAAGCTTAAAGCTGCAAGCTGACCTGAGGGCCTGTATCAAAGGTGAATTCTAGCAGCAGAGGGAACAACTGTGAAAAGACCTCATCAAGGCCACTGAAGGGACTTCCGGTTGCGGTGATGCCTAGCTAGCCGCACGCTTCGGCGGCTCCAGCTCCGACGGACCTTCGGGCTCTTTTAAGAGCCCCAACGGGGAATTTTTCGACGACGCAACCCGGTGTGGGGTGTGTGAGAAGGGAGTCCCCCCCCCAACGAAGGAGGAAAAAACCGGCGGCGGCGGCTGCAGCGCGAGGAATCGTCGACCAAAGGGTCAGAAAGAGAGAAGTGCAAGATGGCGGCGGAGAAAGCGCAGGCGACATGGGGGCCTGAGCAGGATGAGATCGCGAGACGGTGCGTGGAGCTGCTGAAGAGGGAGGTGCTGACCCCGTTGCTACAGGCAATTGAGGGGCTCAAGGAGACATTAAAGACCCAGGAGACAGAGCTCCGTGTGGTGGAGCAGAAGGTGACAGATATTGAGGACGAGATCCTGGGCCTGGCGGTTAAGACACAGACGCACGAGGCACTTCATAAAAAGTGTACTGAAAGGATCGAAGCCCTAGAAAATGGAGCGCGAAGGAAGAACCTTCGGATACTGGGTCTCCCTGAGGGTGTGGAAGGAGTGGACTGTGGAGCGTACGCAAGTACGATGCTGAGCTCACTGATGGGTGCTGAGGCCCCTACGGGCCCCTTGGAGGTGGAGTGGGCAAATCGGATTCCGGCGAGAAGACCAAAAGCGGGAGAACCACCCAGGGCGATAATCGTGCGATTTTACCGCCTTAAGGATAGAGAAGAGGTCCTGAGATGGGCTAAAAAGGTGCGGAGTAGCAGATGGGAGAATGCAGTGGTACGGGTATACCAGGATTGGAGTGCGGAGGTGGCGAGAAGGAGGGCGAGCTTCAACCGAGCCAAAGAGGTGTTGCATAAAAGGAAGGTGAAGTTCGGGATGCTGCAGCCGGCAAGACTATGGGTCACGTATCAGGAGAGACACCATTATTTCGAGACGGCGGAGGAAGCATGGACCTTCATCAAAGAAGAGAAATTGGAGCGGAACTGAGGGACTGATGCTGCAGGAAATGTTATTGTTAATGTTACGGTGGAAGTTAATTGAGAAGTAAACAGGGAAGGGGGGAGACATTGGGGAAATGTGGGCGCCGGTGAGGGGGGAAAGACGGGACATAGTTGGAGAATGGGGAAGGGGAGGGGGAGGGGAAAGGGAGCTGCGCCATAAGAGGCGGGTCAGGTAAAGGGATGTTCCCGCACCAGAAAGAATAAGGCGGGAAGACAGGCGCAAGGCGGATGGGAGTTCCCCACATGGGGCAGGTCGAGGAGTGAGCAGGAGTAGCCGGGGTCAGTTGAAGTCAGCTGACTTACGGAAGTAATATGGGGGGAGCAATCAAGCTAGAAAGAGATCTAGCGGGGAGGGGAGGAGGGAGGGAGAAGGGGGGGGGGGACAACTGGGTTGCTGCTGCGGAAATCCAAAAGGAAATGGCTAAAGAGTGGGTGGGCGGGGATGGTGTGCGACGCTGGAGGAGCGAGCGGGAGCGCGGAGGCGGGATATGGGACTGGCCTAGAGAAGGTAATGGCTAGTCGACACGGGAGGGGGGCAGGTAGCCCCCTAGTGAGGCTGATCACGTGGAACGTGAGAGGCCTGAACGGACCGATAAAAAGGGCCCGAGTGCTCGCGCATTTGAAAGGACTAAGGGCAGACGTGGTTATGCTCCAAGAGACGCACCTAAAGGTGGCGGACCAAGTTAGGCTAAGGAAAGGATGGGTGGGACAGGTGTTCCACTCAGGACTGGACGCAAAGAATAGAGGGGTGGCCATTTTGGTGGGGAAACAGGTCGCATTTGAAGCAAAGAACATCGTAGCAGATAGCGGAGGTAGATATGTAATGGTGAGTGGCAGGCTGGAGGGAATGGAGGTCGTGTTGGTTAACGTGTATGCCCCAAACTGGGACGATGCGGGATTTATGAGACGGATGCTGGGGCGTATACCGGACCTGGAGGTAGGAAACTTGATTTTAGGAGGGGACTTTAATACGGTGCTGGACCCGGGGCTAGATAGATCCAGCTCAAGGACCGGAAGAAGGCCGGCAGCGGCCAAGGTACTTAAGGGGTTTATGGACCAAATGGGGGGAGTGGATCCATGGCGATTTCTTAGACCTAGGGCTAGGGAGTATTCCTTCTTCTCCCATGTCCATAAAGTGTACTCCCGGATAGATTTTTTTGTTTTGGGAAGGTCGTTGATCTCTAGGGTGGAAGAAGCTGAGTACTCAGCCATAGCGGTTTCGGATCATGCCCCACACTGGGTGGACCTGGAATTAGGAGAGGAAAGGGAGCAGAGAACACTCTGGCGATTAGATGTGGGACTGATGGCGGATGAGGGAGTGTGTGCAAGAGTGCGGGGGTGTATTGAGAGATACCTGGAGGTCAATGACGACGGCGAGGTCCCTGTGGGAGTGGTATGGGAAGCACTAAAAGCGGTGGTCAGAGGAGAGCTGATCTCCATTGGGGCCCACAAAAGGAAAACAGAGGCCAAGGAAAGGGAAAGATTACTGGGGGAGATTTTAAGGGTGGATAGGGAATTTGCAGAGACCCCGGAGGAGGAATTGTACAGGGAGAGGAGACGACTCCAGACGGAATTTGACCTTCTGACCACCAGAAAGGCGGAGGTACTGTGGAGGAAGGCACAGGGGAGGAGGTATGAATATGGGGAAAAGGCGAGTCGCCTGTTGGCTCATCAATTGCGAAAGAGGGCAGCAGCGAGGGAAATAGGAGGAATTAGAGACGAAAGGGGAGACACGGTGCGAAGGGCAGGAAAGATAAATGAGGTGTTCAAGACCTTCTATGAGGAACTGTATAGGTCTCAACCCCCAGAGGGAGGGGAGGGGATGCGGCAGTTCCTGGACCAATTGAGGTTCCCGAAAGTGGAGGAGCGGGGGGTGGTAGGCCTGGGGGCACCGATTGGGGTGGACGAGGTTATTAAGGGACTGGGAAGCATGCAAGCAGGGAAGGCCCCAGGACCAGACGGGTTCCCGGTGGAGTATTACAGAAAATATGTGGACTTGTTGGCCCCGTTGATGGTGAGGACGTTCAATGAGGCCAGGAAAGGGGGTACTCTACCCCCGACGATGTCGGAGGCGACGATATCGTTAATTTTGAAGAGGGATAAAGATCCGTTGCAGTGCGGGTCCTATAGACCCATTTCATTGTTGAACGTGGACGCCAAATTGTTGGCAAAGGTACTGGCATCGAGGATAGAGGACTGTGTCCCGGGGGTGGTGCACGAAGACCAGACAGGGTTCGTAAAAGGGAGACAACTGAATGTTAACGTGCGACGACTATTAGGGGTGATAATGATGCCCCCAGTGGAGGGGGAGGCAGAGATAGTGGCGGCAATGGACGCAGAGAAGGCATTTGATAGGGTGGAGTGGGAGTATTTATGGGAAGTGTTAAGGAGGTTTGGGTTTGGGAACGGGTTTATTAGCTGGGTTAGACTTCTTTATGGGGCTCCAACGGCAAGCGTAGTTACAGGTCGACATAGATCGGAGTATTTCCGACTATATAGGGGAACAAGACAGGGATGCCCGCTGTCTCCATTGTTGTTCGCGTTGGCAATTGAACCTCTGGCCATGGCGTTGAGAGACTCCAGGAAATGGAGAGGGGTGATTAGAGGGGGAGAAGAACACCGAGTCTCGTTATATGCGGATGACCTATTGTTATACGTGTCGGACCCAGCGGGGGGAATGATAGAGGTTATGCGAATTTTGAGGGGGTTCGGGGATTTCTCGGGGTATAGGCTAAACATGGGGAAGAGTGAATTATTTGTGATACATCCAGGGGACCAGAGTAGAGAGATAGAAGGCTTGCCTCTAAGGAAAGTGGAAAGAAACTTCCGATACCTGGGGATTCAGATCGCTAGGAGCTGGGGAACCTTGCACAGACTTAATCTGACACGGTTGGTAGAACAAATGGAGGAGGACTTCAAGAGGTGGGACATGCAGCCTCTGTCGCTGGCGGGCAGGGTGCAAGCAATTAAGATGATGGTCCTCCCGAGGTTCTTATTTGTATTTCAATGTCTCCCTATACTAATCACTAAGACCTTTTTTAATAAAATAGACAGGAGCATCACGAGCTTCGTGTGGGCAGGGAAAGTTCCGAGAGTAAGGAGGGGGTTCCTTCAGCGTAGTAGGGACAGAGGAGGATTGGCACTACCGAACTTGGGCGATTACTATTGGGCCGCCAATGTGGCAATGATACGTAAATGGATGATGGAGGGTGAGGGAGCGGCGTGGGAAAGACTGGAGAGAAAGTCCTGTAAAGGGACGAGTTTAGAGGCGCTGGTGACGGCGCCGCTACCGATCTCACCTAAAAAGTTTACCACGAACCCGGTGGTGGCGGCAACATTGAATATCTGGGGACAGTGGAGGCGACAGAGAGGGGTGCGGGGAGCCCTGGTGGGGTCCCCAATCAGGAACAACCATAGGTTCGCCCCAGGAAGAATGGATGGAGGATTTCAGAGCTGGTTCCAGTTGGGAATTAGGAGGGTGGGAGATTTATTTATAGATGGGACTTTTGCGAGCTTGGGAGCATTGGAGGAAAAGTATAAGTTGCCCCGGGGAAATTTCTTGAGATATATGCAGGTGAGGGCATTTACTAGACAACAGGTGAGGGAATTTCCATTGCTCCCGACACAGGGGATACAGGACAGGGTGCTTTCAGGGGTGTGGGTCGGAGAGGGCAAGGTGTCAGAGATTTACCGAGAGATGAGGGAAGAGGGGGAGGAGTCGGTGGGCGAACTAAAAGGAAAGTGGGAAGAAGAACTAGGGGAGGAGATAGAGGAGGGTATGTGGGCTGATGCCCTAAGCAGGGTAAATTCCTCTTCCTCATGCGCCAGGCTTAGCCTGATTCAATTTAAGGTGCTACATAGAGCACACATAACGGGAGCAAGATTGAGCAGGTTCTTTGGAGTGGAGGACAAATGTGGGAGGTGTGGCGGGAGCCCGGCAAACCACGCACATATGTTTTGGGCATGCCCGGCACTGGAAGGGTATTGGAAGGGAGTGACGGGAGTGATTTCGCGGGTGGTGAAGGCCCGGGTCAAACCAGGCTGGGGGTTAGCTCTATTTGGAGTTGCGGAAGAGCCGGGAGTGCAGGAGGCGAAAGAGGCCGACGTTGTGGCCTTTGCGTCCCTAGTAGCCCGGCGCAGGATCCTACTCATGTGGAAGGAGGCGAAACCCCCCGGACTGGAGGCCTGGGTAAATGATATGGCGGGGTTCATTAAACTGGAGCAGATAAAGTTTGCCCTGAGGGGATCGGCTCAAGGGTTCACCAGGCGGTGGCAGCCATTTCTCGACTACCTAGGGGAACGTTAGAGGGAAGACAGATGACCAGCAGCAGCAACCCAGGGGGAGGGGGGGGGGGGGGGAGGGGGGGGGGGTTTAGTTTAGGTCAAAGATAAAGGGGTTTTGTTACTTGTGTATTGTTTAAAATTTCTGTATTGTTATTGTTGCGTTTGCTTTGTAAGAGGGGAAAAATTGTTGTTTGGGAAAAAATTTTCAATAAAACATTTATAAAAAAAAAAGAGAAAGAAACACCAAAACAATCCAACCCCTACAATTCACTGACATAACATTTAACCGTCGCTAAACAGAACGCCATTAACTTGAACTCTGTAACAATGCAAAGAGAAGTAAATTTCAATACAAATCAGTAAAAAGAAAGTTGTAACATTTGTACATTTTCCAGCCGCTCAAACACAGTCCACAGTCTCTCTTCTAGTTCCGCTCTTCACGTCTGTCCCAAGCCTTCTGCCCTCATGAACGCCTCAGCCGCCTCCGCTGTCTCAAAATAAAAGTCTTTGGCGTTATATGTTACTCTCAACTTCGCCGGGTACACCACACCAAATCGCACCCCCTTCTTGTACAAAGCCGCCTTCACTCGCCCAAACGCCGCTCGTCTTTTTGCCAACTCCACCGTCAAATCCTGGTAGATCTTCCAAAAGACATTTGACGAAGTTTCATATGAAAGGCCCATTAAATTCAAAGCTATGGGGTTGTACAGTGGTTAGCACTGGGACCTGGGTTCGATTCCGGCCTGGGTGACATTCTCCCAATGTTTGCGTGGGTTTCCTCCGGGTGCTCCGGTTTCCTCCCACAGTCCAAAGATGTGCAGGTTAGGTGGATTAGCCATGCTAAATTGTCCCTTGGGGTCCAAAGATGTGCAGATTAGGTGGGGTTACAGCGATAGGGCAGGGAGAGTGGGCCTAGCTAGGGTGATCTTTCAGAGGGTCGGTGCAGACCCAATAGGCCGAATGGACCTCTTTCTGCACTAGGGATTCTATGATTCTGAATAAATTGTGGTAAATGGTTATGAAGCTGGCCGAAGGGGAAAAACATTAGTATACATTGAATTTATGTTGAAGTGGGAGTATTGAATGGGGTACTTCAGTGTCTGAAGCTTCAAATTAAGTGAAGTGCTTTGAGATGTTTGTGAGAGGTGAGGTTATTATACAACGCAAGACTTTCGTTTAAACCAGCATGCATTTAGAAAAATAAAAACTTTATTTACATCAGATAAGGTTGGAGTTTTTAACCTGATAAATCCCTTTGCGTTTTTTTGATTAGATGGTAATCCTGGTGGTAACTTGCTGAAGTTGGGTAGGAATGGTAATATTTTGTTCGTTTCATAAGCAGCAGGAAGGCTGGGAACTTTTTTTCTGGTCAAACTTCATAAACAGAAATTAAAGCAGTATTTTAGCATGTGTATTACTTCAATAATTTTTATTGATTTCAATTGACTTAATTTTTTGAAACTCGTCACAATTCATCATGTGTCAGAAAACATTTGAGATTTTGGCCATGTGGAGAACTTTCTGAAAATGAAGTTCCTTCTCAAACTGGGAGATTATGGGCGGAACTTTCAGATTTCGTTTTTCAAAAGTGTCTGGGTGGGAAAAGTGGAATGTAGTCTGTTTCTATTCACCAATTTCACATCGTGGCGAACTTATCTTTATTCACATCAGCGTGAGTGGACAGTCTTAATATGTGTGTGGGGGCAAACCTGATATTCAAGTAGATGTACATGGAGATCTCAACTTCCAACTCATCATTGGCAGGGGGTGGGGACAATCGAGGGGAGGAATCCCGTTTGATTCTCTGCCCTCTATGCTGTTCCCGCCCAATTCCCCCAATGTTTTTTCTGCTATCATTAAGTTTTATACGTTTTGCCTTACTCCTCTTTTGTTCTACAGAGATCAGCAGAGTGCGGAAAGACATGTACAACGACACATTAAATGGCAGCACAGAGAAGAAAAGTGCAGAATTACCAGATGGTGTGGGACCTATTGTACAGTTACAAGAGAAGCTTTATGTACCCGTTAAAGAATATCCTGATGTAAGTATATGGTTTAGCTAAAAATGTTATGCCACTCTTATTAAGTATTATTTGAAGCTATTTATGTTGGTCTGGAAGACCTGTAGTTGTAATGTGTTTGTAATGATCAACAAAACTTCCATATTTGTTAGAATCCTAACAAAAGTAGATGCTAATTGGCAATCCATAGGCAATAATGGTATAGTTAGACTCATTAATGAGAAGTGATTTTTAAATCTGTCCTATTATAGATTAGAGAAGAGATCACAAATTGTGTCGAGGAGTTTTGGTTTTGATTCCTTTGTGAGAAAAGGCAAGGATCACCAGCAGCCTATCATAGGAATCTGTGCAAAGACCATTGCTGTTCCTTGTGTACAAAGGTTTGCAGCAGAGATTGAAACAAAGCCAACTATATTTCCAAAACATAGATGAGCACTTGAAATGCCATAGCATGCAAAGCTATGGACCGAGTGCTGGAAAATGTAAATCGAATAAATAGGTGCTTGATAGCCATAGACACAATGGGCCAAAGGCTTTCTTTCTGGGTTGTAAAACTCTGACTCTTTGACCTCAGATAGTGTGGTAGGGAGTCAAATAATGAAGAGGCAATACATGTGCAAAGGCATCTGGATAGATTGAGGTGATGGGCTTATGAATAACAAATTGCACCTACAATGGACAAATGTACAGTGTTATGGACAGGAGAGGGATTAATTTAAACAGTTTGATTTCTCCGCTCACTGCCCACAGTAAACAGAAAAGTGATATTGATTTCTGATTTCCCCCCTTATAAGTGATGGCTTATTTTCCCCAACCCTTCAGCTTGGAGCATTCCACGTCTCAATCAATAACCCCACAGCAAATTTGAGATGCGATGAAATAAGAGGGTTTGGTTTCACAGCGTCCACCCCTTTTGTACTTAGAGGAAAAGGGAAAGAAAGGGATACATGGCAAGACCGCGATAAAAATAAAAGTTACAGTTTTTATATGGGTCCAGAATCAACAATTCAAAGGCGTTATCCTTCAGAGGCTGACTGTGGCAAGGTGATCATTCTTTCCAGAAATGAGGAGTTCCATGATAGGCAAAAGACATGGAGAACTAGTCTTGAAGGCACAGATACAGAAGCTCCAATCTTCCAATGGTTCACAGTGTAGATGAGGGTGGCAGTCTACCTGGACAGAGCTCTTTCTGCTGCTACCTGCTCGATGGTAAAATGGTAGACTGCCTGGGTTCAGTTTCACATGCCAATATTACAGATTCTAGCAGCTTGAGGGAAGCCACTTCGTCTTCTGGATGTTGGACGAAGATTTATTTTCCAAGGTCGGGAATCTCGAGGGGCGAGATTCTCCACTCCCGCGCCGGTTGGGAGAATCGCCTGGGCCGCCAAAATTTCCCGGGACGCCGGTCCGACGCCCTCCCGCAATTCTCCCAAGCGGCGGGAACGGCCTCATCGAGTTCCGCAGGCCGGAGAATCGCTGGAGACACCCAAATTGGCGATTCTCCAGCACCCCTGCTATTCTCAGGCCCTGATGGGCTGAGTGGCCAGGCCAAAACGGCGGGTTCCCCCTGGCGCCGTCCACACCTGGTCGCTGCCGTCGTGAACGGTGCGTGAACGCTGGGGGGGCTGCCTGCGGGGGGGGGAGGGGATCCTGCCCCGGGGGGTACCTCAAATGTGGGGTGGCCCGCGATTGGTGCCCACCGATCGTCGGGCTGTCCTCTCTGAAGGAGGACCTCCTTCCTTCCGCGGCCCCGCAAGATCCGTCCGCCATCTTCTTGCGGGGCGGACTTGGAGAGGACGGCAACCACGCATGCGCGGGTTGGCGCCAGTTATGCGGCGCCGGCCGCGTCATCTATGCGGCGCTGCCTTACGCGGGCGACAACGCCTGGCACGTGTAGATGACGCGGCCCCGATCCTAGCCCATTGTCAGGGCCTGAATCGGTCGGGAAAGGGGCCGTTTCGCGCTGTCGTGAACCTCGACGGCGTTCATGACAGCGCGGGAGTGGAGAATCCCGCCCGAGGTGTTTAATAGAGCAGTCGGGTCCTTTTGTCCCTTACAGACAAACCGTCCTTGTTGGCTGGAGCTCTGCCGTAGAAATGTGAAAGAATGTTCATGTGTTTCTTTGAAATTTGATTGTCGGCAGTCACCGAGGGCAGTCAAAGATAATGAGGTCCTTGCTGGTTTTCTGAAGGTTAAAAATTTATCTCTTATGAGTCATGGCTAGACAGGGTAACACTTTGTACATTTTAAAAATAAAAATAATTTTACAGAGTAGCCAGGTTGACATAGATACATATATTTTTTCCTTCCTGTCCTCTGACCAGGATAATGGCTATGAAACTTAGAAAGGGAAATAAAAAATGAGAATTACAACTTAAATGGCTGGAGGTTTCAGGACACAAATCAGGAGAGGGATCGTGGACATTGTTGACCAACCCAATGAAACCATACTAAATG
Organism: Scyliorhinus torazame; assembly: GCF_047496885.1. Classification (NCBI taxonomy): domain Eukaryota; kingdom Metazoa; phylum Chordata; class Chondrichthyes; order Carcharhiniformes; family Scyliorhinidae; genus Scyliorhinus; species Scyliorhinus torazame. The sequence goes on from NC_092707.1 coordinate 241,653,760, forward strand.
ATTCATTGTCAAAGATGGATTGTAGACAAACCTTGGGAAGTGGTAGTGAGTACAAGACTATGGTATAACCACATCTAAAATACTGTTCACATGACACAAGAAAGCATTCAATATTCTTCACTTAATAGATAAATTGTACCCGGACATGCTTAAGCTAGTCATAAACAGCTGTGTCCAAAAACACAGGTTGATATAAAAAAAAACAAAGAACAAAGAAAATTACAGTATAGGAACAGGCCCTTTGGCCCTCCCAGCCTGCGCCGATCCAGTGCCTTTATCTAAACCTGTCTTCTATTTTCCAAGGATCTACTTCCTTCATGGAACTGTTCCCCGCCCGTTCATATATCTGTCTAGATGCATCTTAAATGATGCTATCGTGCCCACCTCTACCACCTCCGCTGACAAAGCGTTCCAGGCACCCACCACCCTCTGCGTAAAAAGCTTTTCACGCACATCTCCCTTAAACTTTCCCCCTCTCACCTTGAAATCGTGACCCCTTGTAATTGACACCCCCACTCTTGGGAAAAAGCTTGTTGCTATCCACCCTGTCCATACCTCTCATAATTTTGTAGACCTCAATCAGGTCCCCCCTCAACCTCCGTCTTTCCAACGAAAACAATCCTAATCTACTCAACCTTTCTTCATAGCCAGTACCCTCCATACCAGGCAACATCCTGGTGAACCTCCTCTCCACCCTCTCTAAAGCATCCACATCCTTCTGGTAATGTGGCGACCAGAACTGCACGCAGTATTCCAAATGAGGCCTAACCAAAGTCCCATACAAGGATAACATGACCTGCCGACTCTTGTACTCAAAACCTCGTCAAATGAAGGCAAGCATGCTATATGCTTTCTTGACCACTCTATCGACCTGCGTTGCCACCTTCAGGGTACAATGGACCTGAACTCCCAGATCTCTCTGTACATCAATTTTCCCCAGTACTCTTCCATTGAACGTATATTCCGCTCTTGAATTAGACCTTCCAAAATGCATCACCTCGCATTTGCCTGGATTGATCTCCATCTGCCATTTCTCTGCCCAACTCTGCAACCTATCTATATTTTGCTGTATTCTCTGACAGTCCCCCTCGCTATCTGCAACTCCACCAATCTTAGTATCATCTGCAAACTTGCTAATCAGACCACCTTTACCTTCGTCCATATTATTTATGTATACCACAAACAACAGTGGTCCGAGCACGGATCCCTGTGGAACACCACTATCCACCTTTCTCCATTTTGAGACACTCCCTTCCACCACTACTCTCTGTCTCCTGTTGCCCAGCCAGTTTTTTAGCCATCTAGCCAGTACACCCTGAACCCCATACGACTTCACTTTTTCCATCAACCTGCCATGGGAAACTTTATCAAATGCCTTACTGAAGTCCATGTATATGACATCTACAGCCCTTCCCTCATCAATTGACTTAGTCACTTCCTCAAAGAATTCTATTAGGTTTGTAAGACATGGCCTTCCCTGCACAAAACCATGCTGCCTATCACTGATAAGTCTATTTTCTTCCAAATGTGAATACATGCTATCCCTCATTATCTTCTCCAACAGTTTGCCTACCACTGACATCAAGCTCACCGGTCTGTAATTCCCGGGATTATCCCTGCTACCCTTCTTAAACAAAGGGACAACATGAGCAATTCTCCAGTCCTCCGGGACCTCACCCGTGCTCAAGGATGCTGCAAAGATATCTGTTAAGGCCCCAGCTATTTCGTCCTTCGCTTCCCTCAGTAACCTGGGATAGATCCCATCCGGACCTGGTGACTTGTCCACCTTAATGCCTTTTAGAATACCCAAAACTTCCCCCTTCCTTATGCCGACTTGACCTAGAGTATTTAAACATCCATCCCTAGCCTCAACATCCGTCATGTCCCTCGCCTTGGTGAATACCGATGCAAAGTACTCATTAAGAATCTCACCCATTTTCTCTGACTCCACGCATAAATTTCCTCTTTTGTCTTTGAGTGGGCCAATCCTTTCTCTAGTTATCCTCTTGCTCCTTGTATACGAATAAAAGGCTTTGGGATTTTCCTTAACCCTGTTAGCCAAAGATATTTCATGACCCCTTTTAGCCCTCTTTATTGCGCGTTTGAGATTTGTCCTACTTTCCCGATATTCCTCCAAAGCTTCATCAGCTTTAAGTCGCCTAGATCTTATGCATGCTTCCTTTTTCATCTTAGTTAGTCTCACAATTCCACCCGTCATCCATGGTTCCCTAATCTTGCCATTTCTATCCCTCATTTTCACAGGGACATGTCTGTCCTGCACTCTAATCAACCTTTCCTTAAAAGACTTCCACAGGGCAGCACGGTAGCATTGTGGATAGCACAATTGCCTCACAGCTCCAGGGTCCCAGGTTCGATTCTGGCTTGGTTCACTGTCTGTGCGGAGTCTGCACATCCTCCCCGTGTGTGCGTGGGTTTCCTCCGGGTGCTCCGGTTTCCTCCCACAGTCCATAGATGTGCAGGTTAGGTGGATTGGCCATGATAAATTGCCCTTAGTGTCCAAAATTGCCCTTAGTGTTGGGTGGGGTTACTGGGTTATGGGGATAGGGTGGAGGTGTTAACCTTGGGTAGGGTGCTCTTTCCAAGAGCCGGTGCAGACCCGATGGGCCGAATGGCCTCCTTCTGCACTGTAAATTCTATGATCTATTTCAAATGTGGATTTACCCTTAAACAGCTGCTCCCAATCCACATTCCCTAGCTCCTGTTGAATTTTGTTATACTTGGCCTTTCCCCAATTTAGCACTCTCCCTTTAGGACCACACTTGTCTTTGTCCATGAGTATTCTAAAACTTACGGAATTGTGATCGCTGTTCCCAAAGTAATCACCGACTGAAACTTCAACCACCTGGCTGGGATCATTCCCCAATACCAGGTCCAGTATGGCCCCTTGCTGAGTTGGACTATTTACATACTGCTCTAAAAAAACTCTCCTGGATGCTCCTTACAAATTCTGCTCCATCTACACCTCCAACACTACAGGATTCCCATTCAATGTTGGGGAAGTTAAAATCTCCCATCACGACCACCCTATTGCTCCTACATTTTTCTATAATCTGCCTACATATTTGTACCTCTACTTCACGCTCGCTTTTGGGAGGCCTGTAGTAAAGTCCCAACAATGTTACTGCACCCTTCCTATTTCTTAGCTCTACCCATATCGCCTCAGTGCTCGAATCCTCCATCGTGCCCTCCTTAATCACAGCTGTGATATCATCTCTGACCGGTAATGCAACTCCTCCACCCCTTTTACCTCCTGAAGCATCTATACCCTGGGATATTTAGTTACCAGTCTTGCCCTTCCCTCAACCAAGTCTCAGTAATACCATCATATTCCCAGGTACTAATCCAAGCCCTAAGTGCATCTGCCTTACCTGCAACACTTCTCGCACTGAAACAAATGCACCTCAGACCGCCTGTCCCTTTGCGTTCATCATCTCTTCCCTGTCTACTCTTCCCCTTAGTCACATTGAGTTTATTATCTCGTACCTTACTGGCTTTAGTTGCTGCCTCTTTACTGACCTCTAACTTCCTAATCTGGTTCCCATCCCCCTGCCACATTAGTTTAAAACCTCCCCAACAGTGTTAGCAAAAGCACCCCCGAGGACATTGGTTCTAGTGCTGCCCAGGTGTCGACCATCCGAATTGTAATGGTCCCACCGCCCCCAGAACCGGTTCGAATGTCCCAAAAATATGAACCCCTCCCTCCTGCACCATCTCTCAAGCCACGTATTCATTCTGACTATTCTTGAATTTCTACTCTGACTGTCTCATGGCACTGGTAGCAATCCTGAGATTACTACCTTTGAGGTCCTACTTTTTAACTTATCTCCTAACTCCCTAATTTCTGATTGTAGGACCTCATCCCGTTTTTTATCTATATCGTTGGTGCCTAGATGCACCACGACAACTGGCTGTTCACCCTCCCCCTTCAGTATGCCCTGCAGCTGATCGGAGACATCCCTGACCCGTGCACCCGGGAGGCAACATACCATTCGGGAGTCTCGTTTTCGACCACAGAAACGCCTGTCTGCTCCCCTTACGATTGAATCCCCTATGACTATAGCCCTGCCAGTCTCTTTCCCGCCCTTCTGTGCAGCAGAGCCAGCCACGGTGCCATGAGCCTGGCTACTACTGCCTTCCCCTGGTGAGTCATCTCCCCCAACAGTATCCAAAACGGTATACCTGTTTTGGAGGGATTGACCTCAGGGGACACCTGCACTGCCTTCCTGCTCTTTCTCTGCCTTTTGGTCACCCATTTCCTGTCTCCCTCACCAATCCTAATCTGTGGTGTGACCAACTCACTGAACGTGCTATCCACAACCTCCTCAGCATCGCGGATGCTCCAAAGTGAGTCCATCCGCAGCTCCAGAGCTGTCATGCGGTCTAACAGAAGCTGCAGCTGGATCCACTTCCCGCACATGAAGGAGTCAGGAGCATCGGCCGCATCCCTGAACTCCCACATTGAGCACGAGGAGCACAACACGGGCTGGGACCTCCTGCCATTTTTACACTTTACCTTAACTGATTACAAATATAATATCAAATAATGAATAAGTGAAAGGAATAAAGATTTTTTTTTAACTTACCAATCACAATACTTACCAACACACGAAGAGTTAAATTTCTCCCAGCTACTGCTAATTGGAGCACTTTCCTTACCAGCCAATCAGGTCACTGCTTTGCTGTGATGTCACTCTTCAAGGTAAGTTTTTTTAAGTTTTTAAAGAGGAAAACTTACCTTCCCGACAGACCCCTGGCCACTGTTCCCGCCGAAAATCTGAAGGCCGCTTCTCCGGCAGCTGTGCCCCGCCGCTCTCCTCGCACTTTTTTTTCCTGTGTCACCGCCGCTCTCCTCGCGCTCTTTTATCCTGTGTCCCCGCCGTTCTTCCACTGAATCTCCGCCGCTCTCCTCGCGCTGTTTCACTGAGTCTCCGCTGCTCTTTCACTGCAGGCTGTGACAGCACGGTTTAACTGTCACTTGACAACAGCTCCTTCAAAAACCACCTTCAAGATACGGTGACCGCAATGCACTGATGCAAATTTTCCCTGCAACAGCCAATCAGCAGCTCTGCTCTACTGCCCTCTGCTGGATATATATTTAGAACAAAAATCCACTGACAGTTTAGATTTAACTACTTCATAAGTTCACGATGTTCTGTGTCGAGCAAACTGTCTCCGAAGGCAGGTAACATAGAAAGATTTTGGGGAATGACACAACATGTGGGTTACTGGGGTGTATGAGTTTTTGGGAGCAGCAGATGGTCTGCAGAGCTTTGTGCTTTCCCATAATTCTGCATTATCCATTTTCAGCAAGTGTTTTTCTACAAAATAGGAGCTGAAGTGAGCCTTTTGGCCCCTCAAGCCTGCTCTTCCATTCAATAAGATCCATGGCTGATCTTCTTGTGTTCTGAATTCCACATTCCCTTCTACGCCTGACAACTCTTGATTTCCTTGCCTAACAAGAATCTATTTACCTCTTCCTTAAAAATATTCAATGACCCTTATTTTATTTTCCCTTCATTTTATTTTCTTATTTTATCCCCCACCTCCTCGCCTTTACCGAGGGAGAGTGCCTTTAACATTACCTGCCAAACAAACCTGTTCCTTTATTATATAAAAAATTGTATGCACGCATACCCAAAGAAGAAATATTTTCTAATGACTAATGATTTGTCTCAGGATATTGTAAGTATGTTGCCCAATCTTACCACTTGAAATAATCTACCCAATGTGACCAAATTTAATTCCTTTGTTTTAAAACGCTCAATGATACCTCCTCTAATCCTGCATTTTTCTGAACAAAACTAGCCCCATATTCTGAAATCTTGATAATTATTCAGTTGTAATTTTGGTAGCCTTCAGAACTTTCATTTCTCCTACCATGTGTAGGCACCAAAACTATACTCCAGTTTGAGCTGATCTCCATGTTACTCCCTGTTGTAAATAGTAGTACAAAATCAAAAGTAGTACTTTGGAACATAGAAACAGGAGGAGGCCATTCAGGCCCTTGAGCCTGGACAGTCATTCAAGTTGATCATGGCTGATCTGTAGTTCATCTACATTTATCCTCCTGTGTTTCGTAATCCCTCTATACTCTTACTTAACAGAAATCTATCAATCTCAGTCTTGATTCCAATTTCAATTTACTTAGCACCCACACCCTTTTGCGGGGAGAAAATTACAGACTTCCACTACCCTTTGCATGAAGAAATAAATATCTCCTGATTTGACTCTTGGAATGGCTTGGCTCTAATTGCTGTATTATTAGGCAACTCCTCAGATAATGCAGCAGCCCATGTTCAAATGCAGCAAGTAGACCTGTATAGTATCCAAGCTTGACCAGTGCTGGCCAGTAACATTCGCACTATACAATTGTCAGGCAATGTCCACCTTCAACAAGAGATAATTCAACTATCATTCCTTGACATTAATTGGCATTACCATTGCTGAATCCCCCACTATCAACATCCTGGGTGTTACAATTGACTCAGAAGCTGAACTGGACTAGCCATATAAATGCTATGGCTGCAAGAGCAGGTCAGAGGCTCAGATTTCTGCAGTGAGTAACGCACCTCTTGAGTGTAGCTCCAACTGCACTCAAGAAGCTTGACACCATGCAGGACAAAGCAGCCTGCTTGATTGGCATCTCTTCTACAAAAGTTCACTCCTTCCATCACAGGCGCACAGCAGCAGCAGTGTGTACCAACTATAAGATGCACTGCAGGAATTTACCAGAGCACCTTCGACAGCAACTTCCAAACCCATAACCACTACCATCTGAAGGACAAGGGCAGCAGAAAGGTGGGAACACCACCATCTAGAATTTCTCCTCCAAGCCACTTACCATACTGACTTGGAAATATACTGCTGTCCCTTCAATATGGCTGGATCAAAATCGTGGAGCTCCCTTCCTATCAGCATCACTGGTGTACCTACACCACATGGACTGCAGTGGTTCAAGAAAACAGCTCACCACCACCTTCTCGAGGGCAATTATGGATAGACAATAAATGCTGGCCTAGCCAACGAAACCCAAATCCCATGAATGAATTAAAAAAAAAAAAACATTGTTCCAGTTTAATTTAGGAACTATGGGCTTCATCTAACTGCTCCATCGCATCTGACTCCGGTTGCAACCCGGCAAGTAAATCCCGCAAGAGACCTCTCATGAGAATTACCCGGCTCGCCACGCCTCATGAGATCTAAAAGGATTCAATCTTTCTTGCCCATTTCTGTTTAATTAGTACTATATATAAAACTGTTTTTTGTTGATTTAAATTTACCATCTTATTGATTCTCCTCCTCACTTTCTAGCAATTTGTATTGTAATTAGAACTCATTGCACATATTTCCCGTGATCTCAAAAATTGGAATTCCTCTATGTTTCAGTGCATCACATACATTCTTTTACCCTCACACTTAATCTTGTGCTCTCCCTTTCTCTCTTTACCTCTCCTTCCTTGGTTCCCCCTCCATCTTTTTTATACCCTTTCCATCTTTTTCAGCTCCCCCTACCTCAGTTTTCCCTCTTGACGCTTGTTCCCCTTTTGTCCTCCATTTTTTAATACACCCCTCCTATGATGCTGTATATTTCCTTTATGCTTTCCCTTTTTCTCATTTTCCCTTTTGCTCTCTCACCCCCTCATAAACGCTCCGGTTTGCTCCCACAGTCCAAAGATGTGCAGGTTGGGTGGATTGGCCATGCCCCTGGGTGGGGTGCTTTTTTTGGAGGGGCGGTGTAGACTCGATGGGCCAAATGGTCTCATTTTGCACTATAAGGATTCTATTCTATTCAATGATCTTAGTTGGAGGATTGGTGCGAATTTCTGGTGATTTGCCCAAAATAATTTTCTCCCAACTCTATTTGAGATTGAAGGTGAAAACTGTTCTTTCATCTCTCACAGCAAATTCATGCTGTGCATTCCAGGTCATAATAACTCACTGTGTAAAATAGTTTTTCCCTAATGTAGCTTCTGGTTACGTTGCCAATTACTTGAAGTGCAGAATTTTAAACTCCACCCCACCCAAACCGAGATACGATTGCACACTTGGCCAGGCAGGGCCTCAGACGAAATCCGCCCATTCACCTATTAAGTCCCTTAAGTGACCACTTAATGGTGAGTTAAGGGCCTTATCCCACCAGCCTCAATTTTTATGCTGGTGGAATCAGCTGCTGGGAGTGGACAATTCCCCCATTCCGGGCAGTAAATATTGCATCCCTCACTCTGCAGACCCCGTCAGAGTTTGGGTGCACCCCCTCCCCTCTTCCGGGACATAGGTGCTCCTGGGGCTCTCCCGCAGCTGAGGCCTACACCTCAAAGCCGCAATCCTCATTGCTAAGCTTAAATTCCATCGTCATGTGGCCATTTCACCCATCCTGGGTCCTCGTGAAGCTTGTTACTTTCCTCCTTGCTTTTTACCACACAAATTTTGTATTGTCCACAAACTTTGAAATTATATTTTGTGTAACCAAATCCAAGTAATTAATATATGCCAAAAAAGAAAATGGTTCTAATGTTGAAGGGAACAACACTTTACACCAGTTCCAAGTTTGAAAAACAACTGCTGAACAGCTCTCTTCTTTCTGTGTCTATGCATTCTTTAATCCCTGTTTTACAAACAAGTTTTTTGTGTGCTACTTATCAAATGTATTTGAAAATCCATATGTACAACATTGACTGCATAGCCCCCAACAACCCTCTGAATTAGTTGATGAAGTAACAGAATCAAGTTAGTCAAGTACCATTTGCCTTTAACAAAATTTGTGTTAGTTTTTATAATATAATAGAATAGCGCAACACAGAATGAAGTCTTTCAGGCCACCAGATCTGTATTGGCTGCTTCAAAGTGCAATCTAATCCCACTCGGTTGCTTTTCCTCCAAGTATTTTGCCAGTTCCCCTTTTAAGGTACTAATTAATCTGTATCCAACACCTTGTTAGTTAATGTATCCAAAATCCTAACCACTTGCTGCATAAAGGGTTTGCCTCATGCAACCTTTGGTTCTTTTGCCCGTCACCTTAAATCTGGATTTCCTGGTTATCAATCCTTCAGCCATTGGGAACAGTTTATTTTTGTTATCTAAAGACTTTGTGATTGTAAACACCTGTGTCAAATCTTCAGAGCTTTCTCTGCTCTATTGAGGAAAAACCCCTGTTTCTCCATGTAACTGTAATCTGTTATCCCTGGAACCATTCGAGGAAATGCCTTTTGTACCCTCTCCAAAACTTTCACGTACTTCCTGAAATGAGATGCCCAGAATTTTACACAATACTTGGTTGAACTGCATGTGTTTTTGGCATAACTTCCCAGCTTTCGTATTGTATGCCTACATTTATAAAGTCCAGATTCCCATAAACCCTATTGACAACTTTGCTAAACTTGCCTCTCGCCTTCAAATATTTGTGCACGAGAGCTTAGAAATGTCTAGTTATAATCATTTTGTGTATTAGATTGTATATTGATCCAAGGCAATATTTTTAAATGGCAAACTCTATAGGTTAGTTTATTTTTCATTTTTTTTCTTTGTTTCTAAGTTTATGGGCCCCATACACAGGAATAAGACAGGCCATCCATCCAGGTTTCTGCAATGTAATTGAACAATGGGCGTGATTTAACAGATTTGAAACAAGTCCCACGTTCAGCACGTTTAGCCAGGTGTTTCCTGTGTCGAGACCCCCGAACGTGACCCAACACATTGGGTAGATCAGGCGAGTGCATATTAAAATGAGACTAGCTGCACACTTTAATATGCAGATTTAACAAATACAGATCCCACACATTATGGGCAGGATCCAGATTGCGACGACTCATGAGAACCCGTTTGATTTTGCGAGGCTTGGCACTCCGGGTAAATCCCATGAGAGGCCTCTCGCGGGATTTACCGTCCGCGTTGCGCCCGGGTTTGGGTGTGACGCGGCCGTTGATTTCACCCTAAATTTGAGTGATAGGTGTGATTTCTCTGACATTTTCATTGCAAAATTTGATTTTCTATCTAAAATACTTGGGGTGTGCACTCTGTTCCCTAATGTCATGCATCAGGTGAGGCGTACTTGATTTTCTGCTTATGCTTGGGTGTCTACAATGTTTAAGACATGAAAGCATAAATTAAACTTAATTTAAATAGCCTTGCATAATTGATGAATCACAAGTGTGTAAAGCTTGTCCTATGTTTATAGAATGACAATTGCATCCGATAGTAATCAGAACTTGAAATTCATTGGAATGGTTGGGATGATTACATAACCCCTTAATACATTTTCAAGTTCCAAATCTTGAGGACATATAAATCAATCTTTCAACTTAAAGAAGAATGTCATTGTCATGTGAGAGTACCTTTAAGAAATGGGTGTTTATCAAATAACTGCACTGATGTGTGGATGGAGCTGGGCTGTCTGTCTGCCTTACTTTCGTTTTTGAGCTGGCAGCTATAGTGTGTGTTTCGTTTCGTTTTCAGAATTTGAGCTGCATCCAGCCAAACAAGGTGTAATTTTGACCTCTGCATGTAAAGAAAGTCTTCAGATCACTTGCTAATTTAAAAGTGATAACTGCTCTCAGTAGAGAATTTAAAACCTGCTACTTTTGTTAAAGAGGGTATTTGTCTTATGGATGTTGCTGGGAAAGATTAAGGGTTACTTATGGAGTACTGTATTCTTTGGACGGAGTATTTGAGTTGATAGTTGCTAAGATGTTTACTGTGTGTTTATAAAATATTAACTGGATTTATAGAATAAACATTGTTTTGTTTTAAAAGTACTTTAAATCTCTGTTGCATCACATCTGTAGAGTGGGCCCTTGTGCTCCCCACAACCAAAATCTATTAAAATTTGTGGGTCAGGTGAACTCTATGATACACTTTGGTGTTCTCTAAACATTTTTCATTGCTGTGATCAGAATTAATTATTTCCCCCTCTCCTTTAATCCCCATTTATGAAGAATAGTCTAATCTATGTTAAGTGTTACCAGAGCTAATTGTTTTCCAACAGTTTGTGTGACAGGCAATGAGACTGTTAAAACCAGTTTATCACAGAAATTTCTTAAGTCAGGCTCCAAGCAGTGTTGAAATGATAATGGATGTCACTGGGTTGCCTGTTACTTAGACAAATATAATTAGAATGCTAAGTATATATATTTGATAAGTAGATTTTTGGCAAAAGGTTCATTTCTTTTCAGGAATATTATCAGACAAATGCATTGTTACATTTACAGTCATAGTGGCTTCATTTCAGTTTCGAAATCCTAACAACCAACTTCAATTTCAGTACGTCAATAAAATTGGTGGCTTGGGAGTGTAGTCTCAGTCGAACAGTTGAAGTTGACAACTATTTGATTCTTGGGTGCTGTCATGTGCAATTAAACTGTCACATATGTACGGCACAAACAGCCAACCCCTGGGTCAGTAGAGTAGTGTCAGCAAGTGAATTTAATGTATTTGCAGAGAGTTTACTGGTTACCCGATGCACACACGAGTAGCTAGGGTTTCCTTCAAAACTTAAATCTACTGTGTTCATTTGTTCGAAATGCAGCGCGAGTCTTCAGAGTGTTGAAGGAAACTGACTTTGTCCGGCATAGGTTCAGGATGGTGGGGGTGGCAGTATAGGATTGGTTAATGCTCTTCACTCATCCCAGGAATTTAGCAATGACTGGAAAAAAATATTTCACTGTCTGAGTTCTTGGTTGGGTCCATACTGTCATTGCGAGGGTGTGCGAGGTGAAGATCAGGCAATTCTTGAGAGAGAGGGATCAATCAATTACAACAAAACCAGCCTTTGCATAAAATGTTTAATGCAGGAAAGCATTGCAAGCTGTTTCACAGAGGAATAAAAATGGACAACGGATGAATTGTTAGCTGTTTTAAGCATAGTAGCTTAGTAATTTTTCTTCTCAACCAGGCAATAATGCTGTATGTAGGACCAAAAGAAGATATTTTAAATTGTTGATATTAGATCTTTTGTACGGAGGGACAGATAGATGGAAGTACATTGGTTTGGCATGTTTTTATCATTTGCGTTTAAGTTCATCATTTTCATCATTTGAGTTTAAATTCAACCAAAGTTGAATATTTGGGTGACAGTGTTAATTAAGCTAGTTGCTTGTGACCTTGGGCTCACAGCACAAAACTGTTCAACTTTCCTTGAATGACAGATGACATTATGGACTGTTGGTAGAGGAAATGGAAACATCATGGGCAGCATGGTAGCCTTGTGGATAGCACAAATGCTTCACAGCTCCAGGGTCCCAGGTTCGATTCCGGCTTGGGTCACTGTCTGTGCGGAGTCTGCACATCCTCCCCGTGTGTGCGTGGGTTTCCTCCGGGTGCTCCGGTTTCCTCCCACAGTCCAAAGATGTGCGGGTTAGGTGGATTGGCCATGCTAAATTGCCCATAGTGTCCAAAATTGCCCTTAGTGTAAGGTGGGGTTACTGGGTTATGGGGATAGGGTGGAGGTGTGGACCTTGGGTAGGGTGCTCTTTCCAAGAGCCGGTGCAGACACGATGGGCCGAATGGCCTCCTTCTGCACTGTAAATTCTATGATTCTATGATCCTCTGTAATGTAATGAGAATTGCCCATCTGAGGTTGGGATTAAGGGATTTTGTTTCCGCAGAAAAGATCTTTCTATTCTGCACCTTGCTCACTTAAATATATCTTGAAAGTGGTTAATGCTAATATTGAATGTCTAATCTGCTGTGCATTCACATGTGCATTACATGGAAAGTTGTGGTTTCAATCCTCATTCAAGAATTTGAGTGCGTAATTTTGGATGACATTCAAGTGGACTACTGAAGATTGTTGCAATGTCAAACGTGGCATCTTTTGGATGTGATATTAAAAAGAAATCCCTTTTTGTTCCTTCTGACAAGTGACACTGTTCAAACAGAAAGGAGGTTCTCCTGGTAATCTTACCCAATGTTCCTTCCTCAAACAACACCAGCAAAGGAAAAATAGTTAGTTGGGCTGCTCATCTAATTTTCTGTTGTGGGATTTTGCGATGTGCAAACAGTCAGATTCACTTATAGAATAGTGATTTCACTTCAAAAGTGATTCTTCAGATGGACAGTGCCTGGGGGCACATTGACGTTATGGTAAGACTAAAGATAATGGGCGCAATTTAACGGGAAATGCTCTAAGCGCCATATCGGACGCGACATCCCCGGTGCTCCCCGACGGCCGAGCTGGCCGACAGGATTGATTAAGAAGGGGAAAGTACAGTACGAAAGGAACCTTGCAGGGAACATAAAGACCGACACGAAGAGTTTCTACAGATATGTGAAGAGAAAGAGAATGGTAAAGAGAAATTTAGGCCTCCTACAGACAGAAACAGGAGAATGCATAATAAGGGAGAAAGAAATGGCTGAGCAATTGAATACATACTTTGGTTCTGTCTTCACAAATGAGGACATCAATCAGATCGCAGAAATGTTGGAGAATGAAAGGTTTAGTGAGAGGAAAGAACTGAGGGAGATCAACATTAGTAGAGAAATGCTGCTGGGAAAACTGATGGGATTGAAGGCGGATAAATCCCCAGGGCCTGAGAATCTGCATCCCAGAGTGCTTAAGGAGGTGGCTCTGGAAATAATGGATCCATTGGTGGTCATCTTCCGGGATTCTATAGACTCTGGAACTGTCCCTGCAGATTGGAGGGTAGCTCACGTCTCTCCGATATTCAAAAAGGGAGGTAGAGAGAAAGCAGGGAATTATAGACCAGTAAGCCTAACATTGGTAGTGGGGAAAATGCTTGAATCCATTATCAAGGACTTTATAGCGGAACATTTAGAAAGCAGTGACAGGATCAGTCAGAGTCAGTATAGATTTATGAAGGGAAAATCATGCTTGACAAATCTGTTGGAATTCTTTGAAGGGGTAACCAGTACAGTCGAAAAGGGGAAGCCAGTCGATGTGGTATATTTGGACTTTCAGAAGGCGTTTGACAAAGTCCCGCATAAGAGATTATTGTGCAAAATTAAAGCGCATGGGATTGGGGGAAATGTATTGAGGTGGATAGAAAACTGGTTGGCAGAGAGGAAACAAACAGTAGGGATTAATGGGTCCTTTTCAAATTGGCAGGCAGTAACCATTGGGGTACCACAGGGATTGGTGCTAGGACCCCAGCTATTCACAATATATATTAATGATTTGGATGAGGGAACAAAATGTATCATCTCAAAGTTTGCAGATGATACCAAATTAGGTGGGAGGGTGAATTGTGATGAGGATGCAGGGATCCTACAGCAAGATCTGGACAGGTTGGGTGAGTGGGCAAACCAATGGCAGATGCAGTATAATTTGGATAAGTGTGAGGTTTTTCATTTTGGAAGCAAAAACAGGAAGGCACATTACTATCTGAATGGTTGTAAATTGGGAGAGGGGAGTGTGCAGCGGGACCTGGGTGTCCTTGTGCACCATTCGCTGAGGGTAAGCATGCAGGTGCAGCAGGCGGTAAAGGAGGCTAATGGTATGTTGGCCTTCATTGCAAGAGGTTGAGTATAGAAGCAGGGATGTGTTGCTGCAATTGTACAGGGCCTTGATGAGGCCACACTTGGAGTATTATGTGCAGTTTTGGTCTCCTTCTCTGAGGAAGGATGTTCTCGCTCTGGAGGGAGTGCAGCGAAGGTTTACCAGACTGATTCCAGGGATGGCGGGTCTGTCATATGAGGGCGATTGACTAGGTTAGGATTGTTCTCGCTGGAGTTCAGAAGAATGAGGGGGGATTTCATAGAGACTTAGAACATTCTAACAGGACGAGACAGAGTAGATGCAGGGAAGATGTTACCAGTGATGAGTGTGTCCAGAACCAAGGGTCACAGCCTAAGGATTCAGGGTAAACTATTTCAGACAGAGATAAGGAGACATTTCTTCACACACAGAGTGGTGAGCCTCAGGAATTCATTATCACAGGAACTAGTTGATGCTAAAGCTTTGAATATATTCAAGAAGCGGCTGGATATAGCACTTGGGGAGAATGGGATCAAAGGCGATGGGGAGAAAGCCGGTTTAGGCTATTGAGTTGGATGATCAGCCATGATCGTGATGAATGGCGGAGCAGGCTCAAAGGGCCAAAAGGCCTCCTCCTGCTCCTATCTTCTATGTATCCTCTGCGTGTGGGGTGGGGATGGGGATGGGGATGGGGGGGGGGGGGGGGGGGGGGGGGGGGGGAGGGGGGGGGGGGGGGGAGAAGAAAGAGAGGAAAAGTAGCTGTGATACACACCAGAGCGGTCCAGGCATCTGAAACACATTTTCAGCAGTCCGATGCACTGCTCAGTGACAGCACAGGTGGCAGCATGGGTCTCCATCTTGGGCTCCGGCCTCCAGTCTTGCGTTGTTATCAGACTGGACCTCAGCACGGTACCCCTTTTCCCCCCAAGAGCCGACCTGCCATCCAGGGTGATCCTCGAAGATGCCACCACAGGGTGTAGATGTCAGGCACATGCCCTGGGAAACATGCACATATGTGCATGATTCAGAGGTGGTAGTCGCATACAAGTTGAACATTCAGGGAATAAAACCCTGTGGTTGCCCCTATTATGAGTGTGCACAATATTGGAGAATGGCTTGTAGGCTCCACAGACGCTAATCCCCCCACCCAAAAAAACCCTGGGGTGACCTCTGACCTATTTCACCCAGCAGCCAACCTCCCCCCACCGGCATGCCGGTGAATGGTAATGGTTACTCAGCTCCTCAGCTCCCTTGAGCAGCCATTGCGCTAGCTTCCCATTTTTAAAGAGGAGTGCTAAGTGGCGCCCACGTGACCTCCTCGCTGGGGAGCCGGTTAGTTCCCAAGTGGCCGTTAGATTGGGCTTCCATCTCGCTAATGAGGTGGAGATTTCTCTTAATTGGTGTTTAGGCACATCTGGGCGGGATCTGTGACCTGACACCTGGGGCTGGCCGGTTAGATCGCAAACCGATTTATGCCCGGAGCGGATCCTGATTTGGGCTTCTCCCACGATTTAACGGCATGTCCGGTTCTGCGCTGGGTGCAACACGACCGTTAAATGCAAAGTCAATTTGAATCTTATGTAATGAATATTTAACAGGAATGAAAATAGTATTTATATGATATTGGTGGCAATAACTAAATCAGTCAGTAGTGACAGAGCCATAAGTAACGTCACACTAAAACAAAACATAAACACAGCCCGACATTTCTCATCACTCTGATCAAGGTCGGGTGATGCTTATTGTGACTGTTTCATGTGTGGACACTTTACACTGCATCGATTCATCATTATGATGATGAACATTGCAGAAGAATTGGCTGGAAGAGGGGGAAGGGACAGTACTTTCAATCTTGATGAACCGGAGTGTAAAAAGTTTGTATACACATTGAGAGAGAACAGATTTTTTTGTATTGAGAGAAATTGGTGCGCAATGAATATAAATTATATTTATATAATTCCTTTCACGACCTCAAGACATCCAAAGTTATGTTACCAATGAACCAAACCATCTTTGTCAAAGGCAATGGTAAAAGGCTGGAATTTTATTTCTGTTATTGTTGGCTAATGGTAACAGTAAATATTCCAGCCTGTATTGTGCTGAATAATGGACCGCAAGCAGATTAAAGTATTTGAAATCGCCTTGTACTTTAATCACTGTTCCTCCTCCCTTTTCTGGCTTACATTGCTGCAATGTTCATCATGATAAAGATGTATCCTTGCAGCATCAAATATATGAAATGGTCACAACTGACATCAGACTTTATTCAGTTGGAGTGATGACAGCTTTAAGGTTGGGTTTATATTTTGTTTTAGTGGTGACATTACTTATGACTCTGTCACTGACTGAAGAAGTCATTACTGCTCGTGTAACAATTTTATTCTTCCCTATTAGATATCCATTGCCCAAGTCTCTGATTGTTTTTATACTTGCAAATGTCACTATGGTCCGCATGTTGATTAAGCAGTTGGTAATATGTAATGCCTTTGACTAATCCATTATTAAAATATTTTTAAAGCAGTGTTGTAGCTTCTTGTTCCGGTATTTATTTGTATGCCCACTGAACTTTTCCTTCCAGGCAACACAATTACCCCCTTGTATCTGGAATCCAACATTGGCTTTTAAAAATGCTAGTTTTGAACTGATTTGTCCCCATGAATATTAAACTCTGTCCTCAGTAGCTTCAAGTGTTTATTTTAATATAGTTCTTTTCTTTTTCTGTTTCTTCTTATAAAATTATATAGAAAGCAAGCCACATGCTGTTAAAATAGGTAATGAAAGATATAGATGCAATAGCCTCTTAACAGCCTGGTCTAACTATCCAACGAGACACGAGATAACCCTGAGCAGTAATTTTTGGAAGAAGCTGTTCATGGAAATATCCATACTTGGAAAAGTCCCTAGATAATGACAATATTCTATAACATGCAGAATAAAACAATTAGTCTACAGGTCAGTCGTTCTTTGCAGTTTCACATAAATTTACTAAAAATTCAAAGCATATAATACAGAACTCACCAGGAATCTACATGGTGCTATCTCTTTCCCAGTAATTATTTGGTGTTGTCAACTCTGCAGGTTTCTCGTGAGCTAAATCCAGCTCCTCCCCTTACGCTTGCAAATCTCCAGCTGAAGCCCCAAAGCAAGCAAAGGGGCTGGATTCTCCGCCCCACCACATTTCTGTTTTACCCCGCCGGCAGGATACTCCGTTACACCGGCTTGTCAATGGGGTTTCCCATTGTGGGGCTGCCCCACACCTTCGGGAAACCCCCGGCGTTGAATCCAGCCCATGATCTTTGAAATTAACACGAGAGAAGGATTTCGAGAATCTGTTGTCAGCAGCAGTACATGCATTAGAAATCAACCGATTGTGATGTTTTGCTTTCCAGAGAACCATTAGTCAGTAACATCAGTAAATCTGTGTCCAACCAGACCAGGCCTAATTGGCTTAATATGCAAGCTGTGATTCTAATCTTAAAGCATATATTTTCAAATTTTGTCCACTGTCCTTTAGAGTCAGCTTTGATATCCTGAAGCCATCAGATTTTTACCACAACAGACACAAGTCACCAGAGAAACCTGAAGACTTGAGTTTGAAAATAAGTGTTGTTGACTGTAAAAATAAAATGTTATTTCTTGCACTTGGATTTATTTTTAACTGTCAGCAACACTCCTCTGAGATTGGCATTTGGGAAACCTTTGCTCGCCCATTTGTCAAACTTCTAGCAGTCAGCTGCTGTGGGTCTGGCGCTCCTGCCTAACCTGCAGCATAGGAGATCCAGGTACTGGACTAAATATGAATAACTAGTCCCAGGGTCAAAGCTGATGATACGATGTACCCAAGGAAAGCTAAAACTGCTCTGCCCAGAGAGAAGTGCTGTTGAGAGTAAAATACATAATTTATAGTTCCTGTCTTTCAATTCTTGATTGCACACCAGTGCAAGCTGAGTAAGGTCCAGCAAGCTTTATTTGTGAGAAGATTTGTTCTGCCTAACTTGAAGGGGAAGCTCATAGCCCCAGTGTTTCTGGACTCCTGGTAAAATGGTATTTCTCTTTTGAGCTAGAGTGCTGCATTTGAATTTGATCAAGAGACACTTCTGTATTTAAATGGTTTATTTTTTAATATTGTTGTATCCAGTTACTATAGATTCTGATGTATTACCCGAAGTTTAAAACCTAGAATAGTCCATCTAAAAACAGGGGGTTTATTTATGTGCTGAGTATAAAATGGTGAACCGGCACTTTTGAAGTGAGTGGTCGTCATTTGGAAAGGTGAAAAAAAAGTAACACCAATAATTCAGATTAAATCAATGTAACATTGGGGTGGTACAGTGGTTAGCATTGCTGCCTCACAGCACCAGGGACCCAGGTTTGATTCCGACCTCGATAACTGTCTGTGTGGAGACATTCTCCCCGTGTCTGCGTGGGTTTTCTCTGGGTGCTCTGGTTTCCTCTCACAGTCCAAAGATGTGCAGGTTAGGTGGATTGGCCATGATAAATTACCCCTTAGGGTGGGGTTATAGGGCGGGGGATTGGGCCTAGGTAGGGTGGTCTTTCAAAGTGTCGGTGCAGTCTTGATGGGCCAAATGGCCTCTTTCTGCACTGCAGGGATTCTGTGTTTTATTGAATGATTTAATCCTACAAGAATACCTTTCACCACAATCGAAATATTTTAAAAACCATCAAATTCCTAATCAAGCTCATTGAGTCACTTTGACGATGATCATGAGGATGCCACTCTGGAACAAATTTGGTTCTTTCATGGAGGTCTTGGTAGTTTCTCAGTGATCTAGGTCTTCCGCCGCAACGGTGGACACTTTTGTTCCATAAAGAGGAACCAATTGGAACCAACCAGCTTTGCTCTGAAATCTTTGCTGGACTTAGGGTTTGATTTGGCTCACTTAAGTGCATATGTACTTTGTATTTCTGGTGACAATGTAACCATTCAGATGATTTTCAAGGAAACATGTCAATACATGCTTCTCACGATCAGACCAGTAGCTAGTCCCTACTCTGAGGAAGCATTTGGTCTTGGGCATCTTCTTCAAGGCAGATTCTCGCTCCAGTTTTACACTAACACTGAATATTGAATTCCCTTGTTGCAGCACAGTTATCTGATGAGTTAGCAAATGTTACAACTTCTAGCTTAATTGTTTTTTCCAGAGGACCCATTTCAGCTTGTACGCCATAGACAGGCTGCTCTAAACACTCCAATCTTCTTGGCAACAAGATCCCATGCACCAACTGTTGTGTTCTGTGATTATGGCCATTGTAATGAGGTACACAGAACATCTAGTTGTTTAACTAGAAAGATGATTTATTAACACACAGATAGATAACTAACAGTTTACCATTATGACAATAACTACTAAATGAATTCAGTGAATTCTCCTGGAACTACCCTAACTGCGACTATCCTCTCGTATGTCCTACTACCAACTGGCGGGTATCTCAAGTCACGTGAGGGATGTCTGACTCCACTAGCTGGTTGGAGGTTGCACTACTAGCTATCTACAAAACTGTGCACCGGCATATCACCACACCAAGGTAAAAGCTGAGTCAAACATGCATTTCTGAAGTGAAAAATTGAGGTTGGCTCCTGATGCAAATGTAACATTTCTCAGCACAAAGGTGAGGTTGACTTAAAATGCCGAGTATAGGCCTAAACATGAATTCTGGCACCGAAAATGGGGTTATCATATGTGCTAGCTTACATAAATGTGGTGATCTATTTAGATGCTTCACCTTGAAATCCATGATTGGTTATGGAGCCTCTTTGGAAGGATGCTAGGTTGACCTCTCCTTTATGGACTTTAAGGTATTTAGCTGTGTTAGTTTGTGTGTTTTGGGATGTTTCATTACGTTAAGGGTGATGAAGTCGTTATTGTGTCACATCCAATGACATTAATTCTCTCAGAGCAGTGTTTTTCAAACTCCTTTTCCAAGGACCCACTTTTGCCAACCAGCCAACCTTCAGGACCCATGCCGGCCAACCTTTGGGACGCACACCAACTGACCTTCGCAACCCATGCCAACCGACCTTCACTTACCTTTAATGCAAAAGGGAGCCTGCTTGCTCCTCATGATCTCACAGGAGGAGAGGGCAATGTTCATACCAGGTGCAGACCAGCCAGTTCCTTTGCGCCGTTTTCATCTTTATGAAATCAGAAGATCCAACCTCGCACATGTAGGTTGTCATGAAGGGCAATAGTAACAAAATGCTTGTTTTACTCCGCACTGGATACTCCTGGGAAGTTCCACATCAGAATGCTGACAGCCTCATGGGCTTTTGCCATGTTTTTAATGTGGTATCACAGGTCAGCTACAGCAATGTAGTCTTTTAATTTGGAGTAAGCTCCAAGTTAATACCTGACTCTGGGGTCTCAACCTCGAAAATAATTTTTTACCCACCACTTCACTTTCAAATTCTGGAAGTTCTCTCATTTGCCTGTACTTTCCTGCATATAACAAACATGGGCTTTGCATCTTTATTTGCATTGGCACGATTTACAAAACTATACCTCAAAAAATCTTCTTCATACTGCTTTGTTCCTAAGTTAAGATTCTTCTTGGTAGACTCTAGCACTGCTCTGTCTGCTCTCTCTAGCAGATTCTGTTGTGAGATCCTGTCTAATAGGTAAACTGCCTGTTTGAGTCTCTGGCCATCTCTCTTTTAAGAAAACCATTCATCTTCCCAGTTCACTTGCCTAGCTTGCCAGCAGCTGAAAAATGGAAGTAACACTGCTCTGTGATTTGGCTCCAAAAGCACATACCTGGAGGGTGCTTGGCATCAGGTGTGCATGCAGGATGCGTAACCTGCTCTCTGCTGCTGCTTCTGGACGGACGCCTCCACACAGCCTCATTTATTTCCATGGCTGCGGCCGCCGTTCTCAATGTAAAAGCCAGTAGCGGCCGTTGGGTGCTTCTCCCGTGAGCGTGACCATCGTGGGAACGGCGCAACTGATCGGCCCATGACTCCCCTGACACCCACCCATGACCCACACATGGTTCTCGACCCACATTTTCAAAAACCCTGCCCTAGAGCATCACCACTTCAGTGGGGTGCCAAATACTTAGACGGCAGAAGAAAAATACGAATTGTATAAAAGTATTAGTTTACTCACTTTTCATGCGTACGGTCACATTTTGAGGAAGGCAGCGTTGCAAACATCGAGATCATTGACCTATGTTTTATGTGTGATGGGTTCTGTCTGTAAGCTTTAATTGGTGACTTGGCAGTAACTAATCCTGTTTGAGAGATACAAGTGACATTCGGAGAGCTTCTGCAACCCGCAGATAATGGAGTCATTTAAAAGAAAAATCTGATGCAACCCAGCAGAGAAGTTCTCACTATTGAATTTTCCAAGCATGAAATACATTTCTTTTATATGCTTTTACCCGACAGAAATATAGCACTGTTACCTCTGGTCAGAATTTCATGAAAACAACATGAACTGTGCACAAATATAAAATTGACTTTGTCCAGCTCGGATCTGGCAAAATCAAAATATGATTTTTTTATTTGTGCTATTTATATAGAATCACAAATTTGTTACAGCACAGAAGGATGCCATTCAGCCCGTCATGTCTACGCCGACTTTCTGAATGAGTAATTCACCCTGCCTCTCCCTCATAATTGTGCACATTGTTCCCTTTCAGATAACAATCTAGTTTTCTCCAAAAGTCTCCATTGAACCTGCCTCCATCAGGCTCTAAGGCAGCACATTCCTGATCTTAACCACTTGGTTGTGTGAAAACGTTTCTCCTTGCGCCTCCAAAGCTTCTTTTGCTAATTACCTTAAATCTGTGTCCTCCTCCCCTACTCGATCCTTCCGCCAATGGAAACAGTTTCTTCCTATATACTCTGTCCAGACCCCCAAACCTCTATCAAATCATCAGAACCTTCTCCAAGGAAAGAATTCTCAACTTTTCCAATCTATCTACGTAACTGAAGTTCCTCATCCTTGGAATCATTCTCAGGAATCTTTTCTGCTCTCGCATCTTTCCTAAAGTATGTTGCGCACAACTGGACGCAATACTCCAGTTGAGGCCAAACCATTATTTTATACAAATTTAAATTAATCATTTTCTTCTTGTACTCTATACCCTATTTACAAATCTTAGGATACTGCATGCTTTATTAACTGCATTCTCAAGCTGTCCTGCCACCTTCAATGACTTAGGCACCCAGGTTGCTCTGCTCCTGTACCCTCTTTATAATTGTACCCTTTATTTTATATTGTCTCTGTTTTTCCTACGAAAATGAATCACATCAACTTCTTTGCATTGAATTTAATTTGCCATTTGTCTACCCATTCCATCAACTTTTCTATGTCCTTTTGAAGTTCTACACTATCTTTCTCATAGATCATAATGCTTCCAAGTTTCATCTCATTCACAAGTTTTGACATTGCGCCCTTTATACCAACATCTAGGCCGTTAATATATATCAGGGAAGCAAGTATCCCAACTCCGACCCTGACAAACTCTACTACAAACCCTATTCATGTCTGAAAAACATTCATTCTCTACCACTCTCTGTTTCCTGTTACTCAGCCAATTTCATATCCATTTTGCTACTGTTCCATTTATTGCATGAGCTAGACCTTTGCTCACCAGCCAGCACTGTATCAAATGCTCATTGGAAGTCCATGTACACCTGATCAACAGCTTTATCTTTATTTGACAAAGAGTCATCTAGACTCAAAACGTTAGCTTCCTTCTCTCTCCACATGCTGTGGACCTGCTGAGATTGTCCAGTATTTTCTATTTTTGTTTCAGATTCCAACATCTGTAATAATTAGCTTCTATCCTTATTAACCCTCTTTGTTACCGCATCAAAAATATTGAGCAGGTTAGTTAAACACAACTTGCCTTTGCTAAATTCATGTTGGATTTCATTAATTAACGCATTTCCCCAAGAGACTAGTAATTTTGTATCAAATTATTGGGTGGAATTCTCCTATCTGGGACTAATGGCGGGGATGGGGACAAGGAGTGTTCCCCGCTATGGAGTCCAATGGAAAACCATGCCATATCTTGCATCCCTGGTATAATTAATTATGCATCCGGAGGTTTTGCGCTGTCTTACTTGGCGGGGAAAGCTTGATGGCATGCTTCCTGTCATCAAATCTGGGTACCTTATTTACCCAACATCAGTGACACAGGGTTGAAGAAAGAAGATGGACCTCCTGAAGAAACACAGGAACACTCTGAGGTTGGAAGATGGGCCTCCTCAAAGACAATGAAGCCGGAAGATCCACCTAAAAAATATTCCCCTCACCCTCTGCTCTGGTAGTTCAGGGTTGCTGGCGGCTTCCATCCTGACCTCCAGAGACAGTCCCAGGCGTTCTTCAGGTGAGTTGATATTTTAGCATGCCACATTGATCCAGACATGCTCTGACTTTATTTTTTCCTGAAGGTGCTGCAGAGAATCTGGCATGGTGAGAAGATTTTGGTTGGGCCTTCTGCATCCAAATAGCGGGATGCAAATCGATTTGAGACCAGCCTCAAGCAGGAGTCCTGATTTGCCAGGGCGGGCAACATCAGGAGATTCCGCTATTATGCAGATGTGAAACCAATTTTTGGGCCTCCCACTGAATTCTCTCCACCACACAACCCCACCTGCCATTGATCCCGTCAGCGAGAACATGGGAGAATTCCACCCACCATTTCTGAAGCTTCCCCACCGCCGAAGTTAAACTGATGGCATGTAGTTGCTGGGCTTAACTTTGTACCTGTTTTTGAACAAGGGTGTAACATTTGCAATTCTCCAATCCTCTGGCACCACTCTTGAGTCTAACGAATATTTTAAAATTATGGCTAGTGCCTCTAAAATTTACACTCACTTCCATCAATATCTTTGGTGCCTTATCAACTTTAAGTACTGACAACCTATCTAATACCTCCTTCTCATTGATTTTAAACCTATAAAGTATCTGAATTATCTCCTCTTTCATGACCTGGGCAGCACATCTTCTGTAAAGACAGATGCAAGGTATTCATTTTATATCTCAACTATACCCCCTACCTCAAGTTGCCTTTTGGTCTCTAGTCAGCCCACCTCCTCCCTTGACTATCCTTTTACTATTTATATGTCTATAGAAAACTTTGGGATTCCATAAGACCATAAGATATAGGAGCAGTATTAGGTCATTAGGCCCATTGAGTCTGCTCCATCACTTGATCATGGCTGATATGTTTCTCATCTCCACTTTCCTGCCTTCTCCCCGTTACCCCTGATCCCCTTATTGATCAAGAACCTATCTATCTATGGCTTAAAAACACTCTGTGATTTGGCCTCCACAGCCTTCTGCGGCAATGAGTTCCACAGATTCCCCACCCTCTGGCTGAAGAAATTCCTTCTCATCTCTGTTTTAAAGGATCGTCCCTTCAGTCTGAGGCTGTGCCCTTGGGTTCCACTCTCTCCTATGAGTGGAAACATCTTCTCCATGTCCACTCTATCTGGGCCTCTCACTACTCTGTAAGTTTCAATGAGATCCCCCCCTCCTCCTCCTAAACTCCATCGAGTACAGGCCCTGAGTCCTCAATCGCTCCTCAAATGACATGCCCTTCATTCCCGGGATCATACTTGTGAACCTCTGGACCCACTCCAAGGTCAGCACATCCTTCCTTAGATACGGGTCCCAAAACTGCTCACAATATTCCAAATGGGGTCTGACCAGAGCCTTATACAGCCTCAGCAGTACATCCCTGATCTTGTATTCTAGCCCTCCTGAAATGAATGCTAAAATTGCATTTGCCTTCCTCACTGCATGTTAACTTTAAGAGAATCCGGAACTGGGACTCCTGAGTCCCTTTGTCCCCTCTCTCTCCTTCTGCCAGTCAGCCAATCCTCTATCCATGCGAGTACCTTGCCCTTAACACCATGAGCTCTTATCTTATTTAGCAGCCTCCTGTACACAAAGGCCTTCTGGAAATCCAAATAGATCATGTCAACTGGTTCTCCTTTGTCTTTCTTCCAAGTTACCTCCTCAAAGAATTCTAACAGATTTGTCAAGCATAACCTCCCCTTGACGAATCCATGCTGACTCAGCCCTATTTTACCATGCATTTCCAAATACTCTGCAATCTCATCCTGAACAATGGACTCTAAAATCTTACCAACGACTGAAGTCAGGCTAAGCAGCCTATAATTTCCTGTCTTCTGCCTCCTGTCCTTCTTAAACAGGGGTGTTGCATTAGCCCTTTTTCCAGTCCTCTGGGACCCTCCCTGATTCCAGTGATTCCTGAACGATCACTACCAATGCCTCCACATTCTCTTCAGCTATCTCCTTCAGAACCCTGGAGTGTAGTCCATCCGGTCTGGGTGATGTATCCACCTTCAGACATTTCAGTTTCCCCAGCACCTTCTCCTTGGTGATGGCCACTACACTCACCTCTGCCCCCTGACACCCTTGAAGTTCTGGTATGCCACTGGTGTCTTCCTAATTAAACTACCTAATTTTTAAATCACAGTACATATTAAAAAGCACCAGGCCAAGAAATTTTAAGTTCCCTTAGAAAGGTTGCTGTAGTTTGAGTTACTCTTTCATTTTCTCTTTTCAGTTGGGTTTTTTTCTCTGCCGCTCTAATTTTTTCCTCCATTGGCATATCTCTTGTTATTGCCAATCTTTCTCTTTGTTTCTTCTGCATAACTCTTAATTTATTTTTAGAAAGCACACATATTCTAGAAAATAATCTTTACAGGCACTATTCTTTACAAATAACAACCATCAAAATTCTAAATAAATGATCTTGAGGCATTTAATAGAACAGTCAGTAAATCGCGAATAACAGTACAGTGAAACCTAGATAAACAGACACTCCCAAAAAAGACACCGGCAAAACACTGAATACTTGGAGGCACCCAAATAACTTGCATGGAAAACATACAAAAGGCACCTGTGACAGCTCAAATTGCAAACTACAGACAACCTTCAAAGCAAAAACCGTTATTACATCTTGAAACACGGCGCAGTCTGTTGCAAATCTGCTGTCTCTGGAGAGACACTGATGCTTGTCCTTTCTTTTCCCCCCAATTCCCACTAAGTCGTTATATGCTAGTTAATGTGAGGCAGCAACATGTTTCATGAAAGACAGGGGCTGGACTTATCTGACTGTTCACACTGGTGGGATCTTCTGGTTCCGCCTATAGCGCACCCCTGCCATGGGTTTCCCAGTGGCGAGGGTAGCATTCAACTGAAATCCAGTTGACAACAGCGGACCTGAAGATCCCACCGCTAGTCAATACCAGGCTGCCTCTGCAAAACATGCGGCGGGCTGCGTGGAAAATATCACCCAGGGGATGAAATTCTCTCATGGTCCTGCTGGTGGCATCAAAATCGAGCAGGGGGAAAGAATTCCGCATTACTCAAAAATCAGTTTGATGATGGCAGTGATTTCCCGTGGCTCTGCCACTGGGTGCTCACCATGGCAGATCAGGAAACCTGCTGTTTCCTGGCCAGTGTTTAAAAACTGATTAGCATCCCGCTAATTGATGCAGATCAAGGCCCGACTGGGATGTTCTCCCAAGCCCAATTCACCACGATGAAGAATCATATCTGTTGTCTTCTATTACTTCTTGAGATTGAGGTACACATTGAACACAAAGATGTAGTTGCTACAAGTATTTATTCTTAATGGTAACCATGCATTTCTATGTACAAATGATTCATTCTCCGTTACTGTAATCTGTCCTCTTGTCCATCGAGCTACCAAGTGTCCGGCTCCCGTACGACCTCTGTTATATATACATCTGTCTGGTCTGGTTCCAACGACTGGCGGAAGGTTATAGCTATCCCTACATGTATTAGTCATCGTCTATATACAGTGGCACTATTATATACAAATATATACATTGGTACAACTATGTACAATTATGCATAGATATGCCAATATGCATAAGGATATGGGGAAAAGGCAGGGGAATTGCATGAAGCCATGGTGCTCATCACACTATCATGCCCACCCCGCCACAGAATAAGGCGCTAAATCCCCGGGTTTGTAATTAATTAAATTGCGGTCAGAAGATATAGCATGGTTTCCCACCGGCCTCAGTCATGGGAAATGCTCCTCCATTCCTGCCCCCACCATAGGACTTATTCCCACATGCGACAATTCCACCCAGGATTTTTGTGGAATTGTAGGTTATTTACCCACATGCATTTCAGCAGAGAAACCACACTATCTCTGGGATTGATTGCATGCATAGCTCTATTCAAGGGATAGAGTGGCTTCTCTGGCATGATCTGAGCTGGATATTGGACTGAACATTTTTTTTACAGAACCTCAGTACTATTTTGAATGCAAGGGCAGCTAATGCCAGCCCCTCACAATATAGAGACTTCTCTGCATTTCAATTTAGATTTAGTGAGGTTTATGAAGAAAGTGATGTTCAGATTTAAACTCCGGTAATAAAGTAGGTTCACAAAGATGTGCCTGGCTTACACAATCACAGAATCTCGAACTGTTATGGCACAGGAGGCCATTTGGCCACCCTGTCTGCACTGGCTCTCCAAATGAGCACCATGGCTTCGTGCAATTCCCCTGCCTTTTCCCCATATCCTTACGCATTGTTTCTATCAAAGTAATCATCTAAAACCCTTTTAAATGCCTTAATTGAACCTGTCTCCGCCACACTTCCAGGCAGTGTATTCCCGACCTGAACCACTCGTTGTGTGAAAAAGATTTTCTCACACCACATTTGCTTCTTTTGCAAATCACCTTAAATCTGCACCCTCTCATTCCTGATCCTTCTGAGATTGGGATCTGTTCCTCTCTATCTACTCTGTCCATCCCCCTCATAATTTTGAACAAATTTATCAAATCACCTCAAGGGTCCATCTTCTCCAATCTATCCTCAAAACTGAATTTTCTCGACTCTGGAACCATTCTTGTAAACGTTCTCCATACTCTCCAATGCATTTACATCCTTCCTATAGTGTGGCACCCAGAACTGTCCACAATATTCCAGCTGAGGTCTAACTAGCATCTTATACAAGTTCAACAAAACCTCCTTGCTCTTGTACTCTATAAATGATCTGCAAGCAGGGACAAGAGTGTAACATAGCAAAATTTGTGGATGATACTAAATTAGGTGGGAAAGCAGGCAGTGAAGAAGAGATAAAGATTTTACAGCTGGATATAGATAGGCTGGGAGATTGGGCCAAAATTTGGCAGCTGGAGTTTGATGTGGATAAGTGTGAGGTTATCCATTTTGGCCAAAAAATAGTCAGGCAAATTATTATGTAAATGCAAAACAGATTCAAGATGCATATGGGCAGAGGGATCTGGGAGTCTTTGTTCATGAATCACAGGAAGTCGGTATGCAGGTACAGCATGTAATTAAAAGACAAATGGAATGTTAGCGCTTATTGCAAAAGGAGTGGAGTATAAAGTGTTGTTGTAATTGTATAGGGTGTTGGTGAGACCACATATGAACAAAGAACAAAGAAATGTACAGCACAGGAACAGGCCCTTCGGCCCTCCAAGCCCGTGCCGACCATACTGCCCGACTAAACTACAATCTTCTACACTTCCTGGGTCCGTATCCTTCTATTCCCATCCTATTCATATATTTGTCAAGATGCCCCTTAAATGTCCCTATCGTCCCTGCTTCCACTACCTCCTCCGGTAGCGAGTTCCAGGCACCCACTACCCTCTGCGTAAAAAACTTGCCTCGTACATCTACTCTAAACCTTGCCCCTCTCACCTTAAACCTATGCCCCCTAGTAATTGACCCCTCTACCCTGGGGAAAAGCCTCTGACTATCCACTCTGTCTATGCCCCTCATAATTTTGTATACCTCTATCAGGTCGCCCCTCAACCTCCTTCGTTCCAGTGAGAACAAAACCTCCTTGCTCTTGTACTCCATTACAAATATGGAGTAATGTGTCCAGTTTTTGTCTCCTTATTTGAGGAAGGATGTGGTGGCATTGCAGGCAGTTCAGAGGAGGTTCACCAGATTGATTCTGGGGATGAAAGGGTTGACATATGAGGAGATATTAAACCGTTAGGGCTTATACTTGCTGGAGTTAAGAAGGCTGAGAGGGGATCTGCTCAAGGTGTACAAGGTACTAAAAGGGATTGATAACGTAAACATAGACCAAATGTTCCCCCTTGTGGGGCAATCTAGAGCCAGAAGTCATGGAAATAGGTTGAGAGGCGGTAGATTTAGAACTGAGTTGAGGAGGAACAACTTCTCACAAGAGGGTGGTGAATTTGTGGAATTCGTTGGCCCAAAATGCGGTGGGGTCGGAGTCATTAAATGGTTTCAAGAAGAAGATAGATATATTTCTACTAAAATAAATGGGTTAAAGGGTTATGGGAAACACATGGGGAGGTTGATTTGAGACCAGGAAGAGATCAGCCATGACCTGATTCAATGGTGGAGCAGGCTCGAAGGGCTTAATTGCCTACTCTTCTCCTATTTCCTATGGTCCTATGCCCCTATTAATAAAGATGTGGAGATGCCGGCGTTTGGACTGGGGTGAGCACAGTAAGAAGTCTTACAACACCAGGTTAAAGTCCAACAGGTTTGTTTCAAACACTAGCTTTCGGAGCACTGCTCCTTCCTCAGGTGAATGAAGATGCCCTCATACGGACGGGATATGGCGCTCGACTCATCGATCGACAGTTCCAACGTGCCACAGCAAAAAACCGCACCGACCTCCTCAGAAGACAAACACGGGACACAACCGACAGAGTACCCTTCGTCGTCCAGTACTTTCCCAGAGAAACTACGACATCTTCTTCGCAGCCTTCAACACATCACCGATGAAGATGAACATCTTGCCAAGGTCACCCCCACACCCCCACTACTTGCCTTCAAACAACCGCACAACCTCAAACAAACCATTGTTTGCAGCACATTACCCAGCCTTCAGAACAGCGACCATGACACCACACAACCCTGCCATGGCAAACTCTGCAAGACGTGCCAGATCATCGACATGGATACCACCATTACACGTGAGAACACCACCCACCAGGTACGCGGTACATGCTCGTGCGACTCGGCCAATGTTGTCTACCTCATACTCTGCAGGAAAGGATGTCCTGAAGCATGGTACATTGGCGAGACCATGCAGACGCTGCGATAACGAATGAACGGACATCGCGCAACAATCACCAAGCAGGAATGTTCCCTTCCAGTCGGGGAACACTTCAGCAGTCAAGGGCATTCAGCCTCTGATCTCCGGGTAAGCGTTCTCCAAGGCGACCTTCAGGACGCGCGACAACGCAGAATCGCCGAGCAGGAACTTATCGCCAAGTTCCGCACACATTAGTGTGGCCTCAACCGGGACCTGGGATTCATGTTGCATTACATTCATCCCCCACCATCTGGCCTGGGTTTGCAAAATCCTACCAACTGTCCTGGTTTGAGACAATTCACACTTCTTTAACCTGGGGTTACCCCAATCTCTGGATCTGTAAACACTTAATTAACTGCAAATGCTCGCATTCAAAGCATTGCCTTGCATCTTTGAATTTGTCTATATATATGTTTCTGGAACATACCTCTTCATTCACCTGAGGAAGGAGCAGTGCTCCGAAAGCTAGTGTTTGAAACAAACCTGTTGGACTTTAACCTATTAATAAAGCCCAGAATAATATATGTTTTATTAACTGTTCTCTCCACCTGTCCTGTCGCCTTCAATGATCTATGCGCATAGGCAATAAAGGTCCCTCTGCCCCTTCGCTTCTCGAACGTGCTTTTTCACATCCCCTCTGAACCCCTGTATTCCTCTTGGTTCTCAATTCTATTTTCTACCTGACATTTGTCATTAAGAATTGAACCCCTTATTTAATATTGTCTTTCCATGTTCTTCCTACCAAAATGCATCACCTCACACTTATTGGCATTGAACTTCATCAACCACCTATCTGCCAACCTATCTATTTGTTTCAAAGTTCTCACTGCCCTCTTCACAATTTACAGTATTTCCAAGTTTTGTGTCATTCTGTCCCCTTCACACCAAGATACAGATCATCAATATACATCAGAAAAAGCAAGGGTCCCGATACCGACCCTGGGGAACACCACTACAAATTTTCCTCCAACCCAAAAAATATCCATTGATCATTACTCTTTGCTTCCTATTATTCAGCCAATTCTGTATCTGCGTTGCTACTGTCCCTTTTATTCTATGAGCCTCTTGTGTGGCACTGTTTCAAATGCCTTCTAGAAAGTCCATGTACATCAACCGCATTACCCTCATCGGTCCTTTCTGATAACTTCCCCAAAACTCCAGCGAGTTAGTTAAACACGATTTCCCCTTTAGAAATCCATGCTGGCTCTTCCTAATGAACCCACATGTTTCCATGTGACTGCTAATTCTGTCACAAATAATTGATGCTGGAAGATTGAACACTACTGATGTTAAACTGACTGGCTGGGGCTAACCATACAACTTTTTTTCAACATTTGCAAATCTCCAGCACTCCGGCACCTCCCTGAAACATAGAGAAGACTGGAAGATTTTGGCCAGCGCTCCCTTCAATTTCCATTCTCAGTTCCTCCAATATCCTTGGATGCATCCCAGCTGGTCCCGGTGCCGTGTCAGCTTTTTGTCAGCTTTCGGTACTGACAGCCTTTTTAACACTTGCTCCTGATTAATTTTTAACTTATAGGGACAGTTTCCTCATCTGTCATCATGTCCTTGGCAACATTTACCTGGGCAAAGATGGATGCAAAATATTCATTTAATATCTTAACCATGCCCCAGCCTCCATCTGCAAATTCCTTTTTAGGTCCCTGATCAACCCAACTCCTTAGGATTACCTTGTATGTCGGCTGCCAGTCTTTTCTCATAATCCTTCTTCGCTTCTCTAACGTGCTTTTTCACATCCCCTCTGAACCTCTGTATTCCTCTTGGTTCTCAATTCTATTTTCTACCTGACATTTGTCATAAGCACAATTTTTCTACCTCATCTTAATTTCTATCTTCTTTTTCATCCAGGGAGCTCTGGATTTGTTTGCCCTACTTTTCCCTTTTAACGGAATATACCTTGACTCTGTCCAGACCATTATTGTTTTGAAGATAGCCCATTATTCAGCTATATCTGTTCCCGCCAACCTTTTGTTCCAGTCTAACCGGCATAGCTCCGTTCTTGCCCCATTGAAATCGGCATTCCCCCAGTTAATTATTTTTACTCTACATTGCCTATTTTCTTTTTCTATCATCTTTCTAAACCTTAAAATACAATGATCGCTGTCTCCTAAATGTTCCCCCATTGTCACTTGATATACTTGGCTCACCTCACTTCCAAGAACCAGGTTCAATAGTGCATGCTTTCTTGTTGGCCTATACATATCCTGCTGTAGAACATTTTCTGAACACAATCTCGGAACTTTTGCCACATCTGCCCTTTCCAGGACCACTGTCCCGGTCCACATTTTGGAAATTAAAGCCCCCATTAAAATTACTCTTATCATGTTTGCATCTCTTTGTAATTTCCCTGCAGATTTGCTCTGCTACATTATAAATACAATCACAAATACATATACATCAGCAAATTGACACAAAAACCTTTTTGGAAATAATAATAATAATCTTTATTATTGTCACAAGTAGGCTTACATGAACACTGCAATGAAGTTACTGTGAAAATCCCCTAGTTGCCACACTCCGGCGCCTGTTTGGACATACAACGGGAGAATTCAGAATGTCTAATTCACCTAACAAGCATGCCTTTCGGGACTAGTGTGAGGAAACCGGAGCACCCGGAGGAAAACCATGCAGATACTACGATAACTGCAGATTCTGCACAGACAGTGGTCCAAGCGGGAATTGAACCCGGGGCCCTGGCGCTGTGGAGCAACAGTGCTAACCACTGTGCTATCGTGCACGATGAATCACATTCTTTACAGCGAGCTTCAGAGCAATTCATTCAGAAGATGGTCCGAGTCCTTTGCCCCAACCCCAACCCCAACCTTCCCCCAACACTTATCACAACAGGCTCCTTTGGATGTAAATGTAATGGTAATTGTTTCTGAAATCAGTATTAATCAGGACTCTCCAGCTGTTTGTAATTATTTAAAGTACTGAACCATAAGCATATATTGGGATTGAGGAGACATTATCAGAGCATTTATTTTAACCTTGGACACTTCCTGTGTCCTGGATAACCATTTGTATTGGATATGTTGGTTGCAGAAGCTTGAACCCTGGGTTTCTGAACTGAGCAGCAGCTGGCGTCACTGCAGTACATCCATGAAGTTGAGAGCTTCGTGCATAGCACATTTCTGGATGTGATTACTCACAGTTTGAGAGGATGCAGGGAGAGATGGAATCGATGACCAACAGACAGTCGAGGAATAATAGGCAGGTAGAGCAAGAGTCCCCTGCGTGCATCTTACACTCCAACCAGTATTCAGTCTGAATACTCTGAGAATGATGGTTCATCAGGGGCATGCAGTCAAAGCCAGGTACATGGCAGCATGGGTGGATCAGCCGCACATTGGGGGGGGGGGGGGGCACAAAGAAGACTGAAAGAGCTTATTATAGGAGGCGCAATAGTTAGGGGAATAGACAGGTGTTTCTGCAGCTGCAGAAGTGAATCCAGGATGGTGTACTGTCTCCCTGGTGCCAGGGTCAATAATGTCGCTGAGAGAGCACCCTGACAGGGGAGGGTGTACAGCCGGCAGTCGACGTCCGCATTGGTACTAATGACATTGGCAGAAAGAGGGATGTGATCCTGCAGTCAGAATTCAGGGAGTTAGGTAGAAAATTAGGTAGAAGAATCATATTAGACTTAAAATGTTAACATTGTTTCTCGCTCCACAGATACTACCTATCCTGCTGAATCTTTCCACCATTTTCTCTTTTTAGTTTATGGTTTCCCCACTGCTGGGTGTCTCTGTTTAAAATAAGGTTCAATTAAAAAATATAGAATCTTGGCTTGTACAACCGCACTGTAGGGGACTGGCTTTTATTCTTTTAGTTCTGCATGAATGACTTAAAAGTAATTAACAAGTTACACATCTGGAAAAAGTTACCAAGGATGCCCAACTAATAGAAACGGATGGCATGAATCACTAATAATTGACAGCATGGTGTAATCAAGTTAAACCTGACAAAGCCAGCATTTGTCAGACGCCATAGGTGGCCATAATATTTTATGCATGTGTTTGAGAAATTCCTGTCTATTGCTGGAATAATGTTCTGTACCTCTGCCTAGCCAACAGGCTTTTCAAGCAGGATTGGATACTTCAATATAGTTAGATTCTATTTTGACTTGGCCTTAACAGGCATTAAGGTAGCTGCTCTGTGAGCAGGACACCTACGTCATTCAACGAAAGGAGGAGAAATGACTTCCATTTAAATAGTACCATTCATGATTCACCCCACATAAAGTATAATCTTGAAATCTGGATTTTGTGTTGAGCAGGATGCACGGAACTGGCCAGATCTTAGCGTAACAGATCTGAAAGCCATCTATGGGCGCGATTCTCCCAGAAGACCTTAGCGAGCGTGTTTAACCGCGTGTTTCCTGATTCTTCCTGAAAAATACATGGCTCCAATGCGACTCATGTTGTATAAGGGGCTTGAATGAGGAACGTGCGGCTGAGGCCACACAGCCCCGTTTTGTACAGTGGGGAGTTCCACTCACCAGAACTCCCCATTGTGGCGTCCTGATCTACAAGGCCCCTGAAACAATCCCCGACCTAGTCTTACCCCCCCCCCCCCCTCTCCACAGCCCGAATGCATGAGGGAGGATCCCCGGCCCACTCGCAAGCAAACATGTCAGCTTTGCAACTTGGCAGTGCCAACCAGGCACCCTGGCACCTTGACAGTTCCCCTGGGCATCCTGGCAGTGCCCATGTCAGCTGGAAATGCCATCTGGGCACCTTGGCAATGCTAGGCTGGCACTCAGGTGGCACTGCCAAGGGGCCATGCTGCCAGCTGGCACTGTAAGGGAGCCCAGGTGGCACCAGCAGTTCCAGGGAACCATCCTGCCCAAAGGACATGCAGCTGAGGGAATCCGATCCCCTGGGAAACCCCCACGAGTGCCGTTTCATCTATGGGGACTGGTGCTGAGCGGTGCTCGCCAGAGGTCTATGAGGCGAAGGGGATGAATCCCAAAGCCTCTGGTACCTCCAGTATCTGCACATTAGAGTGAGGCTAATTGCCTCGCTCTAATATGCAGATTTGCCAAAAGGTGATCCTGTCCACAATGGGCGGGTTTTGCATCGCAGCATCTCGTGAGATTGCGTTGGATCTCGCGAGCCGGATAGATTCCGGGAGTGGGGTCTCTTTTCTTTCATCGGCCGTGCCAAGCACGGTGCTTTTCTGGCGCAGCATTGCCGTTGGATTGCACCCCAAGTGTGTTAAGATTCTGCACCCTCCCTGTTGATCAAAGTCCTTGAGAGAAGAGGACCAAAATGACTATCTGTTAAGTCCATCAACTATCTGGACCATTCTTCACAACCAAAATTGCAAATGAGAAATATTAAGGGAGATTTTCCAGTTCATTGTGCTCAATTTTCAATAATCAGAATTTTTGTTAAATAATAGAAATAATAAGATGTTACCAGTAGTTCTAGATTTATTTCACGCTTTGTCAGTCACGGTTTTAATATTTTGATATGGTTATTATTGTAATAATAATCACTTATTGTCACAAGTAGGCTTCAATGAAGTTTCTGTGAAAAGCCCCTAGTCGCCACATTCCGGTGCCTGTGCGGGGAGGCCGGTATGGGAATTGAACCCACGCTGCTGCCTCGTTCTGCATTACAAGCCAGCTGTTTAGCCCACTGTGCTAAACCATACTTTGTCTCCCTCAACCACCAGCATGTGAGACCACATAGGTTCTTTCAACATAATAGAATTTGAAAATTAGTGCATTAACCTAATTTGTTATCTTTCACAACATCTTGTGTATGCTTTAGGTTTTAAGATGTGTTTATGTGCTATATATTAATGTAACAATAATTAATTGTTTGTGATGGCAACTTCTGACCATGTAATTTTCTTAATCACATATTCCCATGAAAGGGCAATTACCTTTGTGGAAGACCAATGACAGAAGATGTGTTGTAAAGGTGGTGTACACATTTAAAAATGTTTCAAACTCTGGCAGAGAGCTGTGTCAAAGTTTGGATCTGTCCTTGATGCTGCCTGGGCGCCAATGTGGTAATGGTTTATAGTGAAATTTATCTTCCTGTGTGAAGAACCATTTGTCTATTAATTAATAATTGAATTGTGTTGATCATGGTTTGATCGTTACAGTAAAAGTTAGTCTCTTTACAATTTGTAACACTTATCTGCCTGATCCAAACCTGTCCTTTTCTTGTGTACTTTTCTCAAATCTCACCTCAATCTCCTTTACTCCAACAAGAACAACCCCAGCTTATCTTTCCCAACTTTGTAACTCAAACCCTTCTTCCCAGAATCATTCTGGTAAATCACCCCTGCAGCTTCTCAAGAACCCTCAATCTTCTTAAAGTGCGGTGATCAGAATTGGACCCAGTATTTTAATAGTGGCCTAACCAGAGTTTTATAAAGGGTTTGTATGGTTAGCACTGGGACTACGGCGCTGAGGACCCGGGTTCGAATCCCGGCCCTGGGTCACTGTCCATGTGGAGTTTACACATTTCCCCCCATGTCTGTGTGAGTTTCATCCCCACAACCCAAAGATGTACAGGTTAGGTGGATTGGCTACGCTAAATTGCCCCTTAATTGGAAAAAAAAATAATTGGGTACTCTATATTTGTAAAATGAAATAAAATAAAGGCTCTGTATGAATTCTGTTTTGTTACTGGATCCTCTATTTTTGAAGCCCAAGATCCCATATGCTTTGCCAACTGCTCTCTCTGTATATCCTGCCATCTTTAAAGATCGATGCACATGAACCTCCACTATTCCCTTATCGTCCATATGTCTATCGAATGACCATTTGAATGCTCTTAGTGTTGGCAAGTCCACTACTGTTGCAGGCAGGGCATTCCACGCCCTTACTACTCTCTGAGTAAAGAACCTACCTCTGACATCAGTCTTATGTCTATCTCCCCTCAATTTAAAGCTATGCCCCCTCGTGCTAGACATCACCATCCGAGGAAAAAGGCTCTCACTGTCCATCCTATCCAATCCTCTGATCATCTTGTATGCCTCAATTAAGTCACCTCTTAACCTTCTTCTCTCTAATGAAAACAGCCTCAAGTCCCTCAGCTTTTCCTCATAAGATCTTCCCTCCATACCAGGCAACATTCTGGTAAATCTCCTCTGCACCCTTTCCAATGCTTCCACATCCTTCCTATAATGCGGCAACCAGAATTGCATGCAATACTCCAACTGCGGCCGCACCAGAGTTTTGTACAGCTGCAACATGACCTCATGGCTCCGAAACTCAATCCCTCTACCAATAAAGGCTAACACACCGTACGCCTTCTTAACAACCCTCTCAACCTGGGTGGCAACTTTCAGGGATCTATGTACATGGACACTGATCTCTCTGCTCATCCACACTGCCAAGAATCTTACCATTAGCCCAGTACTCTGACTTCCTGTTATTCCTTCCAAAATGAACCACCTCACACTTTTCTGCATTAAACTCCATTTGCCACCTCTCAGCCCAGCGCTGCAGCTTATCTATTGTAACTTGTAACATCCTTCCGCACTGTCCACAACTCCACTGACTTGAGTGTCATCTGCAAATTTACTCACCCATCCTTCTACGCCCTCCTCCAGGTCATTTATAAAAATGACAAACCGCAGTAGCCCCAAAACAGATCCTTGTGGTACACCACTAGTAACTGGACTCCAGTCTGAACATTTCCCATCAACCACCACCCTTTATCTTCCAGCTAGCCAATTTCTGATCCAAACTGCTAAATCACCCTGAATCCCATGCCTCCGTATTTTCTGCAGTAGCCTACCGTGGGGAACCTTATCAAACACTTTACTGAAATCCATATACACCACATCAACTACTTTACCTCATCAACCTGTTTGGTCACCTTCTCAAAGAACTCAATAAGGTTTGTGAGGCACGACCTACCCTTCACAAAACTGTGTTGACTATCTCTAATCAAATTATTCCTTTCCGGATGATTATACATCCTATCTCTTATAAACCTTTCCAAGATTTTGCCCACAACAGAAGGCTCTGGAAGAAGTAACCTCTTCCTGTCCCTTTTGCCAAAATGCGTCACTTTTTATGAGTGTTCTTAGCTAGCACTGATCCTTGGGCACACCAATGAGTTTCTTCCTCCAGTTTGAAAAATAACCATTTACCACAACTCTTGACCGTTTTCTATCCTTAAGCCAATTTTTAAATTCAATTTGATATTAATCACCTATTCCATGAGCCTGCACTTTGTTAACCAGCCTTTTATGTGGCACTCTGTTCAATACTTTCT
This sequence comes from Scyliorhinus torazame, assembly GCF_047496885.1. Classification (NCBI taxonomy): domain Eukaryota; kingdom Metazoa; phylum Chordata; class Chondrichthyes; order Carcharhiniformes; family Scyliorhinidae; genus Scyliorhinus; species Scyliorhinus torazame. Next base: position 241,692,573 of record NC_092707.1, read on the forward strand.
TAAAACCATACTGACGACATCCACTGCATTCCCTCCATTAACCTTCTCTGTTACTTCATCAAAAAGTACAGATTGATTAGTCAAGCATGATCTGCCTTTTATAAATCTGTGCTGTCTGTTCTTATTAACATAAATCTCTCCACGTGCCTGTTGATTTTTTTTCTTTCTTTATTGATGCTAAAACTTTACCCAACAATGATGGTGAACTAACTGGTCTATAGTTGCTAAGACTGTCCTGGCATACTTTCTTGCCACTCTTCAATTCTCTGGAACCCCATTGAACTTTGGGAAGATTATGGCGAGCGCTTCTGCAACCCCACCAGAATTTCCTTTGTCAAACAGGGAGGCAAGCTATCCGCATGACTTATCCATTCTCAATATAGCCAGCCTTTCCAGTAGTTCTTCACTCTCAATTTTCACCCCATTCCTCACTCCTGCTAGCAAATGGCCCTTCGACTTGCCATTCCTTCCCATCCTAAGACAGAACAGGGTCCAGATACTCTGGGGAAGAAGACATAGCAGGGTGAAGACACTCTGGGACAGATTTTCATGGAATCAGGAAGACTTCACGGACATTTAAAAATGGCGGCTGGTCCTGAATTTGGAAGCCCTGTCCCATGTCTGACAGATCCAATTTTTGTAGGCAGGTAAGTGGACGGTACATGGTTCACACAGGAAGGAAATTGGAATTCAGCAGGGCCATCGTGTGGAGTTCAAACTGATCCCATTTTCGCAATTGCAGGGGCCATAACTTGTAATATGGATGTCACAGATTGATGGAGTAGACACAAACTCCACACTTCCGGGGGCCAGGTGGACGCTGGAGGGGTTGGCGCCGTGCCAGCTAGCGCCGAAGGGACTGCACGAGTCCGCGCATGCGGCAAAGGGCCGGCATGATCCCGCGCATGCATGGAACCGTCGCCGTATTCTGCCGCATGCGCAGGGGGGTGTCTTCTTCGCGCCGGCCATGGCGGAGCACTACAGGGGCTGGCGCGGAAAGAAGGAGTGCCCCCACGGCACAGACCCGCCCGCAGATCGGTGGGTCCCGATCGCGGGCTAAGCCACCGTGGGGGCCCTCCCTGGGGTCGGATCCCCCCCGCGCCCCCCCGAGGAACACCCCAGCCGATGTACCTGCCAGGTTCCGCCGTGTGGGACTGACCAAAAACCGACAGCTGCTCGGCCTATTGGGGCCCGGAGAATTGCGGGGGGACCGCTGCCAACGGCCGTGGACCGGCGTGGCGTGAACCCCGCCCGAAAACCGGTGGCGGAGAACATGGCAGCCGGCATCGGGGCGGCGGGGCGGGATTTGTGCCGCCCCCCCGGGGATTCTCCGACCCGGCGGGGGGTCGGAGAATCCCGCCCTTCATCTACGTTTCCCAAGAACAATTATTCTTTCATTATTACTGTTTGCTAGAGTTTCAAAAACCACAGGTGGCCATCTCACCAGTCCGCCTCAGCATTTGTCTGTCCCCGTGACTGGCTAAGATCTGCATTCTGGGTCAACAGGCCTGACTCTATCCTGTTCTTGCTTTCCCATAGTGAAAACTGGTCTAATGGAGCCTTTTAACCGAACCGGGTGTGGAAAGTTTCCGCTTTGAGCCATCTCCTTGGTAACAAACATCTACCCTTTTCTTTGAAGCATGGATTGGGACAGATGTTGCTGGAAGACCCTGATCATGTAAATGACCCTGTCTCCACACTGGTGGACATAACTACATCTTTAGGCATTGGGTGGTAGGGAATCCTCTCTGCTGAAACAGTGCCTCTGGTACTGTTGAACCTGAGCTGCAAATGAATATTATTGGATTTTTGAGATTAGGTTTTTAAGAGAAAGCAACTTACGCAGTAAAGCAACTTAGCTGCCAACTCGGCAGTCCTGAAGAAGAATCACATTTGACTTGAAATTTTAACTCTGTTTGTCTCAGGCAGCAGAGTGGCGCAGTGGTTAGCACTGGGGGGTGGGTACCGGAGGGTGGGTACCGAAGCAATAGGTCAGAAGGTGAAAGCATTGAGGGAGAACTTGGGAATAGGGCCAGTATGGCTCTGAGGAAGAGCAGACAGGGAGATGTTGCTGAAAACAGCGGGTCTGGTGGCCTTAAGTGCATATGTTTTAATGCAAGAAGTATTGCGGGTAAGGCAGATGAACTTAGAGCTTGGATTAGTATTTGGAACTATGATGTTGTGGCCATCACAGAGACCTGGTTGAGGGAAGGACAGGATTGGCAGCTAAATGTTCCAGGATTTAGATGTTTCGGGCGGGATAGGGGGGGATGTAAAAGGGGTGGCGGAGTTGCGCTACTGGTTAGGGAGAATATCACAGCTGTACTATGGGAGTACACCTCAGAGGTCAGCGAGGCTATATGGGTAGAGATCAGGAATAAGAAGGATTCAGTCACAATGTTGGGGGTTTACTACAGGCCTCCCAACAGCCAGCGGGAGATAGTGGAGCAGATAGGTAGACAGATTTTGGAAACGAGTAAAAACAACAGGGCTGTTGTAATGGACGACTTCAACTTCCCCAATATTGACTGGGACTCACTTAGTGCTAGGGGCTTGGACGGGGCAGAGTTTGTAAGAAGCATCCAGGAGGGCTTTTTAAAACAATATGTAGACAGTCCATTTAGGGACGGGGTGGTAATGGACCTGGTATTGGGGAATGAGCCCGGCCAGGTGGTAGAAGTTTCAGTAGGGGAGCATTTCGGGAACAGTGACCACAATTCAGTAAGTTTTAAAGTGCTGGTGGACAAGGATAAGAGTGGTCCTAGGGTGAATGTGCTAAATTGGGGGAAGGCTCATTATAACAATATTAGGCGGGAACTGAAGAACCTAGATTGGGGATGGATGTTTGAGGGTAAATCAACATCTGACATGTGGGAGGCTTTCAAAATGTCAGTTGAAAATAATTCAGGACCGGCATGTTCCTCTGCAGAAGCAGGATAAATAAGGCAAATTTCGGGAACCTTGGATAACGAGAGATATTGTAGGCCTCGTCAAAAAGAAAAAGGAGGCATTTGTCAGGGCTAGAAGGCTGGGACCAGACAAAGCCTGTGTGGAATATAAGGAAAGTAGGAAGGAACTTAAGCAAGGAGTCAGGAGGGCTAGAAGGGGTCAAGAAAGTCATTGGCAAATAGAGTTAAGGAAAATCCCAAGGCTTCCTACACGTACATAAAAAGCAAGAGGGTAGCCAGGGAAAGGGTTGGCCCACTGAAGGATAGGCAAGCGAATCTATGTGTGGAGCCAGAGGAAATGGGCGAGGTACTAAATGAATTCTTTGCATCAGTATTCACCAAAGAGAAGGAATTGGTGGATGTTGAGTCTGGAGAAGGGTGTGTAGATAGCCTGGGTCACATTGAGATCCAAAAAGACGAGGTGTTGGGCGTATTGAAAAATATTAAGGTAGATAAGTCCCCAGGGCCTGATGGGATCTACCCCAGAATACTGAAGGAGGCTGGAGAGGAAATTGCTGAGGCCTTGACAGAAATCTTTGGATCCTCACTGTCTTTAGGTGATGTCCCGGAGGATTTGAGAATAGCCAATGTTGTTCCTCTGTTTAAGAAGGGTAGCAAGGATAATCCAGGGAACTACAAGCCGGTGAGCCTTACGTCAGTGGTAGGGAAATTACTGGAGAGAATTCTTCGAGACAGGATCGACTCCCATTTGGAAGCAAATGGACGTACTAACGAGAGGCAGCATGGTTTTGTGAAGGGGAGGTCGTGTCTCACTAACTTGATAGAGTTTTTCGAAGAGGTCACAAAGATGATTGATGCAGGTAGGGCAGTGGATGTTGTCTATATGGACTTCAGTAAGGCCTTTGACAAGGTCCCTCATGGCAGACTGGTACAAAAGGTGAAGTTACACGGGATCAGGGGTGAGCTGGCAAGATGGATACAGAACTGGCTAGGTCATAGAAGGCAGAGAGTAGCAATGGAAGGGTGCTTTTCTGATTGGAGGGCTGTGACTAGTGGTGTTCCACAGAGATCAGTGCTGGGACCTTTGCTGTTTGTAGTATATATAAATGATTTGGAGGAAAATGTAACTGGTCTGATTAGTAAGTTTGCAGGCGACACAAAGGTTGGTGGAATTGCAGATAGTGATGAGGACTGTCAGAGGATACAGCAGGATTTAGATCATTTGGAGACTTGGGCGGAGAGATGGCAGATGGAGTTTAATCCGGACAAATATGAGGTAATGCATTTTGGAAGGTCTAATGCAGGTAGGGTATATGCAGTGAATGGTAGAACCCTCAAGAGTATTGAAAGTCAGAGAGATCTAGGTGTACAGGTCCACAGGTCAATGAAAAGGGCAACACAGGTGGAGAAGGTAGTCAAGAAAGCATACGGCATGCTTGCCTTCATTGGCCGGGGCATTGAGTATAAGAATTGGCAAGTCATGTTGCAGCTGTATAGAACCTTAGTTAGGCCACACTTGGAGTATTGTGTTCAATTCTGGTCGCCACACTACCAGAAGGATGTGGAGGCTTTAGAGAGGGTGCAGAAGAGATTTACCAGGATGTTGCCTGGTATGGAGGGCATTAGCTGTGAGAAGCGGTTGAATAAACTTGTTTTTTTCGCACTAGAACGATGGAGGTTGAGGGGTGACCTGATAGAGGTCTACAAAATGATGAGGGGCATAGACAGAGTGAATAGTCAGAGGCTTTTTCCCAGGGTAGAGGGGTCAGTTACTAGGGGGCATAGATTTAAGGTGCGAGGGGCAAGGTTTAGAGGAGATGTACGAGGCAAGTTTTTTACACCAAGGTTAGTGGGTGCCTGGAACTCGCTGCCGGAGGAGGTGGTGGAAGCAGGGACGATAGTGACATTTAAGGGGCATTTTGACAAATACATGAATAGGATGGGAATAGAGGGATACGGACCCAGGAAGTGTAGAAGATTTTAGTTTAGATGGGGAGCATGGTCTGCACAGGCTTGGAGGTACTTTTCTTTGTTCTTTGTTCACTGCTATCTCACGGCGCCGAGGTCCCAGGTTCGATCCCGGCTCTGGGTCACTTCCGTGTGAAGTTTGCACATTTTCCTCGTGTTTTCATGGGTTTCGCCCCCACAACACCAAGATCTGCAGCGTAGGTGGATTGGCCACGCTAAATTGCCCCCTAATTGGAAAAAATGAATTGGGTACTCTAAATTTATTTTAAAAAACAACTGTTTGTCTCTCCAAAGATGTTGCAGACCTGTTGAGTATTTACAGCACTTGAGATTTCCAGCATCCTCTGTATTTTGCTTTTATTATACCATGGTATTTTTAGTTTTCTACAAATCATGGGCGGGATTCTCCGAAATGGAGGCAAAGTGTTTGCGCCGTCGTGAATGCCGTTGAGGTTCACGACGGCACGAAACGGCCCCGATCCCGACCGATTCAGGGCCCGATAATGGGCTAGGAGCGGCGCCGCGTCATTTACACGCGCCAGGCCTTAGCGCCGCGTAAAGGCGGCGCCGCATACATGACGTGGCCGTCGCCGCATAACTGGCGTCAACCGCGAATGCGCGGGTAGGCCAGTGCCAACCCGTGCATGCGTGGTTGCCGTCCTCTGCAAGTCCGCCCCGCAAGAAGATGTCAGACGGATCTTGCGGGGCTGCAGAAGAAAGGGGGCGGGGTTCTCCGAAATGGAGACAGAATGTTCGCGCCGTCGTGAACGCCGTCGAGTGTCACGACGGCACAAAACGGCCCCTATCCCGACCGATTCAGGGCCCGATAATGGGCTAGGAACGGCGCCGCGTCATTTACACGCGCCAGGCCTTGGCGCCGCGTAAAGGTGGCGCCGCATACACAATGCGGCCGGCGCTGCATAACTGGCGTCACCCGCGCATGCGCAGTTGCCGTCCTCTCCGAGTCCGCCCCGCAAGAAGATGTCAGACGGATCTTACGGGGCTGCGGAAGAAAGGAGGTCCTCCTGCAGAGTGGCCGGACCGACGATCGGTGGGCACCGATCGCGGGCCGCCCCCCCAGCGTTCCCGCGCTGTTCCCACCGGCAGCGACCAGGTCTGGACGGCGCCAGGGGGAACCCCCCGTTTTGGGCTGGCCCCTCAGCCCATCCGGGCCTGGGAATAGCAGGAGTGTCGGAGAATCGCCTTTTTGGGTGTCTCGGGCGATTCTCCGGCCTGCGCGCGCGGAACCCGACGGGGCCGTTCTTGCCGCTTGGGAGAATCGCGGGAGGGCGTCGGACTGGCGCCGCGGGAAAATTTGGCGACCCAGGCGATTCTCCCAACCGGCGCGGGAGCGGAGAATTGAAGCATTGTTTATGAGACAATTGTGTTTTTTTGTGTACAGGACTAAATTGGCTTTGAACTCCCAAATCTTTAATCTCACAATAATAAAGGTGGTGGAGTTTCCCTTTTTGGTGTTTTACTGGAAAGGCAAAGTTTAGTGACATTAGTAAGCCAGGAGAGAATGGACAGATCAGATATTAAATCCCAGGAATGCTTTATTATGCCTGCCTCGCACCATATCAAAGTTTAAAAACAAACTTAAAACAGGCTTCACCCCTCATATTCGGTCACCCCTCCACCCACACTCCCCATGCACCATCCATTCTCACCCATGCTACCTCGGCACCGTGAGGCATCAGGGTCCCATGCTACCTCCTGCTTCCTGCCCAACCACAATGGCCCATCATAACTTCCAACATACCCCTCCTTAACAACCTTTTTCCCTCTGCCCAACCTTTTTGCTCTTTAGAATGCATTGACACTCTCAGTGTCTACTCATGTTAGCTCATGCCCCCAATCTACCATGCCAATTTACCTAATATTTGATGTTAGTTTCTCTGCTGTTTGGCCTTTCACATATTTTGTTCTCTCTGGGGACTGCCATTCGCACTCTTTCCCCTTGGTTTCTGTGGCTATTAGCCCCGGTTTCCCTGGGTTTCTGTGGCTATGACTCATCTTTCATTCTCACTCTACAGTATCAATATTTCCCACTTTTGTCTGTTAGCTTTGACAAAAAGTCATCGGATTCGAAACGTTAGCTCTTTTCTCTCCCTACAGATGCTGCTAGACCTGCTGAGATTTTCCAGCATTTCCTCTTTCTACCCAATATTAACTATGGATTTACCTCAGGACCTATGCCGAGATTGGATGAAATGAAGTTCCAACTGCCTGTTGCAAACTTTATTTTTTAAATTCCTAAATACCCAATTACTACATTTATATTCCTTCAACTGCATTATCCTTTATCGCTACAAAATTATAAACATTTCATCATCACCATAATGCCTTACAAAACAAGGATTTGAATTCATAGCCCCACTTCAAAGAATCCAGAACCATTGGAACTGTCAATCAAACTGTGAAATGACAATCACCCTAATGTGATAATGGACACTGAAATCAGTCATGCAGTACTAATCCAGTATTGATAGCCCTAAGGTTTATCCAACAGACAGTGAAATAGCTGGCCATCATTGTTTTAACGCTAGAAGAGCTGGAGTTTAAAATGCCTTGACAGCTCCTTTTGACAGTTCATCTTGACACTTTTGATAGTTGTTTTCAGTTCCAATGAGCTTTGTAGTTCGAATGTTTTTATGCACATTCATGTCTACTTTTAGCAATCCCAAGGGGCCCCTGACCTCTCCTAAAGGGAACCTGACCTTCCCCAAAGGTGTCCCAGTACCACATCCAAAAGGCTATCCTAACAAATCCATAAACTTCAGATCTATGTCTACCAGGTCTAATCTGTGCATTTTAAGTTTCAGACACACCTCACACCAAAGTCTGACATGAGTGGAGGCAGCTGTTAATTTCTATGGGTAGCTATGTCTGCAAAGTTTGCATTTGTAGTTCCCATTCTCACCTTCAAAATAGTAAGTGCTATGTTCAGGGATGGGACTTTGGAATTACAAAACAAAGAACAAAGAAATGTACAGCACAGGAACAGGCCCTTCGGCCCTCCAAGCCCGTGCTGACCATGCTGCCCGACTAAACTACAATCTTCTACACTTCCTGGGTCCGTATCCCTCTATTCCCATCCTATTCATGGATTTGTCAAGATGCCCATTAAATGACACTATCGTCCCTGATTCCACCACCTCATCCGGTAGCGAGTTCCAGGCACCCACTACCCTCTGTGTAAAAAAAACTTGCCTCGTACATCTACTCGAAACCTTGCCCCTCTCACCTTAAACCTCTGCCCCCTAGTAATTGACTCCTCTACCCCGGGGAAAAGCCTCTGACTATCCACTCTGTCTATGCCCCTCATAATTTTGTATACCTCTATCAGGTCTCCCCTCAACCTCCTTCGTTCCAGTGAGAACAAACCGAGTTTATTCAACCGCTCCTCATAGCTAATGCCCTCCATACCAGGCAACATTCTGGTAAATCTCTTCTGCACCGTCTCTAAAGCCTCCACATCCTTCTGGTAGTGTGGCAACCAGAATTGAACACTATATTCCAAGTGTGGCCTAACTAAGGTTCTATACAGCTGCAACATGACTTGCCAATTCTTCCAATTGAACCTCTTCTACCATTTTCACATTGATAGAGAGGCCCTCAATTGCAAAAATCCAGGTGTTAGTCTCTGAGCCAGTAAAAATATCCTTAATTCTAGTCTTTGATTTCTTGCTTATTACGTTTTCTTATTCTTGGATGGATGACTGATGGGAAGAATCTAAACGGTGGTAATCAGAAATATCAAACAGAAATATGCAACAGAAATCTCAAAAATACTAAGAGCTGTTGTTAGACTTAAAACTATTCTGTCTTCAGTGTTCCTTGGGGAATGTTTAGAATATGGAAGAGTTCAACAAACTTAATGTGGAATTTGTTGCAAACTGGTCTAGTCCAAATGGGAAGGATGCTTTTTTTTTAAACCCTTTCAAGATTTGGTTCGCCATGAAACTTAACATGGCATTTCCACCAACCAAATAATTTTATTGTTTGCCAAAAGCTGGTTAGTTGGAAATGTTGTATTTCTGTTTAAATGGTCTTGTCTGACAACTATAAAATTGCATTTGGGACTTTTTTGTTCTTCCATAACTATAATGATATTGACTTCTGCAGATAGAGATATATTTTTCTTCAGTTGTATTAAAGGGTATTTAAAAAAATATATAAATTCCATTTGTACAAATAATTTCCATTTGGCACAACATATTTTTTAAAATGACAAAAATGTGTATTTAGTTTCACTTTGTTTAGTGGTGTTTGATGCACAATTTTTTTAAAGTTAGGAATAAATATGAAGGTTCTTAACTGAACCCGAGTAATAGTTTTTCTTAATGTATTTGTGTGTTCCTTTGTCTCTTTCTTTGGTTTCCTGCCGAAGAATGTGGAAGGTCAGCTTGCTCCTCATTGATGCCACTTCTACTCAGAAGGTCTGTGAGGGCAGCTTTGCATGACTTGCCTTTCACGAAGTATGTAGATGTTGCTGAGCCCTTTTATTGTTCAATTATTATTTGTTGGAATTATTTGTCATTAATTTCAAACTTTAAACAAATTCTACATTGAAGGCTTCGCTTGTTGCAACTAAAAATGAAATTTTAGTTTAGTATATGAACAGTGTCAAGGGTATCTATGAATGGGTAACTCACAAATGAACAGCCAGTTTCATTGTGAATTGGACTTTGTGCTGCATGGTGGGCCATGTTGTCTGTACTTACAGTACAAAAAAACTGAGACAATCTAAATGTCTAACTTGCCATTTAGGCATCAATAGATAATAGCATGTTATCAGCTGCTCTGTAATTGTATGTAAGTGACAAATCAGTGCAGTACCACTAGGGTTAATTAATGTTGCGATTTTTTTTCACTTTCTCTGTGGTCCTTTTATAGGTGCACTTAACACAAGTGGTTTGAAATTATTTTCTGTGGAGTGTTGTGACATTGTTTTAATTGAATGAAGCTGCAGAACTGGCACGATAAATCAACACAATGAATTTATAATGAAGTGCAAACTATATTAACTGGCTGCAGTAGAGAAAGCAGCTGTTGTGATACATTTTTTCCCAGTCTCCATGCATCTGTAGAGGAGAGAGCAGTGACCTTGGTTACTCCAATGAGCAAACAGCAAGAGATCTCTGGCTTTAAGATGAGTGTACTGATGTCTGTAGTTTTTGTTTGGGACAAAAGGCCCCACTTTAACAATGGTATATTGTGATATTTGAGCATGTTATAATGATGCTGTCAAAGCAGAATAAGAGGTTTGATGTAGGAGTAAAATCATTAAAACTGGTTAATGTATGATTCCCGTACCAGCCTCCCTGAACAGGCGCTGGAATGTGGCGACTAGGGGCTTTTCACAGTAACTTCATTGAAGCCTACTCGTGACAATAAGAGATTTTCATTTCATTTTCATTCATTTCATGGGTTAGTGAGACGTGTTTGTGAGTGGTTGTTAAAATGGTAGCTGTGGGACTATGCTTTTTGCGATTTTAAAATTTTTTAAACATATTTTTTAAATTTAAAAAAAAAAAAAAAAATTTTTTCTTTTTTTTCTTTTTATTTAAACGAGCTTTTGGTCAACTTTATTTTTGCATGTTTGTTGTCTGATAACTATTTGGAATTGGGAATTCCTTGTGGAAGTGCTGAAACTCTAAAAAGTAAACTGTCAAAAATTAATCTATTACATACTAAGCACTCACAATTCTATCATTGGTCGATGCTTTGCACAAATTACCCCAAGAAAACCAGCTTTAAATTTATTGCTGTTCTCCCCAGTGCCATCCAGAGTATGAAAGTAGTAATAGCTAAGCATAACTTTGTTGAATGAGAAGAATTCACTCTGTAATTGTGTGTGTTTTCACATTGACAGAAAGGAAATTCATAATTTTTGTTTAACATGGACGGCAGATGTTTTCCCTTTTATTTCTCTGAATAAGAGCAAATTTTAATGACAGTCGGATGGAATAAAACAAAACCTATTCTGATGTACTGATAAGATAAGACACTATTTTGATTAATTTATATTTACATGGTTTCTTGTTGCTAGTAATTCAAATTATTGAGATTTGCTATCCTTAGCCGAGCTTTATCTATTGTCTCATTTTATTCGAGATTGAAATAATTCAATAAAGCAACAGTTAAATGGGGCAGATTTAAAACCCGGCTGTTCTAAGGTGGTGGTACACTTCTTGAACTTGAAGAATAAGAACTTGCCTGCTTTTGAATGCCATTATTCATGTGTGATGCTAGCTTTGTTAATTATTTTTTATATTTTAGTTTTTGTTGCTGTCGTCAGTTGATTAAGGATTTTATTTGACATTTACTGCTGTTCAAATGCAGATTATGGAAGTACAATTTTGTAATTCTTTTCGTGGGAATGCCAAGAGCCAAGTAGAATTGGAAACTCCCAAGTTTGATTCAGAGTTGACCATGACTGTTGATCTCAGCCAGTGTATTATAGAGGCACTACACTCAACGATTGTACAATAATTTCTGTGGAAGTGTGTGCTCTTCCCTACTTTGGTTGATGCTCTCCAGGGTCAAATAGCAATCTGTCAGCATTCACTGTTTAGGCTTAAAGAATAGCCATTTGGATAAGTTGCCAAAGAAGAGCAGTTTTGCAAGTGAGTCAGCACCAATCAAGAAGAATTACTATCATTGCAAAAATTGCATGCTAACTTTATGGCAGTACCCAAAGCAGTACACACAGAACCAAACACAGTTTACATGATGCTTTTGAATTTCAGAAGTCCTTCTGGATTGGAAGAGGAAAGTACATACTCTGAAATACTTGCTCATGATTATGCCATGGCGCCTAAAGACTTCATGTTCATTGCACTAGTCAAGTGTTGCCAGAGAACAATGAGGTTTTGGAGTTTCTTAAGCTAAAATGAGGAGTGATACTGTTATTTAAGCTGAATTATTTGATTTCCTGCTGAGTAATTAAGAAACTAATGCAATTAGATGAAAAACATCAATGTTAACATTGTTTTAAAATAATTGGCCAGTTGTGGTACATTGTGCGTACAGAAAATAACATTTCAAATATCCTTAAAATGAGTAGTTTGTGGTCCCAAAAATTGCTGGGATTTCTTCCATCCACCCCCCCCCCCCCCCCCCCCCAAAGCAGACCCCAAAATGGCCCCCTCACTGTGCTGTTCATGGAAACCAATAATATTTAAAAAACCCACCCTTTCTCTGAGGTTCCAGGCCCATCTCTTCACCTAGACCTTCCCTGGTAAGGCCGACCTTTGCTCACCTGGAAACCGGTATCATAGAATGATTACAACACAGAAGAATGCTATTAAGCCTGTTGTGTCCATGCCGGCTCTCTTCAAGAGCAACTCAGTATGCACTATTTCTCTGCCTTTTCCATGTAGTCCAACAAATCTTTCTCTTTGGATAATCATCCAATACCCTTTTGAAAGCCAAAAATTGAATCTGGCTTCTCCACCCTCAGGAAGTATTCTTAACTGTGAGGAGAATGGTGTTAAACTTCAAAAGGACATAAACACTTTTGAGGAATGAACGGAGAGATGGCAGATGAAATTTAATGCAGAGAAGTGTGAAATGACTCATTTTGACAGGAAGAGCGACAAAAGACAAAGAGTCATTCGTACTCAAAACATTAGCTCCCTTCTCTCTCCACAGATGCTATCAGACCTGCTGAGATTATCCAGTATTTTCTGTTTTTGTTTCAGATTCCAGCATCCACAGCAATTTGTTTTTTAAAAATAAAATACAGGATACAAGCAGGAGAAGAAGGATCTGGGGAATATGTACATAAATCTGTGGCAGGGCAGGTTGTGGGTGCGATTTAAAAAAAGATACAGGATCCTGGACTTAGTAAATAGGGGCATAAGTATACAAAAGCAAGGATGTTATATTAAACCTGCATAAAACACTAAATTGGAATATTATGTCCAGTTCTCAGCACTTCAGGAAGAATGTGAAAGCATTATTTGTGGAAGCATTAGAGAGTGCAGAAAAGCTTCACGAGAATCGTTCCAGGAATGAGGAACTTTGGTTACATAGATTGGAAAGCTGGGGCTGTTCTCCTTGGGGAAGAGAAGATTAAGAGATTTGATACAAGTATTCAAAATCATGAAGTGTCTGACCAGAGTAGATAGGGAGAAACTGGCAGAAGGATCAAGAACTAGAGGAGATTGATTTAAGGTAATTGGCAAAAGAAGTCATAGTGAAATGAGGAAAAGCTCTTTTAGTCAGCAAGTGTTTGGGATCTGGAATGCACTGAGTAAGGAGTGCGGTGGAGGCAAATTCAATTGTTTCTTTCAAAAGAGGATTGGATCGTTATCTCAAGAAAAGTTTGCATGGTACGGAGAAAAGGTGATGAGGCGGTTTTTGGAGGGACTGGAGTTTCCGAGGGTGTAAGAAGAGCTGGTGGAGGGTCCAGGGGCCCCAATTGGGCTGGAGGAAGTGGTGGAGGGGATGGATGCAATGCAGTCGGGCAAGGCCCCGGGGCCGGACGGGGACCCAGTGAAGTTCTAATGAAGGTTTACAGGAGTGGTGGTTACCCTGCTGGTAAGGGTGTTTGATGAGGCTAGGGAGCGAGGGATACTCCCTCCGATAATGTCACAAGCCTCGATTTCTTTTATCCTGAAGCGGGATAAGGACCCAGAACAATGTGGATCGTACAAGCCAATCTCCCTTCTAAATGTAGATGCCAAGCTAATGGCCAAGATCTTGGCCTTGAGAATAGAAGATTGTGTGCCAAGGGTGATAGGGGAGGACCAGATGGGGTTTGTGAAGGGGGGGGGGGGGGCGGTAGCGAACATTAGAAGGCTGTTAAATATGATTATGGTGCCCTCAGAGGGAAGTGAGGTGGAGGTGGTGGTTGCCATGGATGTGGAGAAGGCCTTTGATCGGGTGGACTGGGAGTATCTTTGGGAGTACCTGGGGCAGTTTGGGCAGGGCTTTGTAGAGTGGGTCCGGTTGCTGTACCAGGCACCGGTGGCGAGCGTGCGGATGAACCCAGTGAGCTCGGATTATTTTAGGCTGCACCAGGGGACGAGGCAGGGATGTCCACTCTCCCCACTGTTGTTTGCCTTGGCCATAGAGCCATTGGCGATGGTGTTGAGAGTGTCAAAGGACTAGCAGGGGATAGAATGTGGGGAGGGGGTGTAGAACAGGGTCTTGCTATACGCGGATGACCTACGTTTGGATATTTTTGACCCGCTGGGGGGGGGGGATTGGAGAGATAATGGGGATCTGAGGGGAATTTGGCCGGTTTTCGGGGTACAAATTAAATATGGGCAAGAGCGAGGTCTTTGTGATTCAAGCAAGGGGACAAGAGAGGAGATTGGGGGAGATGCCATTTAAGGTGTTGGGTGGGAGCTTTCAGTTTTTGGGTATCCAGGTGGCGCGGGAGTGAGAACAGCTGCACAAGCTGAATTTGGCTCGGTTGATGGAGCAGATGAAGGGGGACTTCAGAAGATGGGATATGCCCCCGTTGTCACTGGCGGGGAGGGTATAGACGGTAAAGATGACGGTTCTTCCGAGGTTTTAGTTTGTATTTCAGGGGCACCACCCCATCAGGCCCTGAACCTTGGCAATGCCACCCTGGCATTGCCATCCTGGCACCCTGTGAGTACTCCTGCCAGCTTTGTGGTGCCACAAGGGTTAGATCACGGAAGGCCTTTAGATGGAAGGTACTTCCCGTTAATGGGATGGAGATTGTCCTTAATTGGTGATTATTGATTTCTCACCACGGCGCAGTGGTAGGATCCTATGTACATCTGAAACATGTTAAACCAGCCCCCCCCCCCCCCCCCAAACCCGGCCCTCCAAAAACTGCCCCCACCCTTAATGCCTTCTCCTGCTTTTACACCCAACTGCACAATACACCTACTGGCTGAGACACAGGAAGCACCATATGTCAATTCCTGGAAAGAGAAAACCGGTCAGCTGTGTTTAAACACCTCCGATCTTTGATCTGCAAGCCATTCATTCATTTCTCTTTGATATTGATTTTACTCGGCTGTGATTGACAGCTTCCACACACCCAGCTGTCAGCATTTTTCTATTCCTCTTCCTTCATGCTGCCATTCCTCAGCGTCTCTGCACAGGCGCCGTAGCGGGAGCCACCGGGCACCAGAGTCTGTATCCCAGACACCCCCTGGCAACGTTACGTGGACCGGGTGCTGGTTCCGTTCCGTTCCTGGTGCACACACCCAGCGGCTGGTTGCATGCATGTCCCCAGTGCTATGGTCCAGCTGTTGAGTGTTTGGATGTTGCCTTCTGCCTCTGTTGTGTTGAAGCCTCCAGTGTTCAGGCAGAGTATCCCGGCTTCACGGTCTGGTTGGGATGTGAGGCATTAACTCTCCCCTGCAACATGGCACGTGTACCCACAGGAATCCACTTGGGGGCTGTGAAGTGCTCACATTACTACAATTGCCACTTCTCTATTAGCAATGGCCTTCAGCTGTGCACCTGGAGGCCGCCACGGTCAGTGGGGGTCATGGGTTGTTAGACGTTTTAGTTGCTGTGAAATGAAGAGTCTAAAGTTCTGTTCCTTTTTCACAAACACACATTTATTTCCTTCCAACAACCTTTGCACAAAACTCTCACTGTACATCACCTGACAGAGGCCACCTGAAGCCCTTAACATATCAGTGTCAATTAATGGATACTTAACATAAACGAGACAACTAATTGCAATGTCTCTTAACCCATTACTTAACATGGGTGGTCAGGGAGACAGATAGGCAGTACCCGGTACAGATGATCTGGGGGTGGCATGGCGGACCCACGGTGCTGGGGCACCTACCCCTAGTCCAGGGGCGACCTCCCCCACCGATGGAGGCGGTTAGGTCACAGGTGGCCGTTAAATAGCCGTTGGATAGTCAGAGGCTTTTCCCCAGGGTAGAGGGGTCAATTACTAGGGGGCATAGGTTTAAGGTGAGAGGGGCAAGGTTTAGAGTAGATGTACGAGGCAAGTTTTTTACGCAGAGGGTAGTGGGTACCTGGAACTCGCTACCGGAGGAGGTAGTGGAAGCAGGGACGATAGGGACATTTAAGGGGCATCTTGACAAATATATGAATAGGATGGGAATAGAAGGATACGGACCCAGGAAGTGTAGAAGATTGTGGTTTAGTCGGGCAGCATGGTCGGCACGGGCTTGGAGGGCCGAAGGGCCTGTTCCTGTGCTGTACATTTCTTTGTTCTTTGTTTGTAAATAGGGGGTATGGAGATTGGCTTTAATTGGTTAATATTGCTTTCTCGCTACACCATGGTGGGATCCTGATTTCGGCAAATTGAGCGATCCGGTTAGATTGCAAACCAATTGGCGCCCAGCGTGGTTTACGATTTTTGGCCTCTCCCGCCATCTAACGGTAAGGCTGGTTGATTCCGCCCAATGCCTTATGGAGTTACAGGTTGTGTCTTGAGATGGATGGAAAGCTGGTTAGCTGACGGGAAGCAAAAAGTTGGAATAAATGTTTTTTTCCTGATTGTCAGGCAGTGACTAGTGGGGTACTGCAGGGATTTGTGTTAGGACCCCAAATGTTCAGATTATATATTAATAATTTGGATGAGGTAACTAAATGTATTATCTCCAAATTTGCAGATGATACAAAGTTGGGTGGGAGGGTGAGCTGTGAGGACGATGCAGAGATGCTTCAGCAGGATTTGGACAGGCTGAGTGAGTGGGCACATACATGGTAGATGCAGTATAATGTGGATAAATGTGAAGTTATCCGCTTCGGTAGCAAAAATAGGAAGGCAGATTATTATTTGAATAGGTGTAAATTGAGAGAGGTGGATACTCAGCGAGACATTGCTGTCCTAGTGCATCAGTCACTGAAAGTACGTGTGCAGGTACAGCAGGCAGTAAAGAAGGCAAATGGTATGTTGGCCTTCATAGCGAGAGGATTTGTGTGGATGAATACTGCAATTGTATAGACGCAGCTTGAGTATTGTGTGCACTTTTGGTGTCCTTGGGTGAGATTCTCCGACCCCCCCGCCGGGTCGGAGAATCGCCGGGGGCTGGCGTGAATACCGCCCCCGCCGATTGCCGAATTTTCCGGCACCGGATATTCGGCGGGGGCGGGAATTGCGCCGCGTCGGTTGGCGGGCCCCCCCGCGCGATTCTCCAGTCTGGATGGGCCGAAGTCCCGTCGCTAAAATGTCTGTCCCGCCGGCGTAGATTAAACCACCTACCTTACCGGCGGGGCAAGACGGTGCGGGCGGGCTCCGGGGTCCTGGGGGGGGGGGGGGGGGGGGGGGGCGGGGCGTGGGGCGAGGGGCGATCTGGCCCCGGGGGGTGCCCCCACGGTGGCCTGGCCAGCGATCGGGGCCCACCGATCCGCGGGTGGGCCTGTGCCATGGGGGCACTCTTTTCCTTCCGCCTTCGCCACGGTCTCCACTGCGCATGCGCGGGAATCCCATCAGCGCCCGCTAACGCTCCCGCGCATGCGCCGCCCGGAGATGTCATTTCCGCGCCAGCTGGCGGGGCACCAAAGGCCTTTTCCGCCAGCTGGCGGGGCGGAAATTCGTCCGGCGCGGGCCTAGCCCCTTAAGGTTGGGGCTCGGCCCCCCAAGATGCGGAGCATTCCGCACCTTTGGGGCGGCGCGATGACCGACTGATTTGCGCCGTTTTGGGCGCCAGTCGGCGGACATCGCGCTGATACCGGAGAATTTCACCCCTTATCTGAGGAAGGATGTTCTTGCTATGGAGGGAGTGCATCGAAGGTTCACCAGGCTGATTCCTGGGATGGTGGGACTGTCATATGAGGAGAGACTAAGTTGGTTAGGATGATATTAATTGGCGTTTAGAAGAGTGAGAGGAAATCTAACAGAAACTTAGAAAATTCTAACAGATTAGACTGGGTACATTCAGAAAGAATGCTCCCGATGGTGATGGAGTCCAGAACTAGGTATCATAGTTTGAGGATAAGGGGTAAACCAGTTAGGGCTGAGGTGAGGAGAAATTTCATCAGAGAGTGGTGAGTTTGTGGAATTTGCTACCACAGCTGAGGCCAAAACGTTGTGTACTTTCAAGAGGGAATTGGATTTAGCTCTTGGGCTAAAGAATCAAGGGATATGGGGGGTAGGTGGGATCAGGGTATTGAACTTGATCAACCATGATCATAATGAATGGCGGAACAGGCTTGAAGGGCCGAATGGCCTCCTCCTGCTTCTAGTTTCTATTTTTATAACAACAAACATTTAATTTAAGTGCACAATTCCTTAAAACAAAAGGCATTGGAATTCATCATCTCACATCGAGTTTTACTTACTCTTTCACAGGATGTGGGCATCAACCAGAATTTTTATTGCACATCCCTCATTGCCCATGAGAGGATGGTGGTGAGCTGTCTTCTTGAACCGTTGCAGCCCGTGATGTAGGATCACCCACAGTGCTGTTAGGGAGGCAATTCCAGGCTTTTCACCAATGATGGTGAAGGGACAGTGATATAATTCCGAGTCACAATGATGAGTGGCTTCAAGGGGAATTTGTAGGTGGTTGTGTAGGTAGTAAAGGTCACCGGTTTGGAAGGTGCTATTGAAGCAACCTTGTGATTGTGAAATTAGTCATGCAGCACCAATCCAGTAATGGGAGCCTTCATGCTTATGCCAACTGACAAGAGTTAAATAGCAAGCAGTAATTTTAAAACACTGGAGACATTTTTCAAAGATTTAAAGGGCATAAGTTTAAAATGCTTTAACAGCTTGACAGCTACCTTTGACAGGTGCTTCTGACAGTTTTGACTGTTGATTTTGATAGGTCTTTTGCCAGTTGCATTGAGCTTGACAGTAATGCGGCTATAATTGCTACGCACACTTATGCCTACTTTGAACATTCCAAAGGCACCTTTACTCCACTGACAGGCCTCTGACCTCTGCCAAAGGGAACCTTACTTCTGTCAAAGATGTCCCAGGACGAGATGCAATGGGGTACTTTACCTAACCAAAGGGGCAATTTGGCTATCCAAATGAATCCACAAACATCAGACCCCCTCTTATCAGGTATAATCTGCACAATTATGATTTCACATTTCAAGACAACCAAAACTCCACTTGTGATGACAGCAGATGATTTAAATGGCTAGCTGCCTCTGAAAAATTACCATGCCCTCTGCCATTCCTGATACTGCCAAAATGAGAAGTGCCACATTTGGATGCGGGCCTCATCATTTTCAGGCGGTCCCGCTATTTTCCATAAAGGCGGGAAACTGGGCCATATATCCAGTTTTGGAGCTCCTTGAATTCATCATCTTCTGACTTGGGCCAATAGTGCTGGTCAGAATGCTGAACCTACCAAGGAGTTGAACAGAGCAGTCTTTCAGTTTCAGCTATTTATTGTAGGTATTATTGAAATTCTGTTGGAACATTTATGCTGTGATGACATTGATGTGCAAATTGGGATAGATTTGAGCTCTTATTGCCAATAATTCTTTTGAGTGTTTCAATCCAAAATATGAACAAGATTATATCTCAATAAACAACTCGCTGCCAGTTTTATACTAAATATGGTACCTGTTAGGAACTATATTAAAACTGCTCAGGTTCACTTCATGCATGATCTTCAACTAGCAGTGAGAGAGTGATCTCCATGACTTTGATGGAGCTGTATTTGTATTCTTGTCCGCGAGTTAAAAGGGTCAGAATCAACTGTGCTGCCCAGCATGTTTTCCCTTTAAATATCTTTCTTATCCAATTTCTTACCCCATCATTACTCAGCAGAAGATTATTTCTACTGAGTGTGGATTGTTTTCATAGGCAACACTGGATGGGAATAGATAGTCCCTCCTGCTGGATGTAGAGAAGTGGGATCAACATTTTCAAATTTGCTGATGACACCACCGTAGTGGGTGGGATTTCAAACAATGACGAGACAGAGTACAGGAATGAGATAGAGTATCTGGTGAACTGATGCGACAACAATCACTCCCTCAATGTCAACAAAACAAAAGAGATTGTCATCGACTTCAGGAAGCTTAGAGGAGAACATGCCCCTATCTACGTCAATGGGAGCGAAGTAGAAAGGGTCGAGAGCTTCAAATTTTTAGGTGTCCAGATTATCAACAACCTGTCCTGGCTCCCCCATGCCGACACTATAGTTAACAAAGCCCACCAATGACTCTACTTTCTCAGAAGAGTAAGGAAATTTGGATACTGGGGGTTATGAAAATGAGTAATTGAATACAAAATGATTTTGTAATTACACTTTTCCATTCATTTTTGATCTGGAAGGCAGTGTAAAGTATTGTTCTGGAAAATTCCTGTTTTTCAGAGCACATTAGCTTTGTACACCTCGTGGTGATACCACTGTGGTCTGTGCGAAGGACAGTGAGTTCATATAATACAAATACCATACCTGGTAACGTCAATTGCTCTAACTGTAGTTCGTCTGACTCTAGACTGTGTTACAGATGCATTTAACTAGGATTTAGGATACAAAGAACAAAGAACAAAGAAATGTACAGCACAGGAACAGGCCCTTCGGCCCTCCAAGCCCGTGCCGACCATACTGCCCGACTAAACTACAATCTTCTACACTTCCTGGGTCCGTATCCTTCTATTCCCATCCTATTCATATATTTGTCAAGATGCCCCTTAAATGTCCCTATCGTCCCTGCCTCCACTACCTCCTCCGGTAGTGAGTTCCAGGCACCCACTACCCTCTGCGTAAAAAACTTGCCTCGTACATCTACTCTAAACTTTGCCCCTCTCACCTTAAACCTATGCCCCCTAGTAATTGACCCCTCTACCCTGGGGAAAAGCCTCTGACTATCCACTCTGTCTATGCCCCTCATAATTTTGTATACCTCTATCAGGTCGCCCCTCAACCTCCTTCGTTCCAGTGAGAACAAACCGAGTTTATTCAATCGCTCCTCATAGCTTATGCCCTCCATACCAGGCAACATTCTGGTAAATCTCTTCTGCACCCTCTCTAAAGCCTCCACATCCTTCTGGTAGTGTGGCGACCAGAATTGAACACTATACTCCAAGTGTGGCCTAACTAAGGTTCTATACAGCTGCAACATGACTTGCCAATTCTTATACTCAATGCCCCGGCCAATGAAGGCAAGCATGCCGTATGCCTTCTTGACTACCTTCTCCACCTGTGTAGCCCCTTTCAGTGATCTGTGGACCTGTACTCCTAGATCTCTTTGACTTTCAATACTCTTGAGGGTTCTACCATTCACTGTATATTCCCTACCTGCATTAGCCCTTCCAAAATGCATTACCTCACATTTGTCCAGGTTAAACTCCATCTGCCATCTCTCCGCCCAAGTCTCCAGACAATCTAAATCCTGCTGTATCCTCAGACAGTCCTCATCGCTATCCGCAATTCCACCAACCTTTGTGTCGTCTGCAAACTTACTAATCAGACCAGTTACATTTTCCTCCAAATCATTTATATATACTACAAAGAGCAAAGGTCCCAGCACTGATCCCTGTGGAACACCACTGGTCACAGCCCTCCAATTAGAAAAGCATCCCTCCATTGCTACCCTCTGCCTTCTATGGCCTAGCCAGTTCTGTATCCACCTTGCCAGTTCACCCCTGATCCCGTGTGACTTCACCTTTTGTACTAGTCTACCATGAGGGACCTTGTCAAAGGCCTTACTGAAGTCCATATAGACAACATCTACTGCCCTACCTGCATCAATCATCTTAGTGACCTCCTCGAAAAACTCTATCAAGTTAGTGAGACACGACCTCCCCTTCACAAAACCGTGCTGCCTCTCACTAATACGTCCATTTGCTTCCAAATGGGAGTAGATCCTGTCTCGAAGAATTCTCTCCAGTAATTTCCCTACCACTGAAGTAAGGCTCACCGGCCTGTAGTTCCCGGGATTATCCCTGCCACCCTTCTTAAACAGAGGAACAACATTGGCTATTCTCCAGTCCTCCGGGACATCCCCTGAAGACAGCGAGGATCCAAAGATTTCTGTCAAGGCCTCAGCAATTTCCTCTCCAGCCTCCTTCAGTATTCTGGGGTAGATCCCATCCGGCCCTGGGGACTTATCTACCTTAATATTTTTTAAGACACCCAACACCTCGTCTTTTTGGATCACAATGTGACCCAGGCTATCTACACCCCCTTCTCCAGACTCAACATCTACCAATTCCTTCTCTTTGGTGAATACTGATGCAAAGATAGGGCAGCTATTTGCTGGCTGACAGGTAGTGTAATTTTATAATTTACTCCAAAGAAGCATTGCTGCAGCGATATCTCCTTCTGAAACAAGATGTCGATGATATTCCTTCTCAACAAAAGGACCTGTGAGATGAGAGTGATTAAAAACTATATTAAACGATTGTCTGGATTATTTTCCCTCCCTCCCCTTCTTTTTCACGTGTTCCTATAACACTTGCCTCTATACAGCTTATTTTATCCAGAGGATTATAGTTAATTTAGAAACCTAACAGTGAAGCTATTTCTCCCTTGTCCAATACCGTTGCAAGAATGGCTGCAGTAATAATATTTTTTCAGACTTCAAACTTAGTCCTCTGTCGGGCACGTTTAGCAGAGTGTTTCTCGGTGGCTGCAGCACCGAGAAACACCCTGCTATTCAACAGCATTTTGCCGTTTCTTTTGGCCTCTGCGAGTTTTTCTCTGCCGAGGCTGCACAGACTGATTTCCTGTGACCTTCCCACTCTTCCCCCCCCCCCCCCCCCCCCCCCCCCCAAACCAGGCCTGATCCCTCACAGTGCTAACCTGCCATCCGTGCACCCTGGCTGGGTACTCTGGCAGTGCCAAGGTGGCCAGGTGCCAGGGGACCACTCTCCTGTTCCTGACCACGTGGGGGTCTCCAATGGACTGAGAGACCCCCTCAGGTGCCATTACCCCATGTCCATGTTTATGTGTACCAGTACTAAATGGCGTGCTGGTAACGTCTCCCAGAAGCGGCCATTGAGCCCTGGGTGCATTTGGCGTCTGGGTATTTTTTTTTTTTAAGAATATTTTATTGAAAATTTTTGGTCAACCATCACAGTACATTGTGTATCCTTTACACAATAATATAACAGTATAAATAACAATGACCTGTTTAATAAACAAAGAATAAATAATATATAGCAAAAACTAAAACTAAATGGCAACTGCCTTGTCTCAGATAAACACTCTCCAAAAATATGGTTTAACAATCCAATATACAATTATTTATAGCAACGACCTATACATATTATACATATATATTAATAACCCTGAGACTCCTTCAGGTTCCTCCCCCCCCCCCCCCCCCCCCCCTTCCCCCCTGGGCTGCTGCTGCTGCCTTCTTCTTTTCCATTCCCTCTATCTTTCTGTGAGGTATTCGACGAACGGTTGCCACCGCCTGGTGAACCCTTGAGCCGATCCCCTTAGGACGAATTTAATCCGTTCCAGCTTTATAAACCCTGCCATGTCATTTATCCAGGTCTCCACCCCCGGGGGCTTGGCTTCCTTCCACATCAACAGTATCCTGCGCCGGGCTACTAGGGACGCAAAGGCCAAAACATCGGCCTCTCTGGCCTCCTGCACTCCCGGCTCTTGTGCAACCCCAAATATAGCCAACCCCCAGCTTGGTTCGACCTGGACCCCCACTAATTTCGAAAGCACCTTTGTCACCCCCACCCAGAACCCCTGTAGTGCCGGACATGACCAGAACATGTGGGTGTGATTCGCTGAGCTTCTCGAGCATCTCGCACACCTATCCTCTACCCCAAAAAATTTACTGAGCCGTGCTCCAGTCATATGCGCCCTGTGTAACACCTTAAATTGAATCAGGCTTAGCCTGGCACACGAGGACGATGCGTTTACCCTACTTAGGGCATCCGCCCACAGCCCCTCCTCAATCTCCTCCCCCAGCTCTTCTTCCCATTTCCCTTTCAGCTCATCTACCATAATCTCCCCCTCGTCCCTCATTTCCCTATATATATCTGACACCTTACCGTCCCCCACCCATGTCTTTGAGATTACTCTGTCCTGCACCTCATGCGTCGGAAGCTGCGGGAATTCCCTCACCTGCTGCCTCGCAAAAGCCCTCAGTTGCATATACCGGAATGCATTCCCTTGGGGCAACCCATATTTCTCGGTCAGCGCTCCCAGACTTGCGAACTTCCCATCCACAAATAGATCTTTCAGTTGCGTTACTCCTGCTCTTTGCCATATTCCAAATCCCCCATCCATTCTCCCCGGGGCAAACCTATGGTTGTTTCTTATCGGGGACCCCACCAAGGCTCCCGTCTTTCCCCTATGCCGTCTCCACTGTCCCCAAATTTTCAAAGTCGCCACCACCACCGGGCTTGTGATGTATTTCTTCGGTGAGAACGGCAATGGGGCCGTCACCATAGCTTGTAGGCTAGTCCCCCTACAGGACGCCCTCTCCAATCTCTTCCACGCCGCTCCCTCCTCTTCCCCCATCCACTTACTCACCATTGAGATATTGGCGGCCCAGTAGTACTCACTTAGGCTCGGTAGTGCCAGCCTCCCCCTATCCCTACTACGCTCTAAAGAATCCCTTCCTCACTCTCTGGGTCTTCCCGGCCCACACAAAACTCATGATACTCTTTTCGATCCTTTTGAAAAAAGCCTTCGTGATCACCACCGGGAGGCACTGAAACACAAAGAGGAATCTCGGGAGGACTACCATTTTAACTGCCTGCACCCTCCCTGCCAGTGACAGGGATACCATGTCCCATCTCTTGAAGTCCTCCTCCATTTGTTCCACCAATCGCGTTAAATTTAACCTATGCAATGTACCCCAATTCTTGGCTATCTGGATCCCCAAGTAATTAAAGTCCCTTGTTACCTTCCTCAGCGGAAAGTCCTCTATTTCTCTGCTCTGCTCCCCTGGATGCACCACAAACAACTCACTTTTCCCCATGTTCAGTTTATATCCTGAGAATTCTCCAAACTCCCGAAGTGTCCGCATTATCTCTGGCATCCCCTCCGCCGGGTCCGCTACATATAACAACAAATCATCCGC
Source organism: Scyliorhinus torazame (assembly GCF_047496885.1). Lineage (NCBI taxonomy): Eukaryota > Metazoa > Chordata > Chondrichthyes > Carcharhiniformes > Scyliorhinidae > Scyliorhinus > Scyliorhinus torazame. The sequence continues at coordinate 241,717,397 of NC_092707.1, forward strand.
ATACAGAGATACCCGGTGTTCTTCTCCTCCTCTAAGTACTCCCCTCCACTTCTTGGAACCCCTCAATGCTATTGCCAGGGGCTCAATCGCCAGTGCAAACAGTAATGGGGACAGAGGGCATCCCTGCCTTGTCCCTCTATGGAGCCGAAAGTATGCAGATCCCCGTCCATTCGTGACCACACTCGCCACTGGGGCCCTATACAACAGCTGCACCCATCCAACATACTCATCTCCAAAACCAAATCGCCTCAGCACCTCCCACAAATAATCCCACTCCACTCTATCAAATGCTTTCTCGGCATCCATCGCCACCACTATCTCCGCTCCCCCCTCTGGTGGGGGCATCATCGTTACCCCTAGCAGCCTCCGTATATTCGTATTCAGCTGTCTCCCCTTCACAAACCCAGTTTGGTCCTCTTGGACCACCCTCGGGACACAATCCTCTATCCTCATTGCCATTACCTTGGCCAGAATCTTAGCGTCTACATTTAGGAGGGAAATAGGTCTATAGGACCCGCATTGCAGCGGGTCCTTTTCCTTCTTTAGGAGGAGCGATATCGTTGCCTCAGACATAGTCGGGGGCAGCTGTCCCCTTTCCTTTGCCTCATTAAAGGTCCTCATCAGTAGCGGGGCGAGCAAGTCCACATATTTCCTGTAAAATTCAACTGGGAATCCATCCGGTCCCGGAGCCTTCCCCGCCTGCATGCTCCTAATTCCTTTCACTACTTCCTCTATTTCAATCTGTGCTCCCAGTCCCACCCTTTCCTGCTCCTCCACCTTGGGAAATTCCAGCCGGTCCAGAAAGCCCATCATTCTCTCCCTCCCATCCGGGGGTTGAGCTTCGTATAATTTTTTATAAAATGCCTTGAACACTCCATTCACTCTCTCTGCTCCCCGCTCCATCTCTCCTTCCTCATCCCTCACTCCCCCTATTTCCCTCGCTGCTCCCCTTTTCCTCAATTGGTGGGCCAGCAACCTGCTCGCCTTCTCCCCATATTCGTACTGTACACCCTGTGCCTTCCTCCACTGTGCCTCCGCAGTACCCGTTGTCAGCAAGTCAAATTCTACGTGTAGCCTTTGCCTTTCCCTGTACAGTCCCTCCTCCGGTGCCTCCGCATATTGCCTGTCCACCCTCAGAAGTTCTTGCAGCAACCGCTCCCGTTCCCTACTCTCCTGCTTTCCTTTATGTGCCCTTATTGATATCAGCTCCCCTCTAACCACTGCCTTCAGCGCCTCCCAGACCACTCCCACCTGGACCTCCCCATTGTCATTGAGTTCCAAGTACTTTTCAATGCACCCCCTCACCCTTAGACACACCCCCTCATCTGCCATTAGTCCCATGTCCATTCTCCAGGGTGGGCGCGCTTCTGTTTCCTCCCCTATCTCTAAGTCCACCCAATGTGGAGCGTGATCCGAAATGGCTATAGCCGTATACTCCGTTCCCCTCATCTTTGGGATCAACGCCCTTCCCAAAACAAAAAAGTCTATTCGCGAATAGACTTTGTGGACATAGGAGAAAAAAGAAAACTCCTTACTCCTAGGTCTGCTAAATCTCCACGGGTCTACTCCTACCATCTGCTCCATAAAATCTTTAAGCACCTTGGCTGCTGCCGGCCTCCTTCCAGTCCTGGACCTCGACCTGTCCAGCCCTGGTTCCAACACCGTATTGAAATCTCCCCCCATTACCAACATTCCCACCTCCAGGTCCGGGATGCGTCCTAGCATCCGCCTCATAAAATTGGCATCATCCCAGTTCGGGGCATATACGTTTACCAAAACCACCGTCTCCCCCTGTAGTTTGCCACTCACCATCACGTATCTGCCCCCGCTATCCGCCACTATAGTCTTTGCCTCAAACATTACCCGCTTCCCCACTAATATAGCCACCCCCCTGTTTTTCGCATCTAGCCCCGAATGGAACACCTGCCCCACCCAACCTTTGCGTAGTCTCACCTGGTCTATCAGTTTCAAGTGCGTTTCCTGTAACATAACCACGTCTGCCTTAAGTTTCTTAAGGTGTGCGAGTACCCGTGCCCTCTTTATCGGCCCGTTCAGCCCTCTCACGTTCCACGTGATCAGCCGGGTTGGGGGGCTTCCCCCCCCCCCCCCCCCCTTGTCGATTAGCCATCCCCTTTTTCCAGCTCCTCACCCGGTTCCCACGCAGCTGTGTCCCCCCCAGGCGGTGCCCCCCCGCCCATCCCACCCCATACCAGCTCCCCCCTCTCCCCAGCAGCAGCAGCCCAATAATTCCCCCCTCCCACCCCCCCCGCTAGATCCCCCACTAGCGTAGTTACACCCCCCATGTTGCTCCCAGAAGTCAGCAAACTCTGGCCGACCTCGGCTCGCACCGTGCGATGCCCCCTCCTTCCTGCTTCCCTATTCCCGCCATGATTATCATAGCGCGGGAACCGAGCCCGCGCTTCCCCCTTGGCCCCGCCCCCAATGGCCAACGCCCCATCTCTTCCACCTCCTTTCCTCCCCCCACCACCTCCTGTGGAAGAGAGAAAAGTTACCACATGGCAGGATTAATAACATAAAACTCCTCTTTCCCCCCTTCTTCGCCCCCCATACTCGCCCCACCACTTTGTTTCAAACGTTCTTTTTTTTAGTAACCCGCTCATTCCAATTTTTCTTCCACGTTAAAAGTCCACGCCTCATCCGCCGTCTCAAAGTAGTGGTGCCTCCCTTGATATGTGACCCACAGTCTTGCCGGTTGCAGCATTCCGAATTTTATCTTCTTTTTGTGAAGCACCGCCTTGGCACGATTAAAGCTCGCCCTCCTTCTCGCCACCACGCACTCCAGTCTTGGTATACGCGGATCACCGCATTCTCCCACTTACTGCTCCGAGTTTTCTTTGCCCATCTAAGGACCATCTCTCTGTCCTTAAAACGGAGGAATCTCACCACTATGGCTCTAGGAATTTCTCCTGCTCTCGGTCCTCGCGCCATCACTCGGTATGCTCCCTCCACCTCCAGCGGACCCGCCGGGGCCTCCGCTCCCATTAACGAGTGCAGCATCGTGCTCACATATGCCCCGACGTCCGCTCCCTCCGCACCTTCAGGAAGGCCAAGAATCCTTAGGTTGTTCCTCCTCGCGTTGTTCTCCAGCGCCTCCAGCCTTTCCACACATCGTTTATGGTGTGCCTCGTGCATCTCCGTCTTCACCACCAGGCCCTGTATGTCGTCCTCATTCTCGGCAGCCTTTGCCTTCACGACCCGAAGCTCCCGCTCCTGGGTCTTTTGCTCCTCCTTTAGCCCTTCGATCGCCTGTAATATCGGGGCCAACAGCTCCTTCTTCTTTTCCTTTTTGAGTTCTTCCACGCAGCGTTTCAAAAACTCGTGTTGTTCAGGGCCCAATATTAAACTGCCACCTTCCGACGCCATCTTGGTTTTTGCTTGCCTTCCTTGCCGCTGCTCTAAAGGATCCACCGCAATCCGGCCACCTTCCTCTCCTTTTTCCATCCGTATCCAGGGGGGATTCCCTTCTGGTTCACCGCACAGTACTTTTAGCCGTTAAAATTGCCGTTGGGGCTCTTATTAAGAGCCCAAAAGTCCGTTACACCGGGAGCTGCCGAAACGTGCGACTCAGCTGGTCATCGCCGCACCCGGAAGTCTGCGTCTGGGTATTTAAAGGAGCCATTAGGCTCATTGAAATATTTCGACCTGAATCTCGCCCAGCAGGGTGGAGCAAGTGAGGTGGCTAGTGATCGGCCCAGTGCGGAGCCTAATTTGGGGCTCTCGCGTGACTCACCCAATGAGCCCAGCTCCACATCACTAAATCCCGCCCAACGTCTTAATTTTACTCCGTAATAAATTGATAAATTATTCTTTCAATATTTAGAAACATTTGGGGTTAGAGTTTCTGCTAGGCAGCGTAAAAGATCAAGGAAGTAGCAAGCGCAAATTGAATTTCCAGTGTCTTTCATGGTGGTTAAAAAACATTGCACTGAAAATTGACCCCCTCGGTAAAGCTAGCCGTGTGCTCAAACTTGATTAACGAGTGTGCCAAGTTTCTGCCAATTGCATCCATTTGCAACCTTTCAAGGTGTCTATTCAGATTAAGCTGCTTTTTACAGGTAGGCACCTTTTCCTTTAAATGAAGTTTAAAAAAATTACTTTTTAAACTTTCTGTGGAGTGTTTTTTAAAAATATTTTTTATTCTCCTTTTTCACATTTTCTCCCAAATTTACACCCACCAAGAATAAACAATAATCAGTAACAAATATGTCAATCCCCATATCAATAACAACGATCCCAATCTCTCGCCAAACCCCAAACATTAGCCCGCATGTTCCCGTAAACAAATGACAAAAAGGAATCAGGAATCACCCATCGTCACCACTAACACACACCGCCCCCCCCCCCCCCCCCCCCCCCACTAATATTCAATGTTATCCAGTTCTTGAAAGTGCATAATGAATAATGCCCATGAATTGTAGAACCCCTCCATCCTTCCCCTCAGTTCAAACATAACCTTCTCAAGAGTCAAGAATTCCAACAGGTCCCCCTGCCACGCCAGGGCACAGGGTGGAGAGATTGCTCTCCAACCCATCAGGATCCGCCTTCAGGCAATCAATGAGGCGAAGGTTACAACATCTGCCTCCGCACCCGTTTCTAACCCTCGCTGGTCTGATACCCCAAATATGGCCTCCCGGGGGCCCGGGTCCAGTTTCACGTGCACCACTTTAGAAATTACCCTAAAAACCTCCTTCCAGTAATCCTCTAGTTTTGGACAGGACCAAAACATATGAATATGATATGACCCCAGTAGTTGGGGTCGGGAGGGTTGTCATAAGGTGGGCGGTAGTTGGGGGGGTTGTCGTAGTCAGGTGGTCCACTGTGGCGTCGGTAGGGAGGTCCGTGGTATAGTTATCTTGGAGTTAGAACTGGTTTTAATTCTTCTAACTTTTCTTTGATAACTATTCTACCAAGTGAGTTGTAATCATCTGAAGTCCTGAATTTTAACTCAGCATTTTGGAGTGTTCAAGATGCAGTGTAATTGCCCAACTGAAGTTGAAACTTTCTGGGCAATTGGTGTGTTGCCTCCCAGGTGCCAGGGTCCGTGATGTCTCGGATCGTGTTTTCGGGATCCTTAAGGGGAGGAGGAGCAGCCCCAAGTCCTGGTCCACATAGGCACCAACGACATAGGTAGGAAAAGGGATGGGGATGTAACGCAGGTATTCGGGGAGCTAGGGTGGAATCTTAGAGCTAGAACAAACAGTGTTATTATCTCTGGGTTGTTAACCATGCCACGTGCTAGCGAGACGAGGAATAGGGAGAGAGAACAGTTGAACACGTGGCTACAGGGATGGTGCAGGAGGGAGGGATTCAGATACCTGAATAATTGGGGCTCATTCTGGGGTAGGTGGGACCTCTACAAACGGGATGGTCTATACCTGAACCAGAGGGGTACCAATATCCTGGGGGGAAAATTTGCTAATGCTCTTCGGGAGGGTTTAAACTAATTCAGCAGGGGGATCGGAACCTGAATTGTAGCTCCAGTGTACAGGAGGTTGAGAGTAGTGAGGTCATGAGTAAGGTTTCAAGGTCGCAGGAGTGTACCGGCAGGCAGGAAGGTGGTTTGAAGTGTGCTACTTCAACGCCAGGAGCATCCGGAATAAGGTGGGTGAACTTGCAGCATGGGTTGGTACCTGGGACTTCGATGTTGTGGCCATTTCGGAGACATGGATAAAGCAGGGACAGGAATGGTTGTTGCAGGTTCTGGGTTTAGATATTTCAGTAAGCTCAGGGATCGTGGTAAAAGAGGGGGAGGTGTGGCATTGTTAGTCAAGGACAGTATTACGGTGGCAGAAAGGACGTTTGATGAGGACTCGTCTACTGCGGTAGATTAGGCTGAGGTTAGAAACAGGAAAGGAGAGGTCACCCTGTTGGGAGTTTCTATAGGCCTCCGAAAAGTTCCAGAGATGCAGAGGAAAGGATTGCAAAGATGATTCTGGATAAGAGCGAAAGTAACAGGGTAGTTATTATGGGGGACTTTAACTTTCCAAATATTGACTGGAAACGCTATAGTTCGAGTACTTTAGATGGGTCAGTTTTTGTCCAATGTGTGCAGGAGGGTTTCCTGACACAGTATGTAGATAGGCCATCAAGAATCAAGGCCACATTGGATTGGTACTGGGTAATGAACCAGGCCAGGTGTTAGATTTGGAGGTAGGTGTGCACTTTGGTGATAGTGACCACAATTTGGTTACGTTTACCTTAGCGATGGAAAGGGATAGGTATATACCGCAGGGCAAGAGTTATAGCTGGGGGAAAGGCAATTATGATGCGATTAGGCAAGACTTGGGATGTATAGGATGGGGCAGGAACTGCAGGGGATGGGCACAATTGAAATGTGGAGCTTGTTCAAGGAACAGCTACTGCGTGTCCTTGATAAGTATGTACCTGTCAGGCAGGGAGGAAGTGGTCGAGCGAGGGAACCGTGGTTTACTAAAGTAGTTGAGTCACTTGTCAAGAGGCAGAAGAAGGCTAATGCAAAGATGAGACGTGAAGGTTCAGTTAGGGCGCTTGAATCACTTGTCAAGAGGCAGAAGAAGGCTTATGCAAAGATGAGACGTGAAGGTTCAGTTAGGGCGCTTGAGAGTTACAAGGTAGCCAGGAGGGACCAAAAGAGAGAGCTAAGAAGAGCCAGGAGGGGACATAAGAAGTCCTTGGCAGGTAGGATCAAGGAAAACCCTAAAACTTTCTATAGGTATGTCAGGAATAAAAGAATGACTAGGGTAAGAGTACGGCCAGTCAAGGACAGTAGTGGGAAGTTGTACGTGGAGTCCGAGAAGATAGGAGAGGCGCTAAATGAATATTTTTTGTCAGTATTCACACAGGAAAAAGACAATGTTGTCGAGGAGAATACTGAGATACAGGCTACTAGACTAGATGGGATTGAGGTTCATAGGGAGGCGGTGTTAGCAATTCTGGAAAGTGTGAAAATAGATCAGTCCCCTGGGCCGGATGGGATTTATCCTCGGATTCTCTGTGAAGCTAGGGAGGAGATTGCAGAGCCTTTGGCTTTGATCTTTATGTCGTCATTGTCTACAGGAATAGTGCCAGAAGACTGGAGGATAGCAAATGTTGTCCACTTGTTCAAGAAGGGGAGTAGAGATAACCCCATAACTATAGACCAGCGAGCCTTACTTCTGTTATGGGCAAAGTCTTGGAAAGGATTATAAGAGATAGGATTTATAATCATCTGGAAAGGAATAATTTGATTAGGGATAGTCAATACGGTTTTGTGAAGGGTAGGTCGTGCCTCACAAACCTTATTGAGTTCTTTGAGAAGGTAACCAAACAGGTGGACGAGGGTAAAGCAGTTGATGTGGTGTATATGGATTTCAGTAAAGAGGTTCCCCACGGTAGGCTATTGCTGAAAATATGGAGGCATGAGATTGAGGGTGATTTAGCGGTTTGGATCAGAAATTGGCTAGCTGTAAGAAGAGAGAGGGTGGTGGTTGATGGGAAATGTTCAGCCTGGAGTTCAGTTACTAGTGGTGTACCACAAGGATCTGTTTTGGGGCGACTGCGGTTTGTCATTTTTATAAATGACCTGGAGGAGGGCGTAGAAGGATGGGTGAGTAAATTTGCAGATGACACTAAAGTCGGTGGAGTTGTGGACAGTGCGGAAGGATGTTGCAGGTTACAGAGGGACATAGTTAAGCTGCAGCGCTGGACTGAGAGGTGGCAAATGGAGTTTAATGCAGAAAAGTGTGAGGTTATTCATTTTGGAAGGAGTAACAAGAATACAGAGTACTGGGCTGATGGTAAGATTCTTGGTAGTGTGGATGAGCAGAGAGATCTCGGTGTCCATGTGCATAGATCCCTGAAAGTTGCCACCCAGGTTGATGGGGTTGTTAAGAAGGCATACGGTGTGTTAGCTTTTATTGGTAGAGGAATTGAGTTTTGGAGACATGAGGTCATGTTGCAGCTGTACAAAACTCTGGTGCGGCCGCATATGGAGTATTGCATGCAGTTCTGGTCGCCGCATTATAGGAAGGATTGGAAAGGGTGCAGACGTGATTTACCAGGATGTTGCCTGGTATGGCGGGAAGATCTTATGAGGAAAGGCTGAGGGACTTGAAGCTGTTTTCGTTAGAGACAAGAAGGTTAAGAGGTGACTTAATTGAGGCATACAAGATGATCAAAGGATTAGATAGGGTGGCAGTGAGAGCCTTTTTCCTCGGATGATGATGGCTAGCATGAGGGAACATAGCTTTAAATTGAGGGGGGATAAATATAGGACAGGTGTCAGAGGTAGGTTCTTTACTCAGAGAGTAGTAGGGGCGTGGAATGCCCTTCCTGCAACAGTCGTGGACTCGCCAACATTAAGGGCATATAAATGGTCATTGGATAAACATATGGATGATAATGGAATAGTGTAGATGGGCTTTAGATTGGTTTCACAGGTCGGCGCAACATCGAGGGCCGAAGGGCCTGTACTGCGCTGTAATGTTTTATTCTATTCTACCTTTCTTGGGCCAGTCTCCAGCCTGCGCCCCACGCATCCGCCGTCCCGCCCCCAGGCAGCCTCCGCCCCCGACCTCCTTTCTGTCCCACAGCACAATGCTTCCCCCGTCAGCAGAACATTCCTCTCTCTTCCCCCCCCCCCCCCAGTAACAGCACTATGTAAACCAACCACTTCAACAAACATAACATCTGCTCACCCTGCACTACGCTTCCGTGAGCTAGCCCGCCAGCTAGCTTGTGACCCACTCCCATGGCGCCAGACATTCTCCCACCTATTGTTCCCTCCCCCCGCTTGGACACACATATTCAAAAGAAAAGCAATCCCAACACAATTGCCCGAAAAACCCCACGAAAAACAAAGAAAAAATCAAGCAGAAGATCCAACATCTAACAAAGACACCTCCATCCACCATCAGTGCAAAAGTAAACTCACTCAGCTCTGCAACAGACCCCAAATCAATACAGAAGGCATTACAGATAACGTCCAAAAAACAAGAAACTTTTTTAACATGAGCGCTGCAGCAAAGTTCAAAGACCTCAGTCCGCCACCAGTCCTTTCCTTCTGGCGAAGTCCATCGCTTCCTCAGGCGACTCAAAATAAAAATGTTGCTCCTCATACGTATCCCAAAGACGGGCCGGATACAGTAGTCCAAACTTCACCTTTTTCTTAAAAAGAATCGACTTTATCTGATTGGACCCCGCTCTTCTCCTGGCTACATCCGCACTCAGATCCTGATAGTTCCGCAGGATACTGTTATCCCATTGACAACTCCGTGTCTGCCTGGCCCACCGTAAAATACGCTCCTTGTCCAAGTACCTGTGGAATCTCACCACCATTGCTCTCAAGGGGTCCCCTACTCGCGACATTCTCGCGACCACTCTGTGAGCCCTGTCCACCTCCCAAGGGTCGGGAGAATGTCGCATCCTCCAGTAACCTCTTGAGAATGCCCGCAATATGTCCCAACGTCCGCTCCTTCGGACCCCTCCGGGAGACAGACTATTCTCAAGTTCTGCCGGCGGGACCTATTCTCTAGGTCCTCCACCTTCTCCAGGAGCCTTTTCTGCTGGTCTCTCAACTAGGGAAGGGGCGGTACTGGACCTGGTATTGGGGAATGAGCCCGGCCAGGTGGTAGATGTTTCAGTAGGGGAGCATTTCGGTAACAGTGACCACAATTCAGTAAGTTTTAAAGTACTGGTGGACAAGGATAAGAGTGGTCCGAGGATGAATGTGCTAAATTGGGGGAAGGCTAATTATAACAATATTAGGCGGGAACTGAAGAACATAGATTGGGGGCGGATGTTTGAGGGCAAATCAACATCTGACATGTGGGAGGCTTTCAAGTGTCAGTTGAAAGGAATACAGGACCGGCATGTTCCTGTGAGGAAGAAAGATAAATACGGCAATTTTCGGGAACCTTGGATGACGAGTGATATTGTAGGCCTCGTCAAAAAGAAAAAGGAGGCAGTTGTCAGGGCTAAAAGGCTGGGAACAGACGAAGCCTGTGTGGCATATAAGGAAAGTAGGAAGGAACTTAAGCAACGAGTCAGGAGGGCTAGAAGGGGTCACGAAAAGTCATTAGCAAATAGGGTTAAGGAAAATCCCAAGGCTTTTTACACGTACATAAAAAGCAAGAGGGTAGCCAGGGAAAGGGTTGGCCCACTGAAGGATAGGCAAGGGAATCTATGTGTGGAGCCAGAGGAAATGGGCGAGGTACTAAATGAATACTTTGCATCAGTATTCACCAAAGAGAAGGAATTGGTAGATGTTGAGTCTGGAGAAGGGGGTGTAGATAGCCTGGGTCACATTGTGATCCAAAAAGACGAGGTGTTGGGTGTCTTAAAAAATATTAAGGTAGATAAGTCCCCAGGGCCTGATGGGATCTACCCCAGAATACTGAAGGAGGCTGGAGAGGAAATTGCTGAGGCCTTGACAGAAATCTTTGGATCCTCGCTGTCTTCAGGGGATGTCCCGGAGGACTGGAGAATAGCCAATGTTGTTCCTCTGTTTAAGAAGGGTAGCAAGGATAATCCCGGGAACTACAGGCCGGTGAGCCTTACGTCAGTGGTAGGGAAATTACTGGAGAGAATTCTTAGAGACAGGATCTACTCCCATTTGGAAGCAAATGGACGTATTAGTGAGAGGCAGCACGGTTTTGTGAAGGGGAGGTCGTGTCTCACTAACTTGATAGAGTTTTTCGAGGAGGTCACTAAGATGATTGATGCAGGTAGGGCAGTAGATGTTGTCTATATGGACTTCAGTAAGGCCTTTGAAAGGTCCCTCATGGTAGACTAGTACAAAAGGTGAAGTCACACGGGATCAGGGGTGAACTGGCAAGGTGGATACAGAACTAGCTAGGCCATAGAAGGCAGAGGGTAGCAATGGAGGGATGCTTTTCTAATTGGAGGGCTGTGACCAGTGGTGTTCCACAGGGATCAGTGCTGGGACCTTTGCTCTTTGTAGTATATATAAATGATTTGGAGGAAAATGCAACTGGTCTGATTAGTAAGTTTGCAGACGACACAAAGGTTGGTGGAATTGCGGATAGCGATGAGGACTGTCTTTACAGCAGGATTTAGATTGTCTGGAGACTTGGGCGGAGAGATGGCAGATGGAGTTTAATCCGGACAAATGTGAGGTAATGCATTTTGGAAGGTCTAATGCAGGTAGGGAATATACAGTGAATGGTAGAACCCTCAAGAGTAATGAAAGTCAAAGAGATCTAGGAGTACAGGTCCACAGGTCATTGAAAGGGGCAACACAGGTGGAGAAGGTAGTCAAGAAGGCATACGGCATGCTGGCCTTCATTGGCCGGGGCATTGAGCATAAGAATTGGCAAGTCATGTTGCAGCTGTATAGAACCTTAGTTAGGCCACACTTGGAGTATAGTGTTCAATTCTGGTCGCCACACTACCAGAAGGATGTGGAGGCTTTAGAGAGGGTGCAGAAGAGATTTACCAGAATGTTGCCTGGTATGGAGGGCATAAGCTATGAGGAGCGGTTGAATAAACTCGGTTTGTTCTCACTGGAACGAAGGAGGTTGAGGGGCGACCTGATAGAGGTATACAAAATTATGAGGGGCATAGACAGAGTGGATAGTCAGAGGCTTTTCCCCAGGGTAGAGGGGTCAATTACTAGGGGGCATAGGTTTAAGGTGAGAGGGGCAAGGTTTAGAGTAGATGTACGAGGCAAGTTTTTTACGCAGAGGGTAGTGGGTACCTGGAACTCGCTACCGGAGGAGGTAGTGGAAGCAGGGACGATAGGGACATTTAAGGGGCATCTTGACAAATATATGAATAGGATGGGAATAGAAGGATACGGACCCAGGAAGTGTAGAAGATTGTAGTTTAGTCGGGCAGTATGGTCGGCATGGGCTTGGAGGGCCGAAGGGCCTGTTCCTGTGCTGTACATTTCTTTGTTCTTTGTATCCCCACCTCCATCTCCACCGCAGTTTGATGTTCCTCCTGCTCAGCCAGTGCCTTCTCTACTTTCTGGATCTCCCGGTCTTGGGCATCCAATCTAAGTTCCAGCCGCGCAATCGATTCTTTAATCGGGTCCAAGCAGTCCTGTTGCTGCTTGGCGAAGCCCTCCTGAATAAACTGCATCAGCTGTTCTGTCGACCGCTGGGTCGACAAGCCAGGATTCCGATCATCCGCCATGCTTTCTCCCGCTTCAGCTTCAGCCCAAGCCTTCTCTGTTCGTCTATTTCTTCCTTTGCGAGCACTTCTAGTCCGCCTCTCCATGCATTGATGTAGGAATCCACTTCACAATTGCCTCCACCATCAATTTACCGAATCAAGTCCGATAAGCAACGGCGATATGATTGATGGTCAGTGGCTTGGAGGGGAACATCCAGGTGGTGATGTTCCCAGGAATCGGCTGCTCTTGTCCTTCCACATGGTAGTGGTTGTGGGTTTGGAAGGTGCCTCCAAAGGAACTTGGTGAGTTCTTGCCTTTGATCCATATCTGTTGACACCCTTGCAAAATCAAAATTTGTTGAGTTATGTCCTGCATTCACAGCCATATGAAGGCAAGAATTCCACATATACATTACCCTTAGGGTAAAAAGTGCTTCCTGATTTTGTTATTGAATAGTCTAACTTTACAAGATGTGGAGATGCTGACGTTGGACTGGGGTAAGCACAGTAAGAAGTCTCACAACACCAGGTTAAAGTCCAACAGGTTTGTTTTGAATCACTAGCTTTAGGAGCACTGCTCCTTCCTCAGGTGAATGAAGAGGTATGTTCCAGAAACACATATATAGACAAAGTCAATGATGCAAGACGATACTTTGACTGCGAGTCTTTGCAGGTAATTAAGTCTTTAAAGGTCCAGACGGTGCAACTGGAGAGAGGGATAATCACAGGCTAAAGAGATGTGAATTGTCTCAAGGCAGGAGAGTTGGTAGGATTTTGCAAGCCCAGGCCAGATGGTGGGGGGTGAATGTAATGCGACGTGAATCCAAGGTCCAGTTTGAGGTCATAGTCATGTGTGTGGAACTTGGCTATAAGTTTCTGCTCGCCGATTCTGCATTGTCGCGCGACCTGAAGGCCGCCTTGGAGAACGCTTACCCGAAGATCAGAGGCTGAGTGCCCTTGGCTGCTGAAGTGTTCCCCGACTGGAAGGGAACATTCCTGCCTGGCAATTGTCGCACGATGTCCACTCATCCGTTGTTGCAGCATCTGCATGGTCTCGCCAATGTACCACGCTTCGGGACATCCTTTCCTGCAGCGTATGAGGTAGACAACATTGGCCAAGTCGCACGAGTATGTGCACCGTACCTGGTGGGTGGTGTTCTCACGTGTAATGGTGGTACCAATGTCGATGATCTGGCACGTCTTGCAGAGATTACCATGGCAGGGTTGTGTGGTGTCATGGTCGCTGTTCGGAAGGCTGGTTAGTTTGCTGCAAACAATGGTCTGTTTGAGGTTGCGCGGTTGTTTGAAGGCAAGTAGTGTGGGTGTGGGGATGACCTTGGCAAGATGTACATCTTCATCATTGACTTTGTGTCTATATATATATATATATATATATATATGTCTCTGGAACCCACCTCTTCATTCACCTTAGGAAGGAGCTGTGCTCCAAAAGTTAGTAATTCGAAACAAAACCTGGTGTTGTAAGACTTCTTACTGTAACATTACAAGAACACAAGAAATAGGCTCTTCGAGCCTGCTCTGTCATTCGATGCAGTCAAGGCTGATCTTGGGCTTCGTCTCCACATCTCTGTCCTTACCCCGTATCCCTTAATTCCCTGAGACCCAAAATACATTCTGTTTATTTTATTTTTTCAAATTATCTTTATTGTCACACGTAGGCTTACATTAACATTGCTATGAAGTTACTGTGAAAAGCCCCTAGTCGCCACATTGAGGCGCCTGTTCGGGTATACAGAGGGAGAATTCAGAATATCCAATTCACCTAACAGCACGTCTTTCGGGACCTGTGGTAGGAAACCGGAGCACCGGCGGAAACTCACGCAGACACGGGGAGAACATGCAGACTCCGCAAAGACGATGATCCAAGCCGATAATCAAACCTGGGACCCTGGAGCTGTGAAGCAACAGTGCTATCCACTTTGCTACCGTTATGCAATATGTCATCATAATCGGTATATGTGCACTGTAACCCCTCTTAAGGCCTCCCTCCTGAGAAGCTGTGCCCAGAACTGAATACTCCAGCTGTGGTCTCAACAAGACTTTGGACAACTTAAGAATAATGTATTTCAATCCTCTGTCCAAAGTCCAACATCTGATTTGTACTTACTTATTTGCACCAGATTTCAGTAGTTTGTGTACCTGGACTCTCTATGCTCCTCCACTATTCAGTCTCTCACTTCTCCCAGTTGTGTTTATAAATTATCCAGGCTAATGATGTTCTTTCCTTGCCCACAAATGCAACTGGACCAGAAATATTTGGTGATGAGACAGGCTCGAGAATATGCACACCTGTGAAGTTGGCCATCAAACTGCCCAAAATATCTCTGCTACCCTGCAGATGTATTACATCTTATGTTTAATCAATAGATGTGTTCATATTGGTTTACCATTCTGATCATTGCCACTGATTATTCTAGAAAAATCCCACTGAATTGAATTGACAGTTAAAGAAGCTTTGATGTTTTAGTAATCCATTTCAGTTAGGATAAAAGAAGATGGCTATGTGCTAATAGAATGGAAAAGCATGCGCTGGTGAATGGGTGTACAAAAAATGTCATTTTGATTTTCTTATCAGCCCCAAGCTTAGAGACTGCAACATGGGTTATCGGTCATCTGGAGCTTCAATCTGCCTGGCAAGATTATTTTCTGTAGGGCAGACAGCGGACAGTTGACATAACCATAGAGACGGTAAAGAAAAGCAAGATAATGACATTTGATTGATTGTGGGTGCAAGAATTCAATTAGTCTTCATGACTAACAAATAGATGGAATTGAACAGTTCAATTTTACATGGCTCAGTTCAGAGCTGTGCCAGATTACCTTTTGTTTCTGTAGCTTTTCAAGCCTGTCTAGCTGCAATTGAGGATCTCATCTTCCCTGGAAGGTTTGTTTGAGATTGCAGTGCAGTGCACCCTTAGTTACAAAGCACAAAGCATTTCAACTAATGGGGATAGTATACTCAGCTGGTAGGACCTCCTCTGAAGAGGAAGAGAGGGGCAGAAGGGAGAGGAGGCCAATTAAGCACAGGCAGCATCCCAGGGAGAGATTTTGAGAGGAGAGGCATGGGCTCAGCTGGTGCAGGGCCAGCAGGGAGGTCAAGGCGATAGGTTCGGCCTTGCCCAGTAGCTCGAGTTTACAAGTAGTGCTGCAACTACCTCCAAGTGTCAAGGTTGAATGCCGATGAAGGCTCCAACTCTTCTTAGGGACACAGTGATTGCCAGATGATTGGGCTGGAAATTGCCTCCAACTGCACAGGCAAACAACCCGTGCCAGGGGCTTTGAAGGTCACAGTGGCCCTCAACATCTATTCCACTGACTCTTTCGAGGGGTCAGAATGGAGGGTCTGTGTGATGTGTCCCAATCAGCTGCCCACAGTTGTGTCAAGCTCGTCACTGACACTATCCTCAGATGCTTGCACATTCATCCATTACCAACCAGCCAAGGCTAGCCAGGCGGAAAGAGCCAGAGGCTTCGCCATGATTGCTGGATTCCCCCACATCCAGCTGTATTAGATTGCATTCATGTGGCCATCAAGGCACCAGCAAGTAAACCGGGATGTAAACAATCAAAGTGCAGATTGACTGACCACAGGACACACATACTCCAAGTCTGTGCCCGTCACCCTGGCAATTCACATGATGCTTACATCTTGCAGAACTTGGGTACTAAAGTTGTTCATGACTCCTGCATGATTGGATAGATAGCTTTTGGGTGACATGGCTACTCTTCTATTTATTCATGAACCCACTCTAGCATCCAAGAACAGAGGTGGAGTAGAGATACAACAGGAGTTATGCCTCCACAAGGGTGGTGGTGGAGAACACCACTAGACTGATCAAGATGCACTTCAGATGTCTGGACTGATCAGGGGGAGTATTGTAGTATCCTCCAGAATGTGTCTCCCTTAAAGTAGTAGCATGCTGAACCCTGCACATTCTGGCCCTGGCAAAGGGCGGCCCAGAGGATGCCGAAGAAAGTGATGCCAGGGAGGATGACTTCAGTGATAGGTCTGATGAAGAGCCTAGGAAGGCACAGGGTGATAGTGTGGAGGCAGACGAGAGGAACCTTCAGGGAGGCAGGGACTCGAGGGATGCCTTGATCTTGGCGAAGCTTCAGGTAGGCATCCAAGGCATTGATGCTTCCCCATGCCAATGGCACTGCTTCCACAAGCAACCCTGATATGCTTGACGAACCCAAAGCTCCAGCTTGCGCACAACACAATGCAGTTACAACCCTGTACTGCACCTGGCACCAATTACAACCATCAAGCCAACTCCACCCATTAAAGCAAAACAAAGTTTGTTATTGTCAATGCACCAACAAGGAACATTTAATGTTGCCAAACCAAAAAATTCAAACTAATCAGTGCAAATAATGTCACCTGTGACTAATCCCTGGTGTGCTCTAGGACAGGCATTTTCAAAGTCGTGGGTCGCGACCTGCGTGTGGGTCTTGGGCGGGTGTCGGGAGGGTCGCGGAGCCAGCCATCGCAGTGTACCCGATCAAGGGAATACATGCGCAGCAGTGGCTTTTAAAAATGCCGGCTACGAGCGGCTTTGAAAATGACAGCCACGACCAGCTAAAAAAATGCGGGCACACTGCGCGATACGTGGCTGTTCATCAGTGCGCATTCGGTCGGGGTGTGTTGGAACCTGAACCTGGAGTCCAAGTGAGATAGCGGCATGGTAAAAATGGGTCTCCGGAAAAAAACTTTGAAAAACACAGCTTATGTTTGCAGGTGCTGCATCTTGGTGCTTCCCCCTCCACTGCCAGTGGCATTGGAGAGATCCTGGCGGCCGTGATGAATTTGGCAGCCATCCTCTGACCGGCAAAGCCGGAGCACGCTCTGGCTGGGAGGGTGTGTGCAGCCCATGGCTGAGCACAGCATGGTATCATCAGATGCAGCGGCAACTGGAAGAGGGAAGGAGGAGTTGGTGCCTTCATCTGGAACACCCTGAGAGGAGCCCATGGAGATGACAGGCAGCTTGTCTTTCAGCGTGAGGTAAGTTTGGACCTATCTTCTCCCCATTGATGGATGGGCGCCCAGCAGCGAGACTAGGTATCGCATCCATTTCTCTCAGTAGCAGTGACCTCCTGAGGTTGCAGCTGATGTACTGGATTGCAGGTCTGAATGTAATCCCTGTAACCTCTGGTTATGTTCCTGAAGCTGCCCCTCCATGCGAATCACCGATCTTTCAATGGAAGAGGCTGTGCACTCGGATGTTCAGGATCAATGCAGTGCTCATGCTCTACATGGACTCCTTTATGACAGAGACCATGGCGCGCAGACCTCCTTGGATTTCCGCCAGAATGCCCCGCGCATTTCACTGGAAATCCAGCATCTGTCGCCTGATGGATGACTTCAAAGGCTCATCATCTGCCTCGGACTCGGTGCGGCCCTGGTCTCCAATTGCAAAGACCCTGGGACCTCCTGTCCACCAGCTCCTCATGCAAGTGTGATGTGCCCTCGCCACTGTACTGTACCCTCTGAGACAGTGACCTTATGCCCACTGACGTGTTAGTATCTGTACTGGTGTCAGCTTCCGAGGAATGGCGTGAGTCTGGTGCAGGTGTGAAATTGTCTTCCTGTTAGCTTAAAGGATAGTCCTCAGGGTCATGCTGAATGACATCCATGGTAGGAAGACGAGGAGAATCAAGAAACGTCAGAGAGTCGTGAACACAGCCCAGTCCATCACACGAACCCGCCTCTCATCCTTTGGCTCTATCTACACCTCCCGCTGCCACTGGAAAGCGGGCAGCATAATCAAAGATCCCTCCCATCCGGCTTACTCACTCTTCCAGCTTCTTCCATCGGGCAGGAGATACAAAAGTCTGAGAACATGCACAAACAGATTCAAAAACAGACTCCTAAATAACCCTCTTATGGACTGATCTAATTAATACTACACTCCTGTATGCTTCAACCGATGCTGGTGTCTATGTATTTACACTGTGTACCTTGTGTTGCCCTATTATGTATTTTCTTTTCATGTACTAAATGATCTGGTTGAGCTGCTCGCAGAAAAATACTTTTCACTGTACCTCGGTACATGTGACAATAAACAAATCCAATCCAATGCATCAGTACATTCAATCATTACAAAATTACTGCATGCTAGGCGGTTGTTGATACACTGGAGACCTGCAATGTGGTGCCATCTGCATTGGAGCTTCTTGCTATGACATTTCCATTTCAGATTCGAGGACACCATTGTGTTTGCACTCCCCACCGCACAATCATCTGTGCAGTGCATTCTTATCTTCATCCGAGACCCCTGCCTCACAACACCAATGGAGCAAGCTGGGAAGTGGCATCTAGCTCCAGTGCATCACTCTTACATGGGCTGAGGACAGATAGATTGGACACCCAACCACCCATTCATCAGCACTCCACCGCATTACGGCTTCTCTTCTGAAGGGGAAAAAAATAATTAATCATTAGTTATCCCTCTGCCCGAAGGTCCGTTCCAGCTTGCTGCCCCACCCCTTCCCCTGCTCTGTACAGCCAGTTAGTGTGCCTTGCCACAGTGGCACACCTCACCCTCCAATGCACTTCAATCCAAGCCTGATGACATCCCAACCTCAGCAACACAGACTTCAGTGCCAACCAACTACACTTCTCCATACAGTTCCATGCCATCGCTGCACTTACTCTTGCTGGTTGCAGAAGATTACTGAACCTTTTGCCATATGCAACGCACCTATCATGCCCACTGACCTGAATGGCAACCTCTGCCCAGGCCTTCTTGGTTAGAGGGGGTGGCTATCTCTTGCCATACCTGAGCATCAATATGTCCCACCTGGCACTGACCACCACCAGAGCTCCCAGGCACCCATCTGATAAATGGAGGAGTGCCCGCCGGACTTGCCCTCCCACCTTCCATGCCCACCAGGTGCTGAGGACATGACCGCTCCAAATTCTATCTCCCACTGTTTCAGAAAATTCCCTCTGCCTCCCATACAACCTTTGGCAGCCCTCTGGGTGCTGCCTGCAGAGTTTTTAGAGCACTGCTGGGTTCGCATTCGATGCATAACTCATTCCCACCCTCATCTGCACTGTCAGCCCAACTGGGAGATACGTTTCACATTGGGCAGTCCTCAATTGGTGATACCGCTTGGTGAACGCGACCCTGGCCAGAATTGGGTTCTACATCCGCTTCTGTTCTCTCCTGCAACTTCTGCATTCCTCATTCTCTCTGCTGCTTGACTTAAAGATATATGTCCATTAATCACCCAAGAATCAAAAATGATCATGGCAAAAGACAAGAGAAATGACGGGAAGGATCCATACAGCGTAATTCACAGGTTTGAATAGAGGGGTGATGTGGGCATGATGAGACAATGGGCAGAAGTGCCCTGTAGCTAGGGCAAGAGACAAGGGTTTTGCATGTGCCAGCTTTCCAGAAGATGCGGTTGTGTTCAGTTCTCTACTGCAGAGGACTCAAAATAGGGTTTTGATGGGATAACATACAGAAAAAGGCTGATGGTTTTGCACAATGAAATGCTTGGGCCATTGGCAGACCTGCCAGAAAGCCGGCGTGCAATGTTTTGGAGTATAGACTAGTTGGCACTAATTTAGCATAAGGCCTTACCCAGAGCTTGGAGTCCACCCTTTCCGGTGTGGAAGTGATGGATAACTATTTGAGTGCTTGTGTGGACCCAACACCGATGTCTTGGCTTCCATTGCTGCACAAAAAGCAACTGTCCAACACCTGAGTCCTACCATGGAAGCTCAGCTTCTCATATACAAGCTTGGCTTACTGCTGTGCAAGGTTATACTCTTGCTTCATGGCTGCAGATAATCATTTTACAAAGGGGCTTGCATGCTGGCATAATGATGTATTTTCAAAGGCCTTGCATCCTACCAGTGCCCTTGTTGTTGTCTGTCAACCAAGCAGCTCAGATTACTGTATCCGTGCCAAGGTTATGCCTTTTTTTTTAAAGCTGGGCCCGTAGACCCAGAATTGCTTGAGGTAATTTTCCAAGACTATCTGCAGTCTTTCCCGCTGAAAGTCAACAGCCTTCCGCCAGTATTGCTGTAACTAGTAGAGTGGCATTGTGTAAGAGCACGAGGACATACAAAGGCACATGGAGGACAAGCACTATGAGAATGCATAAAGGTAATTATGTTTATGCAATATAGCATGATTTAATTCATAAATTTGGTTTGGCATGCTTATTTTGTGTTGGCATTTAATTTTGCAGTTTGTCTAAGTGGACACTGATGGTCAATGAGAGAGGGACAGCAAGTTGTAAACTACAGTTCCTGGCAGTCTTTGGCACTTCTGCACATGTGTCAGCGGGGAACAATGGATGAAAAATGGCAAGATGTTACAAGTATCTCCATCTCCAGCTAGGAAGGAGCCTGACACAAATGTTCATAGCCATGGTCATCTTCATAGCCACCGGCAATGCGATCCTTGCTCTGCTCTGGGATTGTAGTTGTGGCTGTAGCTGGTGGCAGATTCCATAGAGAACTCGCGTGTCTCATACTCCTGCTCAGATTCCGGTCAGAAAATTGCTCTCTGAACATCTTTGGTAGATATGGCTGCCTATCAAGAGCCATTATCTGCACGCTCCTCTTTTTCCTAGCCGGATGGTTGAATTCCAAAGTGGCACCATTGACATCAGTTCAGCTTTACCTGTGATGTCATGATTTGTTTACCTCGGGGCTGGTTTAGCACACTGGGCTAACTAGCTGGCTTTTAAAGCAGACCAAGGCAGGCCAGCAGCATGGTTCAACTCCCGTATCAGCCTCCCCGAACAGGTGCCGGAATGTGGTGACTAGGGGCTTTTCACAGTAACTTCATTTGAAGCCTACTTGTGACAATAAGCGATTTTCATTTCATTTCATTTCATTGACTACTTCTGACAGATACTTAGTTATATCTTCACCAATATGATGTCTGGTGTGACTCGCACCAGAGGTTTGCATCTGCACCCCACTAGCTTCATTTTGGACCTCTAGAAACTTAGAAAATAGGAGCAGAAGGAGGCCGTTCGGCCCTTTGAGCCTGCTCCACCATTCATTATGGTCATGGTTGATCATCCAACTCAATAGCCTAATCCTGCTCTCCCCCCCCCCCCCCCCCCAATCCTTTAATCCCCTTTACCCCAAGTGCTATATCTAACTGCTTCTTGAAAACATAATGTTTTGGACTCAACTGCTTCCTATGGTAACGATTTCCACAGACTCACCACTCGGGGTGAAGAAATTTCTCCTCATCTCTGTCCTAAATAGTCTATCCTGTATCCTCAGACTTTGACCCCTGGTTCTGGATACCCTCTCCATCCGGAACATCCTTCCTGCACCTATCTTCTCTAGTCCTGCTAGACTTTTCTAGATTTCTATGAGATCCCCTCTCAATCTTCTGAACTCCAGCGAATGCAACCCTAACTGACTCTCTCTCTCTCCTCATACATCAGTACTGCCAGTCCCACCATTCCAGGAATCAGTCTGGCAAGCCTTCACTGCACTCTCTCTAAAGGAAAAACATCCTTCGGCACCATTGATGCAGCTAACGAGATGAAAACTACACACAATATTCCAGGTGTGGCTTCACCAAAGCCCTGTATAATTGCAGCAAGACTGTCCTGCTCTTGTACTTGAATTCTCTCTCAATGAAGGCCAACAAACCATTTGCCTTCTTTACCGCCTACTGTACCTGCAAGCTTGTCTTCATTGATTGGTGTACAAGAACACCCAGATCTTGTTGTACACACCTCGGCATCAATGGTGCCGAGTTGGAGATGGTTGACAGCTTCAAATTCCCAAGTGTGCACATCACTAATAATGTGTCCTGGTCCACCCATGTTGACGCTACGACCAAGAAAGCACAACAGCACCTTTACTTCTTCAGGAAACTAAGGAAATTCAGCATGCCCACATTGACTCTGACTATTATAAATTTTCACAGATGCACCACAGAAAGCATCCGATCTGACTGCATCACAACTTGGTATGGCAACTGCTTGGCCCAAGACCGTAAGAAACTACAGAGAGTCATGAACACAGCCCAGTCCATCACGTGAACCCACCTCCCATCCATTGACTCCGCCTACACATCCCGCTCCCACCTGGGTTATTCTCTCCCAACTTCTTCCATCGGGCAGGAGATGCAAAGGAGAACACACACAAACAGACTCAAAAACAGCTTCTTCCCCAGACTGTTACCAGACTCCTGAATGACCCTCTTATGGGCTGAACTGATCTCTTCCCACATCTTCTCTACTTAGTAGTACTATTACACTAGTAATACTACACTTCGTATGCTCGTATTTACATTGTGTATTTATGTACGTCCTATGTTTTTTCATGTATGGTGCTATCTGTCTGGACTGTACACAGAACAATACTTTTCACTGTACCTCGGTACACGTGACAAGTTACATTTGCACCACACAAGTGCCAGACAATGACAAGAGAGGATGTAACCATCACCCCTTGACATTCAATGGCATTACCATCACTGAATCGCCACAATCAACATCCTGGGGGGGTTACCATTGATCAGAAACTGAACTGTGGCTGCCAGGGCAGGTCAAAAGCTAGGACTCCTGCGGTGAGTATCTCTCCTCCTGGTCGCCTAAAACATGTCCACCATCTACAGGCACAAGTCAGGAGTATAATGGAATATTCTCCACTTACCTGGATGTGTGCAGCTCCAATAACATTTAAGAAGCTCCACACTATCCAGGACCAAGCAGCCTGCTTGATTGCTACCTCTTTCACAAACATCCATACCCTCAACCACCGAAGAACAGTGGCAGCCGTGTGTGCCATCTACAAGATGCAATACACTAACTCACCAAGGTTCCTTAGACAACACCTTCCAAACCCATGACCACTACCAGCTAGAAGGATAAGAGCAGCAGATACCTGGGAACCCCATCACCTGGAGGTGCCCCTCCAAGTCACTCACCACCCTGACTTGGAAATATATCGCTGCTCCTTCACTAGAGCCACATCCTGGAACGCCCTCCCTAACAACACAGTGGGTATACCTACACCTTAAGGACTGCAGCAGTTCAAGGAGGCAACTCACCACCGCCTTCTGAAGGGCAACTAGGAATGGGCAATAAATGCTGGCCTAACCAGCAACATCCACATCCTGTAAATTAATGTAAATCAAATCCAAATCTCCTAATATATGGAAATTCAAATAATAGTCTGCCTTCTCGTTTTTGCCACCCAAGTGGATAACCTCGCATTTATCCAAATTATACTGCATCTCCCATTCATTTGCCACTCACCCAACTTGTCCAAATCACACTGAAGGATCTCTGCATCATCCTCACAGGTCACCCTCCCACCCAAATTGATGTCATTTGCAAATTTGGAGATATTACATTTCGTTCCTTCATCTAAATCATTAATATGTATTGAGGTCCCACATAGAGATTAACGTGTAAAATTAAAGCGCATGGGATTAGAGGTAGTGTATTGAGATGGATAGAAAACTGGTTAGCAGACAGGAAACAAAGATAGGAATTAACATTTTTTTCCAAATTGGCAGGCAGTGACACGCTAATCTCTTATGTGGGACTTGTCAAAAGCCTTCTGTAAATCCAAATAAACTACATCCACTGGCTCCCCCTCATCAACTCTCCTCGTTACATTCTCAAAGAATTCCTGTAGATTTGTCGAGCATGATTTTCCCTTCATAAATCCATGCTGACTCTGTCCAATCCTGCCACTGTTTTCTCAGTGCTCTGCTATAAAATCTTTGATAATGGATTCTAGAGTTTGTCCTACCAACGTCAGGCTTACTGGTCTATAATTCCCTGTTTTCTCTCTACATTCCTCTAAATAGTGGAGTTACATTAGCAACCCTCCAATCTGCATGAACTGTTCCAGAGTCTTTAGAATCCTGGAAGATGAGCACCAATGCATCCATTATTTCTAGACCCACTTGTTGAGTACTCTGGGATGCAGATTATCAGGCGCAGGGGATTTATTAGCCTTCAATCCCATCAATTTCCCCAACACCATTTCTCTACTAATATGCATCTCCTTCAGTTCCTCCCTCTCACTTAACCCTGCATTTCCTCACGTTTTATCTTATTTTTGAAGACAGAACTGAAGTTTGGATTTAGTTGCTCAGCCATTTCTTTGTCCCCCATTTTACATTCCCCTGTATCTCATTGTAAGGGACCTACATTTGTCTTCACCAATATTTTTCTCTTCACGTACCAATAGACACGTTTACAGTTAGTTTTTATGTTTCCTGTAAGCTTACGCCCGCACTCTGTATTTTCCCCTTCTTAATCAGTGCATTGGTCCTTCTTTGCTGAATTCTAAGCTGCTCCCAATCCTCAAACCTGTTGTTTTTCTCAGCCAATTTGTACGCTTCTTCATTGGATCGAATACCATCTCCAATTTCCCTGGTAAGCCATGGATTGGTCACCTTTCCCATTTTACTTTTGTGTCAAATAGGAATAAACAATTGTTGAAGTTACCCCGTGCGCTCCTTGAATGTTTGCCATTCCTATCCACTGTTAGCCCTTCAAATAACATTCCCCAGTCAATCATAGCCAACTCAAGCATCATACCATCGTAATATCCTTTAATTAAGATTCAGGTCTCAATCAACTATACTCTCCATCTTGATGAAAAATTCAATCATATAATGGTCGCTCAACCCCAAGGGTGTCACACAGCTAGATTGCCAATGATTCCATTCTCATTACACTGTCCCCAGTCTAAGTTGGCCTGTTCTCTAGTTGGTTCCACAATGTTTGGTCCAGAAAACCATCCCGTATACACTCCAGGGATTCCTCCTATACAACAT
This sequence comes from Scyliorhinus torazame, assembly GCF_047496885.1. Taxonomy (NCBI): domain Eukaryota; kingdom Metazoa; phylum Chordata; class Chondrichthyes; order Carcharhiniformes; family Scyliorhinidae; genus Scyliorhinus; species Scyliorhinus torazame. Next base: position 241,742,323 of record NC_092707.1, read on the forward strand.
TGTAGCTAATTTTATTTGCCCAATCTATATGGTGATTAATATCCTTCATAATTACAGATGTTCATTAATGCATGTGTCTCTAATTTCCCATTTAACTTATTCCCAACATGGCCACTGCAATTTGGGGCATCTATATATGTATGACGCCCACTCACATTTTTTGCCCCTTGTGCTCTACCCATACAGATTCCACATTGTTGGAGCCAATATCCTTCCTCGCTATTGCATTAATTTCTTCTTCAACCAGCACTGCAACTCCACTGCATTTTCCTTTTTGTCTGTTCTTCCTAAATACCAAATACCCTGGGACATTCAGTTGCCATCCCTGGTCATCCTGCAGCCACGTCTCCGTAATCCTGATTACATTCGCTTTATTGCGAATGCTCCGCGCTTTAAGGCACAAAGCCTTTAAGCTCATCTTTTTACATTACTTGTCCTGCTCCCAATACTTTTCACTGTGGACCTGTTTGAATCTGACCCTTGGATTCTCTGGCTATCACTTTTCTTATTTCCCTTTCTGTTTTTTGTTTTTGTCCTTGATTCCTCCTCCTCTGACTCCTTGAATAGGTTCCCATCCCCCTGTCTTTTTTAAACCCTCCCCAGCCACTCTAGCAAAACTGCCCCAGGACATCAGTCACATGTATCTCCCACAAAACAGGCATTACAGATCCAAAATTTGCACCTCATGAGTTTAGCTTCAAAAATTAGTGTTCATGCAAGGGTATATTTTTGAAGTAACTATTCCGGTTAAGACTAACAACCCAGAGTTTTTGAACTAATTTGTGTGCATCTGTTCTCCAAAATAATGCCTGTAAATTCCCGAGTTAGGTTCATCAATTTTCCCAAAAGTGCTTTGGGAATTTTATGGGTTTAGTTCGGTTCCAGAATCAATAATAATTTTTCTGCTGCTACAGTCTTTTAACTCTAATGTGGAGTGGAGCATTGTGAGAGTTGCTCTATATCAGAATGCTGTAACTCTTCTAAGAAAACATATTTAAAAAATGGTATGCTGTGCATTCTTTGCGTATTAACTGAAAAATTCTGTGGAAATAGTTTTGATTGAAAAGGGCTTTATCACTTGGATAGTCCAAAATGTTTGCTTCCAAGGGAAGCTGTAAGTACTTTTAAAATGTAATGTTTAGATTGAAGGATCTTATTGTGGAACAGCATTCTTAAGTACCTTCCAATTTCCTTGCCAGTGAGGAAGGTCGCAATAATAACAAAATGAAAGAAGTAGAATTGTGACATTTACCATACAAGTAATTTTTTTTTAAAGAAAAGGCTTTGGTTGATAGTAGTGAAATAAAACTAATTGCATAATTTTTAAAAAAAATTAATTCATGGAATGTGAGCTTCGCGAGGTAGGCCAGCATTTATTGCCCGTCCCTAATTTCCTTTGAGAAGTTGGTGGTGAGCCTTCATGAACCATTGCGGCCTATGCGCTGTAGATACACCCTCTGTTGTTAGGGAGGGAGTTCCAAGATTTTGACATGGCAATATATTTCCAAGTCAGGATGGTGAATGGTAACTTCCTCGTGGTGGGGTTCCCATGTATCTGCTGTCCTTGTACTTCTAGATGGTAGTTTGGAAGGTGGGTTTGGAAGGTGCTGCCTAATGAACTCTAGGGAGTGACTGCAGTGCATCTTGTAGATAGTACACACGGCTGCTACTGTGTATTAATGATGTAAGGGAGTGGATGCTTGTTAATTAATTAAGTAATTAATTAATTAATTGGTAACAAATGAATGCCACAGTGTCACCAAAATAAATTCTATATGTAATGAGCTAAGGCTCTTTGGCTTTGAAAATTTGTCCTAGAGCAGAGGAACTTGGAATTGCAGCCAGTTTGAATGAAAATGACATTGCTACTCAACACTGGCTGAGCAAATTGAAGATAATAGTCAGGGGCAACATAGGGAGTGATTTGCCGGGAATAATTATAACTGTCATTTTGGGAACGCTTCGCGGTTGTTTCTCGATGGCCGAATGGGTGAGATTGCGGCCCGTATTTAACGGCACCAGAAATGAACCCCCACGAGCTTCTTGCCATTACTCATTACTGGATGCCTCGCTGTTTGATTCGTCAGACTTGTGCCTCAGTTGCTTGTGCTAACCAAGGGGAGCTGCTTTTAAGCGCACCCTCACCAGTCAATACACAAGCATGGCAGCATGCAGACTTGCTCCTTGCTTTGGCAATGCCAACCTGGCCAGGCTTCTCGACGCTGTGAATGCAAGACGGGGCATCCTGTTCCCCCGAGGAGGTTTGAGGATCAGCAGTAAGGCCACTAATGCAGTGGCAGCTGTCATGGGGGCAGCATGATCAGGGCGACCGCCATACAAAGTAGGAAGAAGACAAACAACCTTCACTGAGCTGCAAGAATAAATTACTACCTCTCCTGGCATCAGTTCCACTTGCCACCCCTCAAATTCCCAATCCCGCCCCAATAAAGAACTGGCTGACAGTTCGCACTGTCCCCACATCCAACCTTCATGCTTATTCCTCAACAACCCCTGGCACCCACCAGCACAACCTCTTAATGTCCAGGTGCGGTACCCACACATGCCACCCGGTATAGACCTCCCCTGTTCCATCAAGCACACGGCTCACAAAGCCCTCTCTTTGCCCCCTCATGAGAAGATAGCCCACAATAAGCGGGAAAGTGCCAGATATCCGATTCCCCGCCCCCCGCATCCTATGAGGAAGAGGCCCTGGAGGTTTTGGGGTTGGTGGGAAGAGAACGGTCACCAACAGGGAGATAGGCCTACACTGCAGAGGTGAGGTTCAACTGACCCTTCAACCTGTCTTAAGTGAGTTCATGTCAGACAAAAGGATCCTTCCCTCTCATGAACCACATGTCCATTCTCTCGGAGGACCTCCATCTGATGGGGCCTGGCCATCCCGAGTCATCCCCCAACCTCCGAGGAGAGCACCGATGGGAACACTAGCGAGGCATCACAGCTAGCACCCACATCTTCCACCAGCGCAGAGGCACTCACTTCGGTGGGCAACAATAGTGGACAGGCACAATCTAGTGAGCACCCCACAGTTGCTGATGCACATTAGGTAGAGGCATGAACATCCAGGGGAGCCAGAAGTTGGAGGTCTGCTGGATCCCAGGACTCTGCAGAGTCCCAGTCAGATGCTGAGCCTCTGGACAAGGTTATCCCAGAGCTGATGCAGATGCTGAGATATAGCTGTGGAATTCAGGAGGGGATGTCAGCGATGTTCCAGCGAGTGCATAGCCGATTAGAGGAGGCTCAAAGGCTACGGACGCAGGAGATGATGCCGACAACGCATGGCACCGAGGCCAACATGGCTATGGTGGCCACTGCAGTGGAAAGCCTGAAGCACACAGTCAACATCTTGAGTCGGGTTGTCCAAGGAATGGCTCAGTCTGTGACAACCATGACTGAGGGCTCAACATTCTGTGCCAGTTGCTGAGGGACATTTCCAGGGCACTCCAGAGCTTGTCCCAGTCACTGAGAGTCATGTTCCAGATGCAGGTGGGCATTGCCAAGGCTCTGCAGAGTGTGGCCCAGCCTCTGAGGAGCATCACTGAGGGTGTTGACACCATGGTGCAGACAACTGGGAGGCACCAGAACAGAGTCAGATGACTCAGAGGCCCCTGGAACTCACTCCAGCTGCCCCTCCATCCCAGGAGCCCATGGGCACCATCAGGGAGGAGGAAGCGCTGGAGGCCAACCCGGGGCCTGCCACCAAGGAGACGACGGTGGTCTCCACTTCTTACAAATCGCCCCCCTCCTGATAGGGACACAGCCAACGTTGTTGACCTCATATGCTGCAGGAAAGGATGTCCCGAAGCGTGGTACGTTGGCGAGACCATGCAGACGCTGCGACAACGGATGAACGTACATCGTGCGACAATCACCAGGCAGGAATGTTCCCTTCCAGTTGGGGAACACGTCAGCAGTCAAGGGCACTCAGCCTCTGATCTTCGGGTAAGCGTTCTCCAAGGCGGCCTTCAGGACACGCGACAACGCAGAATCGCCAAGCAGAAACTTATAGCCAAGTTCCGCACATGTGAGTACGGCCTCAACCGGGACCTTGAATTCATGTCTCATTACGTTCACCCCCCCACCATCTGGCCTGGGCTTGTGAAATCCTACCAACTGTCCTGGTTTGAGACAATTCACACCTCTTTAACCTGGGATTATCATTCCCTCCAGTTGCTCCGTCTGGACCTGTAGACTTAATTACCTGCAAATATTGCATCTTTGACTTTGTCTATATAAATGTTTCTGGAACCCACCTCTTCATTCACCTGAGGAAGGAGCAGTGCTCCGAAAGCTAGTGATTCGGAAAAAAAACTGTCGGACTTTAACCTGGTGTTGTAAGACTTCTTACTGTGCTCACCCCAGTCCAAGGCCGGCATCTCCGCATTATAGAACAATTTGGTTCTGATGATCCAAAAGCTGACTGTAGCCTTGAAATTAAGAACTTACCAAGGATAACTATTCTAATGTGATATACGATGCAAATACATTTTGTCTATTTTGTGCTCCCTCAAAATAAGGTCATCAATGCTGGGGAAACACAATTCTTTGAGAATACATACTATCAGTATCAAAAGCCCAGGAGCTGCAAAGTAGAACTACTGCTCTGCGATCAAAATGTGCCAAAACTGCAAATGCATTTCTCACTACATCAGTGTAACATTTTCATTCCAATTTCAATTGCTGTTTTGGCCAGTCTGTCACGCCATTCTGAGGGAAAGTGCAGATTTAACTCCAATTTTGAGACAGTTTGCTGTTGTAGACCCACATGAACCAGGAATTGGATTTAGACCAGTCAAATTTATGTTGGTAAAATTTGCAGTTAAGCACTTTTTAACTTTAGAGACTGAATTTGATTAAAACCCAGATCCCAGTGATGTTCCTTATTCTTCAAAGTGTTTTGGTACGCAAAATTTCAGACTTCTCTCTTTCTCTTCCACCCATAATCTGAATTAACCTACTCAATTCTTCTGTGCAATGTCTTAATTGAAACAAGCATAACCACTTCTTCATCCATTCCTTGCTACTTCAAAATGCAAGAATAAATTCCCTTTAAGTATCTCAAACTAACTATGCGATTACAATTTAATGCTCTTTGTTAATGATTAAACTGTTGCCTCTTGACATTTTTCAAGTGAACACTGTACCACTCCCTCTAAATAAAGCCCTCATCATCTTGGACATTGAATTGTTTTAGATCAGTGCTAATTTGTCTTCAAATTAATGTGAACTCCAGCTGCAAGGTCAAGATTTAAAATGAGTATAATTATGCAGAGGATAATGGATACCTGAGGTGATTCTAAGATAATGACATTTTTAGATGATGTGTAGAATCAAGGGTGAAACTCAAGACATTTGTATGATTCTGAACCCAAGGTGATGGACCCTGAAGAACAATTTTGCTTTTCGTAACTTGAGCATTTCTAATTGGATTGGAAAAAAATATCCCAACAGCAAAGAAAAAAATCAATTTGCTGGTGTGCATTCCATGTAGTTAATGCAGTGAAGTAATAGCAGCCCAGACTTCTCCATGCAAGGTTATTTAGGGATGGTCAACAGCTGATTGCATATAGTTACAATCATTATATATTAATTGCCATTGTCAGTGGGCTTGCGTTTTTTCTTGAACTTTGTGAGGATATAAGATCCGCCTCTCCAGTTTCTTTCAATTTACAAGCTAGTATTTCACTAACCTGGTCACTTGACGACAGAAAGGCAGGCCAGATCACTTCTTCCTCTGTCTGGCACCTCTCAACAGCACAATGATTGAGGTGTAGTAGTCAGTGGAATGCAGAATTGGAAATGTATTTGTTGTCCAGCATTTGGCATCCGATGGTGATCACTTGATTTATTTTGTGGTTTGTTTCAAATAGCAACATTCAGCATCAATTTCAAATACACGTTGAGCTGTAGCCTATTTGGAATGTAGTTACTTGTAGCAGCATGTCTTTAGTCATTTGCAGTGAAATGATTATATACAGTACCATTTAACACTTCTCAACCAGAAAGCTAGCAGAAGTTAGCAGTAAAAGGAAAACTATGTCAAAGTGCTGTTGAGTTCAAATTGAATACAGAATTATCGGCTTTACAAATCGAGACATTGAATACAAAATAAGGAAGTTATGTTTGGTTAGACCTCAACTTGTGTATTGTGACCAATTCTGGCATCACACTTTAGGAAGTGTCATAATATACACCAGTATATTATGGTGCAGACACACACACTGATGGACATGCAGTGGGACCAATCAGCACACAAAACACCGCAGCCAATCACCAGTGAGAGCGCACACACTATAAAGACAGGGGACAGGAGAGTTCCCGCTCATTCTAGTAGCAGCCAGCTCGGAGCACAGAGCTCACAGCCTGCAACACAGACATTCACCATGTGCTGAGTGCATCATCTGGTTAGGACTAGGCAAGGGTCAACAGTTAAAGCTGGTATTGCATTTACCCACAGTTCAAGTATGTTAATATAGTTAACCTTATAATAAAATAGAGTTGCACCACTTCCAGTGTTGGTGACCTGTTTGTGATCCAGAACACCCAACACATCAGGAAGAATGTCAGAACCTTGAAGAGGGTGCAGAGGGGATTTTCTTTTATGACCTGGGATTTTAGCTATGTAGGAAGTCCAGAGAAGCTGGTAATTGTTCTCTTTAGAGCAGAGGAGGTGAAAGCAAGGTTTCATTGAAGTCTTCAAACTAACTATGCGATTACAATTTAATGGTCTTTGTTAATGATTAAACTGTTGAACTTTGAAAGGGTAAATAGGGAGAAACAGTTTCCATTTGTAATTGGGTCAATCTCTTAACACAGATTTAAGGTAAGTGGCAAAAGAACCGGGTGAATCTTTTCATTCTGTGTTAAGATAATTAGGGCGGCATGGTGGCACAGTGGTTAGCAGTGCTGCCTCACAGCGCCAGGGACCCGGGTTCAATTTCGACCATTGGTGACTGTGTGGAGTTTGCACTTTCTCCCCATGTCTGCATGGGTTTCCTTCAGATGCCCCGGATTCCTCCCGCAGTCCAAAGATGTGCAGGTTGGGTTGACTGACCATGCTAAATTGTCCCTTTGTATGCAAAGGGTAGGTAGGAATGGGCCTAGGGAGGGTCGGTGCACTCGATGGGCTGAATGGCCTCCTTCTGCACTGTAAGAATTCTATGATCTGGGATGCGTTGCCTGAAAGGATGGTGGAAGAAGATTTAATTCTAAACTATCAAAAGTGCAAATTGGATGAACATCTGAAAAGCAAAAAAAAAAAGCAACGCTATCTGCAAACAGCAGGGGAGTGGGACTTATAGGATATTTCTATCAAACAGCCTACATTGGCAGGATAGGCAGAATGGGCAACTCCTATGCTGCATGATTCTAAATAAACTAGCACTGATTGATCTGGAGGAAGAGCAGGCAAGGAGAAGACTTGGAAAGAAGGCTGCCTTGCTTTTCGTAGATATGTGGCTTGGTGAGATCAGAACGAGGAAGGGACGGCATGGTAGCACTGTGCCTCACAGCGCCAGGGACCCAGATTTGTTCCGGCCTTGGGTGACTTGTGTGGAGTTTGCACGTTAAAGTCATAGAGGCCTACAGCACAAAAAGGTGCTTGGGCCCATCTGTTTGCGTAGGCCAAAAACAAAGTTAAGTATTCTAATCCCATTTTCTATTGGCCCATAACCTTGTATGACTTGGCATCACAAGTGTACATTGAAATACTTCGCAAATAGTATGAAGGTCTCTGCCTCCACCACCCTTTCAGGCAGTGAATTCCAGACTGCCATCACTCTCTGGGTGAAAAAGGTTTGCCTCACTTCCCCGCTAAACTTACTGCCTCTTGCCTTAAATCTATGTCCCCTGGTCATTGATTCCTCCATCAAGGCACTGGAGTGCTAACTTTGGGCTGCATTAGAGTGCTAAAGTGGGAATTCGGTGACTGAGGGAGTTTGGTGAGGGGGGAACAAGGTGTTCCGTTCATTTCCTCAAAGAGCGTGAGGGAAGCGGGAGTTTGCTTTTCGTAACTTGCGCATTTCTAATTGGATTAGAAAAAAATAGCCCAACAGCAAAGAAAAAAATCAATTTGCTTGGTGTGCATTCCATGTAGTTAATGCAGTGAAGTAATAACAGTCCAGACCTACTCCATGCAAGAAAAAACACAAGCCCACTGACAATGGCAATTAATATATAATGATTGTAACACAAAGAGTGCAGCTGACTAGGAGCAGAGTCGGAGGGCAGAGTTCCAGCTGGTTCACAGCGCAGAATCTCAGCTACATTCTGTAAGACAAGAGTTATTTTTGTTTGAGTCTTTTTTTAGGCGGCAACAAGCTATATTTGAATCCTTCGGCAGAATCATCAATTTTAGAGGGTTCACGTGAGAGAGTAGCAGCGCATATATATTTTTTAAGGGCCTAACGGGTGTTAAATCGTTAATTTTGTTTTTCCTTTTAAATCTCTTTGGGAATTCAGATCAGAGGGGATGGAAGCTAATGCAGTTGCATGCTCCTCCTGTAGGATGTGGGTGGTAAGGGGCACCACTAGTGTCCCTGCTGACTACACCTGCGGGAAGTGCACCCAACTCCAGCTCTTGGAGACCGCATTAGGGAACTGGAGCTGGATGAACTTCGGATCATCCGGGAGGCAGAGGGGGTGATAGAGAAGAGTTACAGGGAGCAAGCCACACCCAAGGTTCAGGACAAGAGTAGCTAGGTTACAGTCAGGAGAAGGAAAGGAAACAGGCAGACAGTGCAGGGATCCCCCGTGGCCATTCCCCTTCAAAACAAGTATACAATCTACCAGAGGAAGGCCATAGCGGCCAGGTCTCTGGCACTGAGCCTGGCTCTGTGCCTCAGATGGGAAGAGGGGAAAATAGAAAAGCGATAGTGATAGGAGACACAATGGTTAGGGGAACGGATAGGAGATTCTGTGGTCGCGAATGAGACTCCCGGAAGGTATGTTGCCTGGAGGGGCACCAATATCTTGGGCGGGATGTTTGCTAGAGCTCTTCGGGAGGGTTTAAACTTGTTTGGCAGGGGGAAGGGAACCAGAGCTACAGATCAAAGGATAGGGTAGCTGTTGAACAGGCAGAAATAGTATGTAGTGAGTCTGTGAGGAAGGATAGACAGTTGATAGGGCAAAGTTGCCCTCAATGGGATGGGTTAATGTGTGTCTGTTTCAATGCAAGGAGTATTAGGAATAAGGGAGATGAACTTAGAGCATGGATTAATACTTGGAACTACGATATTGTGGCCATTTCAGAGACATGGATTTAACAGGGGCACGAATGTTTGTTAGCTGTTCCGGGGTTTAGATGTTTTAAGAAGAATAGGGAGGGATGTAAAAGAGGAGGGGGAGTGGCACTGTCAATTAGGGAGTGCATCACAGCTGCAGAAAAGGAGGTAGTCGAGGAGGGTTTGTCTACTGAGTCAGTATGGGGTTGAAGTCCGAAACAAGAAAGGAGCAGTCAATTTATTGGGAGTTTTCTACAGACCCCCCCAATAGCAGCAGAGAGATAGAGGAACAGATTGGGCGGCAGATCTTGGAAAAGATGCAGAAGTAACACGAGTTGTTGTCATGGGTGACTTCAACTTCCCTAATATTGACTGGAACCTCCTTAGTGCAAATGGCTTGGATGGAGCAGATTTTGTCAGGTGTGTCCAGGTAGGATTCCTGACTCAATATGTAGAGAGGCCAACTAGGGGCAAGGCCCTATTGGATTTGTTGATTGGCAAAGAACCAGGCTAGGTGTCAGATGTCTCGGTGGGAGAGCATTTCGGTGACAGTGACCACAACTCCTTGGCCTTCACCATAGTCATGGAAAGGGAAAGGGAAAGGAACAGGCAGTATGGGAAGGTATTTAATTGGTGGAGGGGAAATTGTATTGCTATTAGACAGGAGCTGAGGAGCATAAATTGGGAACAGTTCTCAGGGAAATGCACGACAGTAATGTGGGGGTTGTTTAAGGAGCACTTGCTGCGAGTGCGGGATAGTTTTTTCCCACTGAGACAAGGAAGAAATGGTAAGGTGAAGGAGCCTTGGATGACAAGAGAAGTGGAGCTTCTAGTCAAGAGGAAGAACAAAGCTAATGTAAGGTTGAGGAAGCAAGGATCTGGCACAGCTCTCGAGGGTTACAAGGTAGCCAGTAAGGAACTCAAGAATGGACTTAGGAGAGCTAGAAGGGGGCATGAAAAAGCCCTGGCGGGAAGGATTAGGGAAAACTTCAAAGCGTTCTACACTTATGTGAGAAATAAGAGGATGGTCAGAGTGAGAGTAGAGCCGATCAGGGATAGTGGGAGGGAACTTGTGCCAGGAGTCGGAGGAGGTAGGGGAGGCCATAAATGAATATTTTGCTTCAGTATTCACTAGAGAGAGGGACCTTGTAGCTCATGAGAACAGCGTGAACCAGTTTAATAAGCTCGAACAGGTTGATATTAAGAAGGAGGATGTGCTGGAAATTTTGAAAAGCATCAGGATAGATAAATCCCCTGGGCCAGACGGGATATGCCCAAGGTTACTACGGGAAGCGAGGGAGGGAATTGCTGCGCCGTTGGCGATGATCTTTGCATCGTCGCTCTCCGCTGCAGTAGTACCGGATGATTGGAAGGAGGCAAATGTTGTTACCTTGTTCAAGAAAGGAAATAGGGAAATCCCTGAGTATTACAGACCAGTCAGTCTAGCGTCTGTGGTGAGCTAAATACTGGAAAGGATTCTGAGAGATGGGACTTATAATTATTTAGAAAAACATAGTTTGTCTAAAGATAGTCAGCATGACTTTGTGAGGGGCAGGCTATGCCTCACGAGCCTCATTGAATTCTTTGAGGATGTGATGAGACACATTGATGGTCAGGCAGTGGATGTGGTGTATATGGATTTCAGTACGGTTTCCCATAGTAGGCTCATTCAGAAAGTCGGGGGGCATGGGATACAGGGAAATTTGGCTCTCTGGATACAGAATTGGCTGGCCGAAAGAAGACAGCAAGTGGTAGTGGATGGAAGGTATTCTGCCTGGAGGCCGGTGACCAATGGTGTCCCGCAGGGATCTGTTTGGGACCTCTGCTTTTTGTGGTTTTTATAAATGACTTGGATGAGGAAATGGAAGGGTGGGTTACTAAGTTTGCCGATGACACAAAGGTTGGTGGAGTTGTAGATAGTGTTGAGGGCTGTTGCAGGTTACAACAGGTCATTGACAGGATGCAAAGCTGGGCTGAGAAGTGGCAGATGGAGTTCAACCTAGATAAATGTGAAGTGATTCATTTTGGAAGGTCGAATTTGAATGCTGAATACAGGGTCAAAGGCAGGATTCTTGGAAGTGTGGAGGAACAGAGGGATCTTGGGATCCACATACATAGATCCCTCAAAGTTGCCACCCAGGTTGATAGGGTTGTTAAGAAGGCGTATGGTGTGTTGGCTCTCATTAACAGGGGAATTGAGTTTAAGAGCTGCGAGGTTTTGCTGCAGCTTTATAAAACCCTGGTTAGACCACACTGAATATTGTGTCCAGTTCTGGTTGCCTCATTATAGGAAGGGTGTGGATGCTTTGGAGAGGGTGCAGAGGAGATTTACCAGGATGCTGCCTGGAATGGAGGACATGTCTTATGAAAAAAGTTGAGGGAGCTAGGGCTTTTCCCACTGGAGCGAAGAAGGAAGAGAGGTGACCTGATAGAGGTGCACAAGGTGATGAGAGGCATGGATAGTGGATAGCCAGGGCAGAAATAGCTGTCACGAGGGGACGTCATTTTAAGGTGATTGGAGGAAGGTATAGGGTAGATGTCAGAGGTAGGCTCTTTACACAGAGAGTGGTGGGTGCATGGAATGCACTGCCAGCAGAGGTGGTGGGGTCACAGTCATTAGGGACATTTAAGCGACTCTTGGACAGGCACATGGACAACAGTAAATTGAAGGGGTGTAGGTTAGGTTGATCTTATATTAGGATAAATGGTTGGCACAACATCGTGGGCCGAAGGGCCTGTACTGTGCTCTACTGTTCTATGTTCTCTAAGGGGGAATGTTTCTTCCTGTCTCCTCTATCTATACCCCTCATAATTTTATACGTCTCAATCATGTCGCCCCTCAGCCTCCTCTGCTCCATGGAAAATAACTCTAGTCTATCTAATCTCCTTCATAGCTGAAATTCTCCAGCCCAGACAACATCCTTGTAAATCTCCTCTGCAACCTTTTGAATGCTAATAAATCCCTCTAAGAATGTGGATTCCAGAACTGCACACAATACTCGCTGTGGCCTAACCAACGTTTAATACAGTTTCAGCATAACCTCCCTGCTCTTAAACTCTATGCTTCGATAATGAAGGCAAGTATACCATAAATTCTTAACCACTGTATCCACCTGCTCTGCTACTTTAAGGGACTGGTACACATGACACCAAGGTCCCTCTGATCTTCAGTGCTTTCCAGACTCCTGCCAGTTGTCATGTATTCCGTTGCCTTGTTTGTCCTGTCCAAGTGCATCACCTCACACTTAACTGGATCGAATTCCATTTCTCACTCATCAGCCCACCTGATCAACCCGTCTATTTCCTTCTGTAATCTAAGGCTATTCTCACTACTTATCACCCCACAAATCTTTGTATCATCTGCGAACTTACTGATCAACCCTCTTACATTCATTTACCTAAAAGTGTCTGCTCCCAATCCATTCTGGCCAAATGATTTCTGACCTTATTAAAATAAGCCTTCCCCCAGTTTAGAACTTTGATTTCGGTCACATCCTTGTTCTTTTCCATAACAATCTTGAGTCTAATGGAGTTCTGATTGCTTTCTGCAAAATGCTCCCCCGCTGATATTTCAACCACTTGCCGGCTTCGTTACCTAAAATTAAGTCCAAGACCACCCTCTCTCTTGTAGGTACTTCTACGTACAGGCTTAAAAAGTTCTCCTGTGTGCATTTTAAGAATTCCATTCCCACTAAACTTTTCACACTCTGCCTACACCAGTTAATGTTGGGGAAGTTGAAATGCCCCACAACTACTACCCCATTACGTCTCTGAAATTTGCCTATATATCTACTCTTCTATTTTTCACGGACTGCTCGGAGCCCAATAGAACACTCCCAGCAATGTGATTGTTCCTTTTTGGTTTTTAAGTTCTGCCGAAATGGCTTCATTTGAAGACCCCTCTAAGATGTTGTCCCTCCTTACTGCTGTAATTGATTCCATTATAAAAATTGCTAAACCCCCTCTTACCTCCTTCCCTGTCTCGCCTGAAGATGCTATATCCTGTAATATTGAGCTGCTAATCCTGCCCCTCTCATAACCATGTCTCAGTGACAACAATGATATCATACCCCCATGTTTTAAGTTGTGCCCTCAACTCATCTACCTTAATCGTCAGACTCCTTGCATTAAAGTAAATACCATATAATCTTGCAAAAGTCCCATGTGACTTAACTGATCTAGAAATTCTATGCCTTCCTGACTCACTTAATGTCTCTTTTAATTTTTGCTTTGCACCTCTTCCCTACTGAAACGTCTCTCAGGATCCCAGTCCTTGCCAAGTTAGTTTAAACCTTCCCCAACAGCAGTAGCAAACCTCTCTGCAGGGACCCTGGTCCCATTTCGTTTCAAGTGTAACGCGTCCACCTTGTACAAGTCCCACTGACTCCAGAAATGGTCCCAAAGTCCCAGAAATCGCCCCGTTCTTCCAGTGTCTGCCTGGGTTTCCTCCGGGTAATCCGGTTTCCTCCCACAATCCAAAGATATGCAAGTTAGGTAGTTTGACCATGCTAAATTGACCCTTAGTGTCAGATGTGCAGGTTAGGTGGATTGGTGGCCATGATCAATGCACAGGGGTAGGGCGGGTGTGTGGGCCTCAGTAGAGTGCTCTTTAGGAGGATCAGTGCAGACTCAATGGGCCAAATGGCCGCCTCCTGCACTGTAGGGATTCTATGGAAAAGGACCAAAAAAGACATGCCATTAAAAAATACATCTTGTTCGATAAACAAAATTTGTGCTAAACTTGTGTTTTGTAATGCTCACATTTTTATTGAAGTGACTGTTTTCATAAATATATCTTAACTTGTGATTTTTGGTACGGCTTAAAAGTTCATGTGCCACACACTGACATGTAATGCATTCCTAGCAGTGCCGTATAATCAGTTGAAAGCTAGAACCGTATAATATGTAGCAGTGGTTTTATCCAATGTCTTTTATTTTCACTGGCACAGTGGCATTTTTCATAAAACATTTTGATGCATACCTGTTAATAGTGATCTGAAAGATTTTGATGACAGATCAATGGAATCATGAGTTAATGCTGTCAACTCAACATCTGTTGTATGTTTAAAGGAAAGATCTTTGAACCATTTCGAATTTGGGAAGACAAACAACCTGGGATCCAGAATTTCATTTTACACAGTGTTGAAAAAATGCAATGCCAGCAAGAGATTTTAAGGTTGCAAATTAATAGAAACCGAAAGATTTATGGCCTAGCTGAAGGCCACTTGGCCCATCTTGTCCATGCTGGCCATTAAAGAGCTATCCAGTCTAAACTCACCTTTGAGTTCTTGAACAGTATTCCTGTAGGTTATGGCACTTTTGAGTGCATATCCACATATTGTTTTTTAATGTAATGAGGTTTTTCTGCTTCTATAACCAGATCCCTCCTCACCGCCACCTTGAGTGTACACATTACTCAGATGGTTTCTAATCCTTCCACCAATGCCTTTAAAAGCCCCCTGGTTATTGACCTGCCTGATAACGGAAATGGGTCCTTCCTATATTTGGAGTGTCATGAAGGTAATTCTTTTTCTTTCAGTTTAATAAAAATTGTTTCATGGGATGTGGGCGCCACTGGCCAACATTGGTTGTCCATTCTTAATTGCCCTTGAGCTACTGCCTTGAACCGCTGCAGTCCATATGGTGTAGGTACACCCATAGCATTGTTGGGGAGTTCCAGGATTTCTGACTTGGTGATGGTGAAGGAAAGTCTGTATAATTATAAGCCAGGATAACTTGCAGCTTGGAGGGGAGCTTGCAGAATGCATTTGCTGTCTTTGTCCTTCTAGGTGAGAAGGATAATTTGTTGATGGTGGTGTGCATATTACAAACAAAACAAAGAACAAAGAAATGTACAGCACAGGAACAGGCCCTTCGGCCCTCCAAGCCCGTGCCGACCATACTGCCCGACTAAACTACAATCTTCTACACTTCCTGGGTCCGTATCCTTCTATTCCCATCCTATTCATATATTTGTCAAGATGCCCCTTAAATGTCCCTATCGTCCCTGCCTCCACTACCTCCTCCGGTAGTGAGTTCCAGGCACCCACTACCCTCTGCGTAAAAAACTTGCCTCGTACATCTACTCTAAACTTTGCCCCTCTCACCTTAAACCTATGCCCCCTAGTAATTGACCCCTCTACCCTGGGGAAAAGCCTCTGACTATCCACTCTGTCTATGCCCCTCATAATTTTGTATACCTCTATCAGGTCGCCCCTCAACCTCCTTCGTTCCAGTGAGAACAAACCGAGTTTATTCAATCGCTCCTCATAGCTTATGCCCTCCATACCAGGCAACATTCTGGTAAATCTCTTCTGCACCCTCTCTAAAGCCTCCACATCCTTCTGGTAGTGTGGCGACCAGAATTGAACACTATACTCCAAGTGTGGCCTAACTAAGGTTCTATACAGCTGCAACATGACTTGCCAATTCTTATACTCAATGCCCCGGCCAATGAAGGCAAGCATGCCGTATGCCTTCTTGACTACCTTCTCCACCTGTGTAGCCCCTTTCAGTGATCTGTGGACCTGTACTCCTAGATCTCTTTGACTTTCAATACTCTTGAGGGTTCTACCATTCACTGTATATTCCCTACCTGCATTAGCCCTTCCAAAATGCATTACCTCACATTTGTCCAGGTTAAACTCCATCTGCCATCTCTCCGCCCAAGTCTCCAGACAATCTAAATCCTGCTGTATCCTCAGACAGTCCTCATCGCTATCCGCAATTCCACCAACCTTTGTGTCGTCTGCAAACTTACTAATCAGACCAGTTACATTTTCCTCCAAATCATTTATATATACTACAAAGAGCAAAGGTCCCAGCACTGATCCCTGTGGAACACCACTGGTCACAGCCCTCCAATTAGAAAAGCATCCCTCCATTGCTACCCTCTGCCTTCTATGGCCTAGCCAGTTCTGTATCCACCTTGCCAGTTCACCCCTGATCCCGTGTGACTTCACCTTTTGTACTAGTCTACCATGAGGGACCTTGTCAAAGGCCTTACTGAAGTCCATATAGACAACATCTACTGCCCTACCTGCATCAATCATCTTAGTGACCTCCTCGAAAAACTCTATCAAGTTAGTGAGACACGACCTCCCCTTCACAAAACCGTGCTGCCTCTCACTAATACGTCCATTTGCTTCCAAATGGGAGTAGATCCTGTCTCGAAGAATTCTCTCCAGTAATTTCCCTACCACTGAAGTAAGGCTCACCGGCCTGTAGTTCCCTGGATTATCCTTGCTACCCTTCTTAAACAGAGGAACAACATTGGCTATTCTCCAGTCCTCCGGGACATCCCCTGAAGACACCGAGGATCCAAAGATTTCTGTCAAGGCCTCAGCAATTTCCTCTCCAGCCTCCTTCAGTATTCTGGGGTAGATCCCATCCGGCCCTGGGGACTTATCTACCTTAATATTTTTTAAGACACCCAACACCTCGTCTTTTTGGATCACAATGTGACCCAGGCTATCTACACCCCCTTCTCCAGACTCAACATCTACCAATTCCTTCTCTTTGGTGAATACTGATGCAAAGTATTCATTTAGTACCTCGCCCATTTCCTCTGGCTCCACACATAGATTCCCTTGCCTATCCTTCAGTGGGCCAACCCTTTCCCTGGCTACCCTCTTGCTTTTTATGTACGTGTAAAAAGCCTTGGGATTTTCCTTAACCCTATTTGCCAATGACTTTTCATGACCCCTTCTAGCCCTCCTGACTCCCTGCTTAAGTTCCTTCCTACTTTCCTTATATGCCACACAGGCTTCGTCTGTTCCCAGCCTTTTAGCCCTGACAAATGCCTCCTTTTTCTTTTTGACGAGGCCTACAATATCATTCGTCATCCAAGGTTCCCTAAAATTGCCGTATTTGTCTTTCTTCCTCACAGGAACATGCCTGTCCTGTATTCCTATCAACTGACACTTGAAAGCCTCCCACATGTCAGATGTTGATTTGCCCTCAAACATCCGCCCCCAATCTATGCTCTTCCGTTCCCGCCTAATATTGTTATAATTAGCCTTCCCCCAATTTAGCACATTCATCCTCGGACCACTCTTATCCTTGTCCACCAGTACTTTAAAACTTACTGAATTGTGGTCACTTCATTACTTCAATGTTACTTATGGAAAGGAGTTAAGTGGTTTAAATTAACATTTAGTTGTAGTGTTACCTCTGTCAATTATACAAAATGGTTCATTGTTCTTCTTGGCACTTTTCAAATACAATGTAGAAAAGACATCTCTGTAGGTGTATTCTGGGCTTTAGAGTGGTTTCACAGGTCGGCGCAACATCGAGGGCCGAAGGGCCTGTACTGCGCTGTTATGTTCTATGTAGGTCACAAGAATCAGAGCTTGGCCTCCACTGTTTAACAATCTATCTGTGTTAATGATTCAAATGAAGGGACCAAGTGTATATTAGCCAAATTTGCTGGCAAATCAAAGATGAGTAGGAAAGTAAGTTCCAAGAAGGGTACAAGGGGATAGGTTAAGTGATTGGGATGTGGGAAAATTTGAGGTTGACCGCTTTGGCGGAAAGAATAGAAAACAATATTATTTAAATTGGCAGCATGGTATCCCTGTGGCTTCACAGCACCAGGGTCACAAGTTTGATTCCCCGCTGGGTCACTGTCTGTGCGGAGTCTGCACGTTCTCCCTGTGTCTGCGTGGGTTACCTCCGGGTGCTCCGGTTTCCTCCCACAGTCTAAAGACTCCCAGGTTAGATGGATTGGACATGCTAAATTACCCTTAGTGTCCAAAAAGGTTAGGAGGGGTTATTGGGTTACGGGGATAGGGTGGAAGTGAGGGCCTAAAGTGGATCGGTGCAGACCCGATGGACTAAATAGCCTCCATCTGCACTGTATGTTCTATCCACTCTATCTCGTTCTGTACAGTTTTATACACCTCAATTAAATATTCCCTTAGCTTCCTCTGCTCCGAAGAAGGCAACCACAGCCTATCCAATCCTTCCTCGTAACTAAAATTCTCCATTCTTGGCAACCTCCTTGTAAATCTCTTTTTTACCCTCGCTCATGTGCTGTAAACTGATAAACAAAACTGTGTGCAATGCTCTAGCTGCAATCCAACTTGTGCTCTATTCATCTCTAATATAACCTCCCTGTTCTTATACTCTCAGCCTCAGTCAATAGAAATAAATATCCGCGATGCTTCCTTCACCACCCTATCCACTTGTCTTGTTACCTGCAGGGCTCTGTGGACGTACATGCCAAGGTCTCTCTGTTTCACTACATTTTTCAGAAACTTATCGTTTATTGTACATTTCCCTGCCTTGTCTGTCCTCCCCAAATGTATCACCGTACACTTCTCTGAATTGAATCCCATTTGACACTTTTTGCTCACTGACTGATATCTCCGTGCCAAACCTAGCTTTCTTATTCCCAATCAACTGCATCGCCAATTTTCATATCATTTGCAAACTTTGTAAACATGTTTTTGTAATATTTAAGTATAAATTATGGACATATACCATGAACGACAAGGGACACAATATGGAGCCCTGTGAAATGTCTCTGAAATCAGTCATTCAGTCACCTATCAACCTTTGCTACCTACTTTGGATCCAATTTGCTCATTTCCCTTGGATTCCTTGAGCTTTAAATTTACTGACCAGTCTGCTGTGTGCAATTGTCAAAAACCTTTCTAATATCCATGTCAAATTTTCTATTCTCATAAACACTCCTTGTTACCCTCTCAAAAAAATTTAGTCAGGTTAGCCAGACTGGGGGCACGATTCAACGGGAATATTTCAAAGTGTCATTTTGGGCGCATTTGGGGGGATGTTTCTCGATGGTCACATTGTCGAGATTGTGGGCCGTATTCAATGGCACTTGGTGCCGAAATGTGCCCCCATGAGCTTCTCTCCATTACTGGCTATCTTGCAATCTGATTCGCCTGACTTGCGCCTCAGCGTCTCGCCGCTAACAAGAGGGAGCTGCTTTTAAATGCTCCCTCAGCACTCATTCCCAGCCAACACACCAGCATGGCAGCACACAGACCTCCTCTCTTTGGGATGCTGACCTGACCTGCTTTTCGATGCTGTGGATGTGAGGCAGTAAGTCCTGTTCCCCTGAGGGGGTCGGAGGACCAGAAGTAGGGTCAGCAATGCTGCCTGGGAGGCAGTGGCAGTGTCTGTCAATGCGGTCAGCATGACCAGGAGGACCGCCATCCAATGTCAGAAAAAGACCAACTACCCCCACTGAGCTGTCAGGATAATACCTCTTTCCTGGCATCAGTTCCACCTGCCATCCCTCAAATTCCCCACCCCCCACCGCCATAGATCACTGGCTGACACCTCGCACCCTCCCAACATCCGATCTTTGTGTTTGTTCCTCAGAACCCACTGGCACTCACCAGCACAACCCCTTCATGTCCAGGTGCAGTGCCCACACATGCCACCTGCTACAGATCCCCTGATCCATCAAGTGTGCGGTTCACAATGCCCTCTCTTTTCCCCAGCAGGAGAAGATAGCCCATAATAAGCAGGAAAGCCAAGATGGGGGGGCGGAGTCCCAGAGATCCGAGTCCTCTTCCCTGCCCCCCCCCCCCCCCCCCCTGAGAAACAGGCTCTAGAGACCACAGGTTGACCAAGGAGAAAGCAGTCACTGACAGCAGGGTTGGCCAGCATCACAGAGGTGACGATTCACTGCCCTTTCACTCCGCTGACCTGTCTCAAGTGAGTAGTTCATGTCAGACAAAATGATCCTACCCTCTTCACTGACCTGCTGTCTCCGGTATCATTCCCCCCCACCTCCTGCAGGGCATATGTGGAAACCAACACTGCTAGTGTGGTGACTGCAGTGGAAAACCTGGAGCATGACATCAGCATCCTCAGTGGCAGTGCCTAAGGCATGGCTCAGTCTGTCATAACCATGGCTGAGGGCCTCGATATCATGTCCCAGTCGCTGAGGGACATGTCCCAGACGCAGCTGGACATTGCCGAGGCACGGCAGAGCATGTCCCAATCACTGAGGGACATATCTCAGATGCAAGTGAGAATTGATGAGGCACTAGAATGTGGCCCAGTCACTGAGGAGCATCCACTGAGGGTGTTGACACTATGGTGCAGACGATGGGGAGCCGCCAGGACTAGTAGAGTGAGATGACTCAGAGGCCCCTGGAGCTCACTCCAGCTGCCCCTACATCCCATGGAGACCCCCAGGGCTCTACAGGCACCGTCACGGAGGAGGGAGCGTTGGTGGTCAACCCGGGGCCTGCCACAAATCATGGTCTCAAGCTCTTCCGAATCCCCCCCTCCTGACACCGGTGCACCTGAAGGGCAGTGGGCAGAATAGGGTGGCACGGTGATACTGTGGAGCCGAAAAGTTGGCCGGGGCCCTCCATCTCCAGGCACTCCAGAGGACATCTGTGAAAGGCATCAAAGGCCACAGGGTGCGGAAAGCAGCAGGCTACCTTCACTTCTGATGTGCATCCTGGGACACACCTAGACATAGCAGTACACCACGAAAGAACAAGAAGATCGAAGAGCACTGAGTGGGCACTGGGGGAGGGGGTTGGCACTACCTGTAGCTAGGGGGAATGGAAATGTCAAATGTTCACTATTAAAACATGTAACACCTGATACATGTGAAGCCACTGTCACATTAATCTTCACAAGAGGGCCTGCCTGCACCCCACCCCTGTTGCTCTCTGCTCCACCCCCCTCACCCCACCCACCAGATACAGTGGTCCAAGATCAAATACCCAGAATGTGTTTGTTGGGACAGATGGGCTGCAGCTTGCCCACAAGATTTAAAGATGGCTTGAACGCCTTGCTGATGCAAAGCCCCCTTACCCCACCCCCTTCCAGGTTCATGGGTAACCCCCAACTAAGCTCAACCCCCCTGAGGGGTTTCTCTCTCTCTCTCTCTCTCTCTCTCTTCCCCCCCCCCCCCCCCCCCCCCCCAACTGAGTAGTGGCCCAGCAGCTCTGGTGACCCTGTGCTGCATACTGGAAAATGGAAATGGCTACGCACCACCTCCGCTCCCCTCAGCAGCCACTGCGCCAGCTTCATGTTTTTAAAAAGGAGTATTCAAAAACGCCCGCATGATTTCTCGCTGGCAAGTCGGTTAATTCCAGAGAGGCCACTGTATTTGACTTCAAACTCGCTGATGAGATTGAAATGAATGAAAATGAGGATTAATGATAGTCTCGTCATCACTGGACGAGATCCGGAACTCTCCATCGGGAGCGGGCCGAGAGAATTGCAAACCGGTTCGCGTGCGGCGAGAATCTCGATTTTGGCCTTCCCCGCTATGTACCCGGTCTGTCTGGATCTGTAGTGGGCACAACACAGTGGTTGAATTGCGCCCATGATCTTCCCTTGAGTACCACTGATGCTACATTGACCTGGAAGAACTCGGGCTATCCCTCCTTCCCTTGCCTCCCTTTTTCAAGCAATGGTTTAACATTCGTACCGTTCCACTGGACGCTTGTAGCTGGAGAGGATTGGAAAATGAGGGTCAGAGCTTCTGCTGTTTTTCCCCTTATTTCCTATAGCATACATTTAATCCAATTTCTTGGATTCTAAATGTCTTAATATTTCCTCTCTTTGTATGTTTATCTCATCTGATCTTTCAAATTCCTCATTCTTATCCACAGCTTTGTCCATCTCCTTTGTGAAGACAGATGGAACTCATTCACCAAGTACCATGTCCATGTCTTGTGCGCCCATACACAAGTTACTTTTTTGGTCTCTAATTAGCCTTACTCTTTCTTGCCTTAGCTATCCACTTGCTGTTTGTGTTCATAAAACATCCTTCAGTTTGCTTGCCAATTGTTTTTCATGATTTCTCTTTGCTTTCCTTTTTTATAATTTTACCTTTGCACACTCAGCTTCTTGACTTTCTGCATCACTGAGCACTTTGCACCTGACAGCTTTCTTTTTTGCTTTATTCTACTCTGGTGGCTCTTTGACATCCACAAGGGGCTAGAAATGTCAATCTCCCCCATTTTGTTTGTGGGAACACATTTTTTGTCTTCTCCTTGAATATCTCCCACTGCTCCTGTGATATACCTTTTAAGTAACTGTTTCCGGTCCACTTTTGCCAAATTACATCTCACAATTGGTTTTTCCTCAATTTAAAACTTTAATTCTTCATCCATAACTACCCTAAATCTAACTGAATTATGAATAAAATCATTAAGGGCAGCATGTGGCGCAGTGGATAGCACTGGGACTGCAGCGCTGAGGACCCGGGTTTGAATCCCGGCCCTGGGTCACTGTCCGTGTGGAGTTTGCACATTCTCCCTATGTCTGCGTGGGTTTCACCTCCACAACCCAAAGATGTGCAGAGTAGGTGGATTGGCCACAATAAATTGCCCCTTAATTGGGAAAAAAATAAAATAATTGGGTACTCTAAATTTTTTTTAAAATGAATACAATCACTACAATGCTAAATTAAACTCCGAACTGTCCCTTCCTTTGTAGGCTTCCTTTGTAGTACTGGTTAAAAATGCTCTCCTGGATAAATGTTATGAATTCTGTACCCCTATACCTTCTACACTGCAATTATCCCACTATCTCAGTTTTGATGCTTTTTCTAAAATGTCATCCCTTCTCACAGCTGTGATTGTTTCTTTAAACAATATTGCAACATCACTATCTCTTCTGAAAACTCTGTACCAGGAATGGTGCCTTTCCTGCATTTCTTTAATCAAGTTTCTGTAAAAATGATGATAGCATATTTTTGGGTGTTTATCTCTGCCTTTTCAATTCCTCTACCTGGTCCATTAGGCTTCTGCATTGAAGTATATTACACTAATCTCTGGACAACTCGTTTTGTTGTCGGCTTCTTAGCCATTATTTTCTGAACCTTCGATACGTACTTAGAAATTTTCTGCCTTCTATTTCCAGTTTTACTTTTCTTGCTTCAGAGTCTGTGCTCATCTTTCAAATCCCCTCACAAACTTGTTTAAAACCTCCCCATGAAGATACCTTCACGCCATGATGTTGGTCCCAGCCACATTGAGGTGCAGCCCACTTGGCTCTAATCCTAGTGTTCCAGGAATCAAAATCCCTCTTTCCTCCACCACCTCTTCAGCCACATATTCAGCTGCACTATCCTCCCTATTTTGTACTCACAGGCCATACATTGGTAGCCATCTGGAGGTCACTACCTTTGAAGTGCTACTTAATATTTTTTTTCCAAGCTCCCTGCAACTGGCTGCAAGATCTCATCACTCTTCCAACCTTTGTAATTTATACCAACACGAACCGTGACATTGGATAAAAGCAAATTACTGCGGATGTTGGAATCTGAAATCAAAAAAGAAAATGCTGGAAAATCTCAGCAGGTCTGGCAGCATCTGTAGGGAGAGAAAAGAGCTAACGTTTCGAGTCCAGATGACCCATTGTCAAAGCTCAAAAGAGCTAACCTTTCGAGTTAAAGTTTTGCGTTTCGAAACGTTGGCTCTTTTCTCTCCTACTGATGCTGCCAGATCTGCAGCGATTTTCCAGCATCTTCTCTTTTGGTAAACCGTGATATTGAGCTGTTCACTCTTGCCCTGGGAAATAATGTAATCCTGAAGTCACATCTGTGCCTACAGAAGCGCCCGTCTGCTCCCTTAATTGAGACCCCTATGCGCACTCCAAAACTTGCACTCCACGTAACTCTCAACTTTGTGGAAGCACCGCACTGCTAGCTGATGCCCAAGCTATGACACCTGAGGATTGTGGTAATAATTATAAAACTCTATTTTGTTTTACAATATAATTTGAACCCCTGGATCAGATTTCTGTCTTCTGTCAACACCTAAGTTTATGTTCTCCATGAAATTGACATGTTTGCCTTTTTATTTTTCAAATAAAAAGAACCTATCAATACTTCTATGCTTGTCAGATTTTTTGATTGATAGATTTGCAATTTTAAAACAGTATTACTCCACATATACTATATTAAATGAAATTACAGCATACTTGTTCGAAACTAAATTAGCAGCAAGTTTTGAAAAGAAGCATAATTATTCTTGCACATTTCTGATGTGAGTAATAAATACTGATGCAGTTACACTTTGATAACTCCTACAAAATGCCTCTAATTCTTGTTGAGAAGTGGGGAACAGGCAGATAATTGGTGTATTTTAGAGAGCTAATGTTGATAGGCAAAGAGAGAAATCTGATTTACTTTGAAGTTCAACTGTTCATTGATGTGGTCAAAGCTTTGACAAGTTTGCATGCTTCACTCGTACAACTGAATGTCTACCTACTCATTGTAGATATTTTTGCAGTCAGTAATTTAAGGAATGTTAGAATAGAATCCCCATAATGCAGAAGGAGGCCATTCAGCCCATCAATTCTGCACCGGTAGACCAACCTACCTCGGCCCAATCCCCCTCTTATCCCCTGTAACCCCACCTAATGTTTTTGGGGGCAATATTAGCATGGCTAATTCACCTAACCTGCACATTTTTGGACTGGGAGGAATCCAGAGAACACAGAGGAAACCCACACAGACACGGGGAGAAAGTGCAAACATCATACAGGCAGGTTCCCAAGGTCAGAATCGAACCTGGGTCCCTGGCGCTGTGAGGCAGCAGTGCTAGCCACTGTGCCACCTTGCCGTTGACAGACTGAAGCCAACAGAACACAATGGATAGATACTGAGGGGAAAAAAAGCAAAACTGAAACTAAATATGTATTACGATTTTATTTTTTTGGCAGTAGGACTGTACCATGCTGTTGGGGTAAAAAGGGTCTTAAAAAGGAAAAGAATGCATTGTGCTCCTAATGAACAGCTGATGGGCTTATCGGGGACAGCCTAAGGTCAAATAATTTTAGAAGAACAACTGGTGGCCGAGACAATACTTCTATTTTAATCCGTTTTGTCAGCCCAAATGGTAATAGTGTTATGGGCGAGGCGTTTTCAGAACCCCAAAATGTATCATGGAGTTCAACCAACCTCTCCCTTTAATGGATTTGTTGCTTTTCCTAGCACACGGCTTTTTTCCTAGGTGTGGGATTACAATTATGGACACGTGGGTTTTTAAACACAAAACACTGTTAATTCCATGAACTCAACTTAACATCTTAAATAAACATTGGATCTCTTAACACCCCTTACTTCAAAGATAACTCAGAAACTATTGCAACAGTAAATAATTCCTTAAAATGTTCCTTCAAACATCCAAAAGGCTTCAAATCTTCAAAACAGTAACACACCAGTCAAAGTTAATTTATATTTTCTGTTTTATGGCAGAGATATATATGCTTGGTTGACTTCAGCTCCAGCACCTTGCTTTCTTCCTACAAACTCTCTGGAAACACACAGACACACCCAAACTGCTTTCTCAAACCTGGTTTTCTCCCTTCAAGCAGATCACAGCAAACCAGAACTTCTCAAGCTGCTGTCTCAAACTGGCTTTCTACTTTTAAACTGCTCTCAGCAAAACCAGCCAGGCACTTTTTAGCTGCTCTGCGCAAAACCAGTCAGGCACTTTTTAGCTGCTCTCAGCAAAACCAGCCAGGCACTTTTTAACTGAAACTTCAAGAATGGCTGAACTGAGCTGAGCTCCACCCACTCTATGACACCACTGTTTTCTTAAAGGTACATTGCTTAAACATCCATGTCTTAAAGGTACTCTCACATGACACCTCCCTCCAAGAAAACAAAATAAACCATCAACTTCAAGATGGTTTCATTTTTCACTTTTGCACCATCCACTAAGAAATGTAGGTGAGTCCTCGAGGGCGGGGCGGGGGGGGAGGCGGGGGCATCCAGCCCCGAGGGGGGGGGGGGGGGGGGGTCCACGGTGGCCTGGCCCGTGATCGGGGCCCACCGATCTGCGGGCGGGCCTGTGCCGTGGGGACACTCCTTCCTTCCGCGCTGGCCTCTGTAGGGCTCCGCCATGGCCGGCGTGGAGAAGAACCCCCCTGCGCATGTGCAGGAAACACGCCGGCCGGTCTGTGCATGCGCGGAACCACGCCGGTGGTTCTGCGCATGCGCCAACTCGCGACGGCCTTTCGCCACCGGTTGGCGCGGCGCCAACCCCTCCGCCGCCGGCCTAGTTGTGGAGGATTCCACAACTTCCGGTTGGCCCGACACAGGAGTGGCTCGCGCCGTTCTTGCCGTCGGGCCATCCCACCAATTTCAGGAGAATCCTGCCTCCTGTTACCTGTATCAGTTTTTTTTGTGGGGTAGATGAAGGGGAACCAGTAGATATAGCATACCTGGATTCCCAAAAGGTATTCTATAAGGTGGAACACAAAAGGTTAATAAACAACATTGCGCATATCTAGTTCATGGTTCATGTGTTATAAAGTATAACATTAAAGCCTAGATTTTCACGATGATGGAGAGGCTCTTTGTATGGCGAAAATCCCAGAAATGGCTGGGATTTTTAAGGCCTGCCCCTTAAACCGTCATTTTCCATCTTTGCTGGGGCGGGACTGGAGTTGGGCTGAGGTTTGTGTGATTTGGCAAGGTAGCTGGCCATTTAAATCACCAGCTGACTCCACTGAAATGTGACTTTGGAAGTCCAGGAGCGTGAAACCTGGAACATGCGGATTAGAACAGGTAAGAAGCAGTCTGAACTTGACAGATTTGTTTGGATAGTCAAGATACA
This sequence comes from Scyliorhinus torazame, assembly GCF_047496885.1. Taxonomy (NCBI): domain Eukaryota; kingdom Metazoa; phylum Chordata; class Chondrichthyes; order Carcharhiniformes; family Scyliorhinidae; genus Scyliorhinus; species Scyliorhinus torazame. Next base: position 241,769,138 of record NC_092707.1, read on the forward strand.
CGTTTGGAGAGGGCCCTAGGACACCATTTAGGAGAGGTTAGACACCCTTTGGGATTGTTAAAAGTGAAATGATTGTTTGTCCCTGAATTGGGAAAAAAAATGAATTGGGTACTCTAAATTTATTTTAAAAAACCTTCAGGTTTTACTAAATGCTTTCAAACTCCCAAAACAAAAACATCGCTCTGGACTGTCCTTACTTGAAATAATTGTGAATGTCATATCTCCATCCAAAGACCAACAGAGAGGTAGGTCATGCATGGTTAAGATTTTCAACTTTCTGTTTTAAGATATTCACATTTTTAGTTGTTACCCTCTTAAGTCAACATGGCCCCAACATTTTCAGTATATTAGACTCCAAGCTTGCTTTATCTGCATTTACTCCATTTTACACAGTTAAAATTTTCATTCTTAAAACTAAGTCCCAGATTTTTGTCCTTGGCTCAGATTCCCAGGGTTGGATGATTTCCTGGCGCTGCAAATCCGACACTTAAAAATATCTGTCCACAGGAGTTGGCATGCTGAAATAGGAGCTGGGGCAAGTGACAACAGAAGCTGCCAGGTACAGAGGTGGACTGGGTGCAAGACCTGCCTCAGTGCTCCAGCACTGTATTTAAAGAAATATAAATGTTACAGACAAGAGGGGGGATAATTTTTAAAGAGCACTAATTTCTCTTCTCACCGCTCGCCCATAAACAGAGCGATGTTTTCGTTTGTTTTCCTCTTTATAAACAGTGGTAAATTTCACAATCCCTGTTTTGGTGCATTTCAATTTTCTATTAGGTAGGAATGAACGCAAACGATTAGAATTTCAACAAGGCAGAAGAAGGCCATTCGGCCCATCGAGTCACAGCATCGAGTCATTGAGCAGCATGGTAGCACAGTGGTTAGCAGAGTTGCTTCACAGCTCCAGAATCCCAGGTTCAATTCCCAGCTTGGGTCACTGTCTGTGTGGAGTCTGCACGTTCTACCCGTGTCTGCGTGGGTTTCCTCCGCGTGCTGCAGTTTTCCTCCCACAGTCCAAAGATGAGCAGGTTAGGTGGATTGGCCCTTAGTGTCCAAAAGGTTAGTTGGGGTTACTTGGTTACGGGGCTAGGGTGGAGCCATGGGCTTGGGTGCTCTTTCCAAGAGTCGTTGCAGACTCTATGAGCCAAATGACCTCCCTCTGCACTGTAAATTCCATGACTCTATGAGTCTACGCTAACCTTCTGAAAGAACACCACACCCTGGCCCACTCCCCTGCCCTAGCCCCGTAACCCCACCTAACCTGCACATCTTTGGACTGTGGGATGAAACCAGAGCACCCAGAGGAAACCTACGCAGACTCGGGGAGAATGTGCAAACTCCACACAGTCACTCAAGGCCGGAATTGAACCCAGGTCCCTGGTACTGTGAGGCAGCAGTGCAAACCACTGTGCCACCATGCCAATTAGTTTATTTGCACACACTCAAGATGCAAAAGAGGGTTCACCACATCGTCATTGTATTCAGGTAGTAAAGAGAAGGATAGAGAGAAAAAAAGATAGAGATCACAGGGAAAATAAATATTGGTTCTCGTGGGTTCCAGAGTCCAGAATCCTAAAATCTCTACAGTGCAGAAGGAAGCCATTCGACCCATTGAATCTACACCGGCCTTGGAAAGGGCACCTTAATTAAGCTTAAACACACGCCTCCACCTTATCCCCATAACCCGGTAATCCTACCTAATCTTTTGGCTCTAAGGAGCAATTTAGTATGGCCAATCCATCTAACCACATCTTTGGACTGTTGAAGGAACATGGGGAGAAAGTGCAAACTCCACACAGACAGTCACCCAAGGTCGGAATTGAACCCGGGTCCCTGGGGTTGAGAGGCAGCAGTGCTAACCACAGCACCGTCCATATGAGGTACTGCTTCACAGAAGTCGGTGGGCTCAAAACCAATGCTGGATAATTAATTTTTTTGGTGGTGTTGACTTCACACGATAATATAGGAATGCAGAGATGAATCAGTCTTGTGGCCAACAGCACAAAATTTCCAACCGAAGCAGTGTAGATGGGGTCAGGTTTTTAATCTTGACAGAACTTCTTTTCGTGAGGCTGATAGTCGGTTGGTAAACAGCAGACCAATGCTATGCAGTTCAGCAAGGCAAAATCACTGGTTCCAAAAGCACAAGGTCCATGTCACATGACTCCTCCTCGCCACACTGTCTTTGACAAAGGATGCATAATCCCTCGTCTGGGTCCCCAAGACTGTTAAATGTCTCAACTGTTAAGAATTGAAAGGAAACTAATCGGGTCCTTTGTTTTAGTAGACAAATAAATTCCTGTTAGCCATCTGGGTTATGAAATGCAGATGGCCTTTGTATTGTTCTCTTTGAACTTGGTTGTGCAGCTCACAGGGGATTGTTAGTGGCTCGGCAGAGATTTTTAAAACTAAATACGTTTAGAGTACCCCAATTCTTTATTTTTCCGATCAAGGGGCAATTTAGCACGGCCAATTGACCTACCTTGCACATCTTTTTGGGTTGTTTCAGGGGGTGGGGGGGGGGGGGGGGGGGGCGGGGGGTGCGGGTGAGACCCTCGCAGAACCAGGGAGAATTGGCTCCCCAGAGATAGTGATGTGCGTGTTTCCCCGAGACTGCCAGGCAGCTCCTTTTGTTCTCTCTCCTGGCATTATTGTCATTCCTACTGGGCCAATTTGGGAACATTCCTGACATTCCTAGTCCCCACTTAGATTCGCCATAAAGCTTCCGGCTAGACCAATCAATTACTTCTTAGTGGGTGCCTTTGAATTGTTCCCCGACTCCTGGAACACCACTGTCCTCAAGTGGGGGTGCACTCCTGTGGTGATTCCACTGCAGGAGGCATCTCACTCCGTATCTAAACATTGGTTGGGCTCCTGTAATAACTTGTAGTAACCTGCACAGAACTCATCCAGCTGGGGATGATTGTTCTCTGTGCTCAATTGGACTGAGTTAACCCAGCACTAGCATAAAAGGCCGGCAGCTGTAGAGCCAGCTAAAAAGAGGATGAGGACCCGGTGAAAGGTAACCGGTCCCTGTGCATGTATGATGCTGTTGCTGAAATAAAGGACTTTTAAGAAGCTCGTTGGACTCCCCTGGCTTTATCACAGCTCCCTTTGTCCCTATTTAAATTCGGAAAGAAGGTTTCTGCCAGCCATGTTTCATACAATTCCCTAACCTTTGTCTTTCTGGGTTTAATAAGTTGCCTTCTTTGAAGACCTGAGGCACCTCCCTCACTATCCCTTTCCCTGCTCTGAGACTTTGCTGCACCCTGATTTATTCTGGGGTATTCTGTGAATCTATTTTAATTCTGCTAGCCTTTCATGGATTTTTAAAAAAAACTCTACTGGCCTGGCTTTGACCTCGTTAAATTCAAGCAGCTCTTGCTCACTGGGCTTTATTTCACCTTTTTGGGCCTTTAATCATTTCCCAGCTTTCTGCATTCCCATAGATTTCTGCAGGCTGACGTTGGCCTTGTTTCTTTTTCTGACGAACACTTTGCTGCCAGCTGAACAATTTCAGTCGAGGAAATCGATTCCTGCTACTGGCAATTCATGGACAATATCTAACTGACAGGGCATGAAAAATGGTCATACTTTAAGAGATCTGCAGTGGGCAAAAGATCATTGAGACTCCGATGGGAGGGCCACATTGTGAGGATCTATCGGGATGTTGGAGTGGAGCTGGCCAAGTGGCATGCACATTCAACAACAAGTTGGATCTGGGCGGAGGGTTGGGTGGCATTATGGTTTTTTTTGTTATGTTTATTACTCTGTGAGGTGACCATCCTGCTAGCTAAAGAGTTAGATAACCGGGACGGAGGGAGGGGGTATCTGCAGCTCATAGTGAAGGGGTTTTTAAGCATGAGCTTAGGAGTTTTGTTTTTGTTTTTGTTGGGAGAGGGTGGAGGGTGGGAGTCTTTGTTTGCCTTGTTGTTTGCTGGGCTATTTGGGTGTGGTACTGATGGGAGGCAGGGGGAAGGGTTAGTTTTCTGACAGTGGCTACAAATTTTTCTTTGTTCTGTTTGATGGGGGATTTGGTTGCCAGCTTGTGTGGGCCTGAGATCGTCTCTCTTTGTTTAGTTGCTGGACTACCCCACAGGGTGGGAATGGCTGACTCTGGGTCGGGGATAGATGATCCCCTATTCGGCTGGTCGTTTGGAATGTGTGGGGGTTGAACAGCTCGGTAAAAAGATCTAGGATGTTTACACACCTTAGGAGTTTGAAGGCTGATGTGGTGCTGCTGCATGATACCCATTTGTGGATTAAAGATCAGACAAGGTTACGGAAGGGCTGACTGGGGTAAGCACTTCATTCAGATTTAACAGTAGGGCCCGGGTGGCTGTGACTTTGATTAATAAGAGAGTATCTTTTTTGGCGGCTGAGATTCTGATAGATCCGAACAGAGGTATGTAATGGTCAGTGGGTCATTGGCGGGTACCTGGTGGTCTTCATTAATTTATATGCACCAAACTGTGATGATAGAGCTTTTAACAACAAGTTGCTGGCTTCTATTCCCGATCTAGACTTGCACCAGCTAATCCTGGGAGGGGACAAACTGTGTACTGGACACTCGACTGGATAGATCGAGGCCCAAGTCTTGAGTTCTTCAGGGGTAGCAATGGCACATTTGACCTTTATGATGCATAGGGCACATCTGACCAGACACACCTCCCTCTGTCCCTGGCGGGCAGGGTCCAATTGGTGAAGATGAACATCCTCCCAAGGTTTCTATTTTTGTTTCAGTGTCTCCCCGTTTTCCTTCCCAAATCTTTCTTTGTGAAAGTTAATAAAATGATATCATCTTTTATTTGGGAGGGCAGGACCCACGGATTATTTGGGTGTTTTTGCAGAGGGAAAGGCAACGGGGGGGGGGCCTAGTGTTGCCCTATCTGTTATTTTATTATTGGGCGGTGAACATAGAGAAGGTACAGGGGTGGTTTGAGGGTACAGAGTCCACAAGGGGGCAGATGGAGGGGAGTGTCTGTGGAGGTGTAGTTTTAAAGGCCTTGGTTATGGGTCAACTTCAGTTTTCCCCCACAAAGTGGACTGCAAGTCCAGTGGTGGTGGCCTCTGAGAATATAGAGATAGTTTTGGCAACATATCCAGCTGGGTGCCATGTCGTTGTTAACCCCAATCTGCGGAAACCATTGTTTTTTTCCAGCGGTTTGGGGGCATTGGGTGGGGGGGGGGAGGGGGGCGGGGAGAGAGAGAGAGAGATAAAGAACAGGGAAAGAGGGTATGGGGACATGTTTATGGAAGGGAAGTTCGCTGGTTTTGAGGAGTGGTTGGGTAAATTCCAGCTTCCGAGTACTAATTTATCAGATGTGTATCTTTTTACGGAAGGAGTTTCCTTCCTTCCCCTTGCCATCCTTGCTCCCTTTAATGGTTAGGGTTCTTTTGGCAGTTGAGCTACGAGAAGGGAAGATATCGGATATTTATAGTCAGCTTGCGTCGATGGAGCAAGCTCCATTGGATGAGGTTAAAAGGAAGTGGGAGAGGGAGCTGAGTCAGGCTTTTGATGGTGGGGGGGTATGGAGTGAGGCTCTACAGAGGGTCAACTGCGTCTCTTGTGCTCGGCTCAGCTTGATTCAGTTCAAGGTAGTGCATAAGGCACATCTGACAAGGGCACGGATGAATGTTTTTTTTCTGGAAGCAGAGAATAGATGCGAGTGTTGCTCACGGGGTCCGGTGAATCATATGCGTATGTTCTGGCCTTGTCCTTAAATTTGTGAGCTTTTGGGTCTCCTTCTTCAGCACCACATTGGGGATTTTTGGGATTGAGTTGGAGTCTTGCCGTTGGTGGCTGTCTTTGGGGTCTCGGGCTTGCCGGAGCTGCAGACAGGGGCGAAGGCTGACGCTCTTGCCTTTGCCTCGCTAATAGCCCAAAGACAAGTTCTGCTTGGATGGAGGACTCCGGTTCCATCCAGTGCTTTGTCTTGGTTAAGTGACTGTATGGAGTTTTTGCATATAAAAGCTCAAGTATATCATGAACGTATCAGTAGAAGGGTTCTACTCGAGATGGCAGCCTTTCATTTCTTATTTCAGCGAGGTGGTCACTATCAGATATTTGAGGGAGAGACAGTTCCGGGTTTTGTCTCGGTTGTTTTATTTGTGGGTGTGAGGGGAGGGGGTGGTTGAGTCTGGAATTATATTTGTTGTGTAGTCTGGTTTCACGGTATTATATTGAAACATTTTTCTCAATAAAAATGTTTTTCAAAAATTACTTTAGGTGGACATTATGGAGGGGTGAAAACACAGGTCCCCCTTCCAATCCACTGTTCAGGGCTTTGGCTTTCAGGGAGGACTCGAGAAGTAGGTTTAGGTTTCCCTCCATCATTAAGAACCAAGCGGCTCCTGTGTTCTGGAGCAGCACACATTTTAAGATGGGTGTGTGGGGTAAAGAACAAAACTCCGGAAGCTCTTTAGGACATTGTCCAGCTCAGACACACAGTGCAAATGCCTTCCAAGGGGTGAGTTTCTGGAGCGAGAGTCTATGACTGCTCTGTTGAGCTACCCTTTGAAGCGTCCTTTGGGAACTAGGGGACTACTCGTGTGGAACCCTACTCGTCTTACAGGCATTCCTTGCAATTTCCAGCACTCAGGCCTGGTATGGCCTATTTCATTACAATCCATATACACCAGTTTCCTGCGGTTCTCCCTACGAGGTTCAGGAGGCTTCTCACAACCTCCTTTGTGTTTTCTTTTCTGTGAGGGACCTCTCTCTGCTTTTCTTTCGAAGGATCATGGAAATGGTTTGGAAAAGGTCTGCCTGAGTCTCCAGGCCTATGGGCGAGATTGTAGCTGTCTGCTGTGACAGCTACACCCCTAGGTGTGAGGATTCTCTGCTCCCTAGAGGTAACGATGTTCGGGTTCCCCTCAGGCTGCGAGGCATCTCCTTTTGTCCAGGGAACACAGACAGAACAATTCAGCCATTTTTATGGACTTTGTCCAGTTTTTAAATTTAAGAAATAGCAATGAGCATATATTAATATACAGGCTGTGATCTTCGCCCTCAAAAACAAAACAAAAAAATTACTCCAGCCCTCACCTCCACACACTACCTCTGCCTCATCCATGCCATCCTATGTTGCCCTCTGCTTCCCATTCACCCTCCATAGTCCCTCAACTCCCAATGCCAACCATCCCCATTTCCCCCAAAGTCCTACACCAACCAATGTCCCCCACTCACCCACACCCCCAATGCCAACCCATACCCCCACCAGAACTCCCCAATGCCTCCATACCCCCATGCCAACTTGAGGCTGACTCATGCTAACCCATGCACCTCACCCACCACACTTTGCCCTTACCTCTTCCATTCCAACTCACCTAGTTTTTTGGGTAGTTCCTTGACAGCTTTGACACTTCCTAGACAGGTTTGATAGCTTTGACATTTCCTGGACAACTTTGACACTTCCTGGACAGGTTGGACAGCTGTTACAGCCAGTTGAGAAGGATTAACTGGCTCCCCTCTATTCAACATCCTTGGTTGGTCACAACAAACATTTAAGTTTCTTTTTCATGAAGAAATGACTTTTCCAAATCAGAATGTATTTAATTATTTAAGCTATGATCAATAAGGAGTCAATAAAATAAGGTTTGCATGAGAAACAAAGAGCGATTAAGCCCGAGAAACGCAGTACAAATCTGATGTGACTCAGTCGACCTTCATGCTGCCATTTGGACATGCACGCATGCACACACACACACACATATCAGAAATAAGGAGAGTTAGAGTTTAATACAAAGGTACAATAATACAGTTATGTGCCCTTTTCATGTCAAGGCTTAGATTTTAAACACTGCAGCTGAATAGGGTTATCTGGTTTCTTGGGTGCGGTCAGATGTAGAAGACATTGCAATTATTTCGACATCTCTGTTTGCTGGTAGTTTTCAGGTACAGCTGGCGTTTTGAACCGGATGGCACTCTCATTCCAAAAGACACAGCGGGAGAGAGAGCCTGATTCTTCTACTGAAGACTTTCTTGACACTATTTATGTCACTTGCAATCTCGCTCGAGTCGTTGGGTAGCCTCGACAAGAAATACTTCACCTAATGTATATTTTCAATAGGTGTGTGTCTATGTGGCAACCATTGTTTCAATATCGAGTGCTTCACATTTTTGATGACTCTTCCTTGGACAGTTAGCAGTTTTGATGGGTGTCTGGATTATATGAAATGTTTCTTCCTTCACACTCCCAAGGGTGATTTGCTTTTTTCTCTTTCACCTTGGAATGTGGCTTTGCATTGTTAAGCAGTTTGCTCTGTGTCAGTTCAAACTACAAAATTTCCAGTCAGCTAAAAGTTGAAAAATCATATTTTCAAAAATAAAGGGGCAAAGTCTTTTAGTACAGCTTTGATACTTCATGGTCAGATCTGACAGCTGGACAGTTCTTTGACAGCTTGACAGTGCCAGTGAGCTTTAGCGTAACAATCATTTCACTTTTAACAATCCTAAAGGGTGTCTAACCTCTCCTAAATGGTGTCCTAGGGCCCTCTCCAAAAGTGTACCTTGAGTATCCAAACAAATCTTATCAAGTTCAGACTGCTTCTTACCTGTTCTAATCCGCATGTTCCAGGTTTCACGCTCCTGGACTTCCAAAATCACATTTCAGTGGAGTCAGCTGGTGATTTAAATGGCCAGCTACCTTCCCAAATCACACAAACCTCAGCCCAACTCCAGTCCTGCCCCAGCAAAGATGGAAAATTACAGTTTATGGGGCAGGCCTTAGAAATCTCAGACATTTCTGGGGTTTTCACCATGACAAAGAGCCTCTCCATCATAGTGAAAATCTAGGCTTTAATGTTCTACTTTATAACACATGAACCATGAACTAGATATGCGCAATGTTGTTTATTAACCTTTTGTGTTCCACCTTATAGAATACCTTTTGGGAATCCAGGTATGCTACATTTACTGGTTCCCCTTCATCTACCCCACAAAAAAAAATAATAAAGGTAACACGGGGTGGGATTCTCCTGCAATTGACTGGATGGCCTGACGCCGGCACCAAGAACGGCGTGAACCACTCCTGCGTCGGGCCAACCGGAAGTTGCAGAATCCTCCGCACTTCCGGGGTCTAGGCCGGTGGCGGAGGGGTTGGCGCCGCACCAACCGGTGCCGAAGGGCCGGCGCGAGTTGGCGCATGCGTAGAACCGCCGGTGTGGCTCCGCGCATGCGCAGACCGGCCGGCGTGTTTCCTGCGCATGCGCAAGGGGGAAGATCTCCATGACGGCGCAGAAGGAAGGAGTGCCCCCACGGCACAGGCAAAGCACTGCTCAAAGCTATGCAATTGACTTGAATTAGATTTCTGTTTGTGATTGGAATATATAATTTTTAAACTTATTGTGGAATTAATTTGTATTTTTCTGACTATTTGCCAGTGGATTTTTGATGGTGACATTACTAATTAAAAAAAAATAAAAAAATTAGAGTTTTTGTTTCCAATTAAGGGGCAATTTGGTGTGGCCAATCCACCTAGCCTGCACATCTTTGGGTTGTGGGAGTGAAACACACACAGACACAGGGAGAATGTGCAAACTCCACACAGACAGTGACCCAGAGCCGGGATCGTACCGGGACCTCAGTGCTGTGAGGCAGCAATGAGAACCCACTGCGCAACCGTGCTGCCCTGCAAAAACATTTTTTGCATCGGATCAAAGATATACACGGCCTCCTTATGTGCCGTAAATTGTTCTATGGACAGAATCTTCTCTTGTTGGTGGCGAGCTTCGTGGCAGGTATTAAAATTCCAGACCAGACCCCAACAGTGGCTTGGATACTGGACAGAAACCCCAATATTTTATTTTGATTTTGTAAGACTGTGAGAAAAGGATACCTCATTGCAGGAGTGATTTCAAGAAGAAATAAGAATATGGTATATTAAAACAAACTTTATTGCTAACACTTGTAACCTTCAACATCTCACCAGAAAATATGGCTCCATCTAACTCTCCACTGAAAGCCAGCTTTCCTGCAAAATGCCTGATATCTTAGCTCCACCCAGTAACTACATCATTTCACCAAGCTGAAATCTAATTAACTCCAGAGGGAACCCCCTTAACCAAAAACGAGTGTGCATTAGCCCAAACTTAGCCCACAGTAGTCAGGTAGTCACCACTGCTGAGCATTAGAGCTGTCGTCCTCTAATTTGCCGGGAACTCTTGGAAGGTAAGACTTCTGCACTGAGATCCTGATTTCATGGAAAAACCTAACTGTTGTTTGGCTTTGCCACTGCCCAATTGACTTGTGGCTCAGCTAGTCTTCTCGAAAAGATGCAGCGTGTGTCTCCCACTGGGCTTCCAACCAACACCAGGACCCCAAATACCTCAACAAGATTCCACCCATTGACTCATCTCTAGATAACACAATTTGACTTGATTACTGTAGTGCTCTTGGGAATCAGATTGTTTCTGGTATATTTCTCAACTACTGATTTTTATTGTGATCCAAGACTCATTGACAGTAGGCTATTTTAGTGAAGGAGGCAGGCCGGCATCTCTGTCCATATTCAAAATGCATAGCATACATTCCTGCGTCCAGAAGGGAAACTAGTCAAAAGTGGGAACTTTGTTCATTTACATTCTGCTTCCAAGTGAGACTAGCTGTTTCAAGATAGTCCGAGGATTGAAAACAGCAACTTCCTAAAATAGGCTTGGAAGCCTCTTAATCTAGGCTGATACTTCAGTACAGCACAGAGGGAGGACCTGTGCTTTCAGAAATTGGTGCCATTTTTAAGGCGAGATGTTTTTAAAAAACTTAGAGTACCCAATATTTTTTTTGCAATTAACGGGCAATTTCGCATGGCCAATTCACCTACAAAGAACAAAGAAATGTACAGCACAGGAACAGGCCCTTCGGCCCTCCAAGCCCGTGCCGACCATGCTGCCCGACTAAACTACAATCTTCTACACTTCCTGGGTCCGTATCCTTCTATTCCCATCCTATTCATGTATTTGTCAAGATGCCCCTTAAATGTCACTATCGCCCCTGCTTCCACCACCTCCTCCGGTAGCGAGTTCCAGGCACCCACTACCCTCTGCGTAAGCAACTTGCCTCGTACATCTACTCTAAACCTCGCCCCTCTCACCTTAAACCTATGCCCCCTAGTAATTGACCCCTCTACCCTGGGGAAAAGCCTCTAACTATCCACTCTGTCTATGCCCCTCATAATTTTGTAGACCTCTATCAGGTCTCCCCTCAACCTCCTTCGTTCCAGTGAGAACAAACCGAGTTTATTCAACCGCTCCTCATAGCTAATGCCCTCCATACCAGGCAACATTCTGGTAAATCTGTTCTGCACCCTCTCTAAAGCCTCCACATCCTTCTGGTAGTGTGGCGACCAGAATTGAACACTATACTCCAAGTGTGGCCTAACTAAGGTTCTATACAGCTGCAACATGACTTGCCAATTCTTATACTCAATGCCCCGGCCAATGAAGGCAAGCATGCCATATGCCTTCTTGACTACCTTCTCCACCTGTGTTGCCCCTTTAAATGACCTGTGGACCTGTACTCCTAGATCTCTTTGACTTTCAATACTCTTGACGGTTCTACCATTCACTGTATATTCCCTACCTGCATTAGACCTTCCAAAATGCATTACCTCACATTTGTCCGGATTAAACTCCATCTGCCATCTCTCCGCCCAAGTCTCCAAACAATCTAAATCCTGCTGTATCCTCTGACAGTCCTCATCGCTATCCGCAATTCCACCGACCTTTGTGTCGTCTGCAAACTTACTAATCAGGCCAGTTACATTTTCCTCCAAATCATTTATATATACTACAATGAGCAAAGGTCCCAGCACTGATCCCTGTGGAACACCACTGGTCACAGCCCTCCAATTAGAAAAGCATCCTTCCATTGCTACTCTCTGCCTTCTATGACCTAGCCAGTTCTGTATCCACCTTGCTAGCTCACCCCTGATCCCGTGTGACTTCACCTTTTGTACTATTCTACCATGAGGGACCTTGTCAAAGGTCTTACTGAAGTCCATATAGACAACATCCACTGCCCTACCTGCATCAATCATCTTAGTGACCTCCTTGAAAAACTCTATCAAGTTAGTGAGACACGACCTCCCCTTCACAAAACCATGCTGCCTCTCACTAATACGTCCATTTGCTTCCAAATGGGAGTAGATCCTGTCTCGAAGAATTCTCTCCAGTAATTTCCCTACCACTGAAGTAAGGCTCACCGGCCTGTAGTTCCCTGGATTATCCTTGCTACCCTTCTTAAACAGAGGAACAACATTGGCTCTTCTCCAGTGACATCCCCTGAAGACAGTGAGGATCCAAAGATTTCTGTCAAGGCCTCAGCAATTTCCTCTCCAGCCTCCTTTAGTATTCTGGGGTAGATCCCATCAGGCCCTGGGGACTTATCTACCTTAATATCTTTTAAGACACCCAACACCTCGTCTTTTTGGATCTCAATGTGACCCAGGCTAACTACACACCCTTCTCCAGACTCAACATCTACCAATTTCTTCTCTTTGGTGAATACTGATGCAAAGTATTCATTTAGTACCTCACCCATTTCCTCTGGCTCCACACATAGATTCCCTTGCCTATCCTTCAGTGGGCCAACCATTTCCCTGGCTACCCTCTTGCTTTTTATGTACGTATAAAAAGCCTTGGGATTTTCCTTAACCCTATTTGCCAATTACTTTTCATGACCCCTTCTAGCCCTCCTGACTCCTTGCTTAAGTTCCTTCCTACTTTCCTTATATTCCACGCAGGCTTCGTCTGTTCCCAGCGTTTTAGCCCTGACAAATGCCCCCTTTTTCTTTTTGACGAGGCCTACAATATCTCTCGTTATCCAAGGTTCCCGAAAATTGCCGTATTTATCCTTCTTCCTCACAGGAACATGCCGGTCCTGAATTCCTTTCAACTGACACTTGAAATCCTCCCACATGTCAGATGTTGATTTGTCCTCAAACATCCGCCCCCAATCTATGTTCTTCAGTTCCCGCCTAATATTGTTATAATGAGCCTTCCCCCAATTTAGCACATTCATCCTAGGACCACTCATCCTTGTCCACCAGTACTTTAAAACTTACTGAATTGTGGTCACTGTTACCGAAATGCTCCCCTACTGAAACATCTACCACCTGGCCGGGCTCATTCCCCAATACCAGGTCCAGTACCACCCCTTCCCTAGTTGGACTGTCTACATATTGTTTTAAGAAGCCCTCCTGGATGCTCCTTACAAACTCCGCCCCGTCTAAGCCCCTGGCACTAAGTGAGTCCCAGTCAATATTGGGGAAGTTGTGTCCGTCCGTCCGTCCGAAGTCTCCCATCACCACAACCCTGTTGTTATTACTCTTTTCCGAAATCTGTCTACCTATCTGCTCCTCTATCTCCCGCTGGCTGTTGGGAGGTCTGTAGTAAACCCCCAACATTGTGACTGCACCCTTCTTATTCCTGATCTCTACCCATATAGCCTCACTGCCCTCTGAGGTGTCCTCCCGCAGTACAGCTTTTACATCCCCCTCTATCCCGCCTGAAACATCTAAATCCTGGAACGTTTAGCTGCCAATCCTGCCCTTCCCTCAACCAGGTCTCTGTAATGGCAACAACATCATAGTTCCAAGTACTAATCCAAGCTCTAAGTTCATCTGCCTTACCCGTAATACTTCTTGCATTAAAACATATGCACTTCAGGCCACCAGACCCGCTGTGTTCAGCAACTTCTCCCTGTCTGCTCTGCCTCCGAGCCCCACTGTCCCTATTCCCTAGTTCTCCCTCAATGCTCTCACCTTCTGACCTACTGCTCCCATGCCCACCCCCCTGCTATAAGAGTTTAAACCCTCCCGTGTGACACTAGCAAACCTCGCGGCCAGGATATTTATGCCTCTCCGGTTTAGATGCAACCCGTCCTTCTTATATAGGTCACACCTGCCCCGAAAGAGCTCCCAGTGGTCCAGATAACGGAAACCCTCCCTCCTACACCAGCTGTTTAGCCACGTGTTAAGCTGCTCTATCTTCCTATTTCTAGCCTCACTGGCACGTGGCACAGGGAGTAATCCCGAGATTACAACCCTAGAGGTCCTGTCTTTTAACTTTCTGCCTAGCTCCCTGAACTCCTGCTGCAGGACCTCATGCCCCTTCCTGCCTATGTCGTTAGTACCAATATGTTCCACGACCTCTGCCTGTTTGCCCTCCCCCTTCAGGATGCCCTCTACCCGTTCGGAGACATCCTGGACCCTGGCACCAGGGAGGCAACATACCATCCTGGAGTCTCTTTCACGTCCACAGAAGCGCCTATCTGTGCCCCTGACTATAGAGTCCCCTATTACTATTGCTCTTCTGCGCTTTGACCCTCCCTTCTGAACATCAGAGCCAGCCGTGGTGCCACTGCTCTGGCTGCTGCTGTTTTCCCCTGATAGGCTATCCCCCAACAGTATCCAAAGGGGTATACCTGTTCGAGAGGGGGACAACCACAGGGGATTCCTGCACTGACTGCCTGCCCTTTCTGGTGGTCACCCATTTCTCTGCCTGCACCTTGGGTGTGACCACATTTACATAACTGCGATCTATGACGCTTTCCGCCACCTGCATGCTCCTAAGTACACCCAATTGCTGCTCCAACCGAACCATGCGGTCTGTGAGGAGCTCCAGTTGGGTGCACTTTCTGCAGATGAAGCCACCCGGGACGCTGGAAGCCTCCCGGACCTGCCACATCTCACAGTCAGAGCACTGCACCCCTCTAACTGACATTGCGTCAATTAATTAAAATTAAAATTAAATTTAAAAAAAATTATTTTAATATATATTTTTTAAAATTTCAAAGTTACTGCGACCTATCTGTTTCCTAGCACTAGATTTCTAATAGAAGTGCGAAAGCTAAATATAGTACTCTCCGATCTCTGGCTTAGATACCCCTCTAAATTATAATTAAGTAATTATGTTTAATTAGTTACCAATGCTTAATTTTTTTTAATTTAGTGTAGATTCCCAACCAGCCACTCAGGTCACAGCTTTTCTGTGATGTCACTTCAGTTTCCCCCGACACACACTTTGAAAAAGGTATAAAAGTAAAAATGAGTAAAAATCACTTACTTACCTTCTGAGTGTCTTAGATGTTCTCAGGTTCTCTCCCTGACAGAGACTGCTCCTCCACCTCCGAACCTTGACCTGCACAATGCTAATAATATAATATAATAATAATAAAATATGGCACTTACCTCACACCAATGGGTCTTATTATTAGGTTAGAGGAGGAGGGCGGGTGGGAGACACTACACATGTAGTGTCTCGGGTTTCCTCTCCTCCAGAATTTATTGGTTGGGGGGGGTGGTGGTCTTCCCAGAAGTCCGCGGGTCGAAAAAAATAAAACAGAAAAGAAGTGTTTTTGAAAAGGATACACTTACCTCCCTGAAATCACTTGCGCACCGCTCCCACTGAAATCGACTGGCCTGCTCCTGTGAAGGTAAGTGTTTTTAAAGGATACACTTACCTCCCTGAAATCACTTGCGCACCGCTCCCGCTGAAATCGACTGACCTGCTCCTGTGAAGGTAAGAGTTTTTAAAGGATACACTTACCTCTCAGAAATCACTTGCGCACCGCTCCCGCTGAAATCGACCTACTTTACACATGTTTTAGGGTATGGGGATGAGGCCCATGCAGACACTGGGAGAATGTGCAAACTCCACACTGACAGTGACCCGAGGCCGGGATTGAACCTGGGTCCTTGGTGCTGTGAGACAGCAGTGCTAACCACAGCGCCACCATGCTGCCCCTTTAGGCGAGATGTTGAGTTGAGGCTTCGGTTATTCCCTTGGAATGTAAAACAAATTGTCTACTAATTTATCTGATTGCTGTTTCTGGTGCCTTGGTGTGTGCAAATGGTCCTGTTGGCTATGTTAGCAGGACGTTACGCAGCTAAAATATTACAATCTGGCAAGATAGAATTTGTGTTTTTAAAGCCAGTAACACTGGGCTGGATTCTCCGCCCTGCCGTGCCACATTTCTGCCTCAACCTGCCGGCGGGATGCACCGTTATGCCGGCTGGTCAATGGGGTTTCCCATTGTAGGGCAGCCCCACGCCGTCGGGAAACCCCCGGGCTGCCGGCAAAACGGAGCATCCCGCCGGCGAAGAATCCAGCCCACTATCTTCTGGATTTGTCCACAGAATCCGTCCAGATCCAAACAACAATGAAAATTTAAATATGTTTGGAAATGCCCACTAAATGTATTTAAATCCAGAAGAATTTGCAGAGTAACAGTCAAAATATTGTTTGTTGTCATTTTCATAGTTCCACCGAAACACTTCCTAATGAAGATTGAAGCCTACTTGTGACAATAAGCGAATTTCATTTCATTTCATTTCCGATCAGAGCTGCAATTGTAAATGACAGCATATTTTACAGTGACATTTGTTAAGTATATAAAAGGTAAACTATTTACCAATAGCCTACTACTTTGGAGCTGAATTTCATGTGTGTTATTATCAGGGGGTGGTACTTGAATTTTGGAGAGCAAACCTTTGACTTTTCGGTTCTACATTGGAGAAAGATGTGCAGTTTTAAGATTTTGCAAGTGATTGCGGTGCCTCTGAATTGTGACATTAATGTTACTTGCCGTGAAGTTTGAACTGCAAATAAGAAAGGGATATTTTACCTTTGTTAGCTGATCAGTGTGTTCTCCAATTCCTTTTTAAAAACTTGATTATCACAGTTACTTTCCTGGCAGTTCCACTGAAACACAGGCAGAAAACAAGCCTTCTCATTCAACTTCTGCTTTATGGGATCAGCTCTGATATGAGGGCTGGCTCTATTGCATGCTGAGTGTTGGGTGGTTCCATCTGAGTGCCTGGAAATTGAAAAGTACTTTCCTCAGCTGCATTGTTTTGAATCTTTGCCAATTTATATATTTCACTGCTCCTTTGTCAGGCAATTCTTTTGAAAATCAGATTTTCATATTCTACCATTTCACTGGATATTTATTCGTTCCGGTTGGCATTCTTTTTCATTCATATTCTGCAACACAAATAATAGTTTAAAAAGAAACAAATATTCCTTGGAAAATGTTACCTTTTTGATATTGTTAAGCACATGCTGGGTATAATATCACCTTTAAACAGGAAATGAAAGTATTCTATTTCACAGTTGATAAGAATTAGGCCCAGAATTTCCATTCCCTGAGAGGGGTTGTACTCCAGAAGAACTCCATAAGTTTCACTCAGGGACTCCACAGAAATGTACTCCCAGAAGTACCCTACAACAGGAACCATCTAAATCTCTGATTTAAGTCTGTGACTGTGGGAGGTTTTGACTCACTTCGCAGAACACTTATTAAAAGTCTAACTCCTGGGTAACAATGGTACTGACATCCACCATCCCCACTTGGTTTGTCCCCTTCCCTGGACACCTTCAACCAACCCACACTGTCATGATATGCAGACATGCAGATAATGATATACAGACAGGCAGCTAATGAACACAGAGAACAGTGAGCAGGCAGGACACTCAGGGGTGGTATCTCACTATAAAAGGCATGAGGCACTCACACTCTGCCTCTTTCCACTAATGAACAGCTACAGAGTGAGTCAGGGTGTATTTACAGTATCACACCTCCAGCACGTGGCTAAGAGCTGGTCTTGTTCAGTCAGACAGAGTAACCACACTTAAGTTAGCAGAGAGTCAAACTCACAGAGAACTGTGCTAGCTGTGCTACTGGTTCAATAAATCAGATTGAATTAACTTCAAGGTCTGGAGTACCTTTTGGTTAAAGCTGCATCCAGTTGCAGCCTGTGTTATTCCAGAGTACATAACACGACATACTACCAGGAGACTGCTTAATCTAGGTGGTTTACCTCAGTCCGTTCCGTGACAACCAGCGAATGTATCCCGGCACCATGGAGAAGATTCAGGCTCTTCACCAGCTCAGGACCTCCGGCAATCTCAGTGCCAACTGGCAGACATTCAAGCAAAAGTTTCTGCTGTACATCGAAGCTTCAGACCTCGTGGGTGCGTCTGATGCAAGGAAGATTGCGCTTCTCCTCTCAACAGCGGGTGATCAAGCCATCAAACTCTTCAACTCTTTTCACTTCACCGATGGTCAGGACAAGACCAAGTTTCAGACCATCCTGGACAAGTTTGACAGTCACTGTGAAGTGGACACCAATGAAAGCTTCAAGCGCTACATATTCAAATAGCATCTGCAAGGTAAAGATGAATCTTTCAACTCCTTCTTAACTAACTTCCGCCTGCTAGCGCTGTCCTTCAACTTTGGTGATATTGTTGACTCCATGATCAGAGACCAAATCGTTTTTGGATTTCACTCTGATCCTCTGAGAGAGCAGCTACTGAAAATCAAGCATATGACCCTGCCAATCGCGATTGAAACATGCACAGTGCATGAGCACGCCAAAAATCGCTAAACCCAGTACAAATCGGCTGAAAATGAGAAACTTGCCTCCCACGAGGCAGTGTGTGTGCAGGCCATCTCCCGGATGCAGCACCTCAGCATTGATGAAAGCGGCCATTTCACGCGCTTTTCCCGGGGTCCCACGCATGCCCGATGCGAATGGGATAACGAAGCGGCTGACACCCGCACTGCGCATGTGCGATGACGCGCAGAGCGTCAGGACGCCAATGTCATGACGTGCTCGAACTGCGGCAACGCCCACTTAAAGAAACACTGCCCTGCAAGAGGCAGGTGATGTTTAAACGGTGGAAAGCCTGGACGCTATGCAGCCTTGTGCAGGTCTGCGCCACCAGTCAGGGGCCAGCGTTCTCAATTCCGACGACGATGCGTTCAGAGTGTGCAACAACGATTAGAGGATTCGATCCTGGCAGCACAACGGATCCAGAGGAAGAATGTCTCGACTCCGCCTACTGTGTGGGCATCATTACCAAATGTGAATATGCCACATCCAACTCATCACAAATTCAAACCAGCCTCGCTGTGGATTCTGCGGGCGAATGGCGTGTGGTGATGCAGGTCAACCACTGCTCCGTCCAATTTAAGCTGGCACAGGTGCTTCTGCCAACTTCCTCTCTCAGGCAGATTTCAAATGCTTCAAGAAGCCCCCCAAGGTCCTTCCAGCAGCCTGCAGGCTCCTGGACTACAACGGAAATGCCATCACGGCACTGGGATCCTGCCAACTCCTCGTCTCCAATCGGAGCACCCATGCATGGTTACGTTTTGAAATTGTCAAGCCAGACAGGGCATCCCTACTTGGCGTGCATGCCTGCAAGCAGCTGAACCTCGTGCAGCGGGTTTACACAACGACATCCTCCAATGTGGATCTTCAGGCCGTCATTGACGACATCTTCGCTCAGTACCCGGATGTGTTCGACGGTATGGGCACGCTGCCATATCAATACAAGATTCTGCTATGACCTGATGCCAAGCCAGTGGTCCAAGCACCACGCCCGGTCCTGGCTCTGCTGAGGGAGCGCCTGAAGGCACAGCTCCAGGATCTTCAGCAACAGGGCATAATTTCCAAGGTAACCAAACCGACTGACTGGGTCAGCTCAATGGTATGTGTTAGAAAGCCTTCGGGAGACCTGCGCATCTGCATTGATCCCAAGGATCTCAATAAGAATATAATGCGTGAACACTACCCCATCCTGAAGCAGAAGGAACTCACCAGTGAGATGGCACATGCACGTATTTTCACCAAGTTAGATGCGTCACGTGGATTTTGGCAAATCCAGCTGGATGAGTCCAGCAGAAGGCTCTGCACCTTCAACACACCGTTTGGCAGATACTGCTATAATCGCATGCCATTTGGCATTGTCTCGGCATCGGAGATCTTCCATAGCATCATGGAGCAGATGGTGGAAGGCATTGAAGGGGTTTGTGTGTACGTGGACGACATCATCATATGGTCCACAAACCCTGAAGAGCATGTTTCCCGTCTCCAGCAGGTATTCTGCCGTGTCCATGCCAATGGCCTGAAGCTGAACAGGTCCAAATGTTGCTTTGGCATGTCAACACAAGTTCCTAGGTGACCAGATCTCTCACCAGGGCGTGCGCCCAGACACAGACAATGTCAAGGCCATCGAAGCCATGAAGGTCCCTGAAGAAAAGAAGGTGGTGTTGCGCTTCCTGGGCATGGTCAATTTTCTGGGCAAGTTCATCCCAAACCTGGCCTCACACACCACGGCCCTACGCAACCTGGTAAAAAAAAGTCCACTGCCTTTGAGTGGAGGGCAGCATATCAGGCAGAGTGGTTGGAGCTGAAAGCCAAGCTCAACACTGCACCCATCTTGGCATTTTTCGACCCAGACAGGGAGACGAAGATCTCGACAGATGCGAGCCAGGATGGCATCGGTGCGGTGCTTCTTTAACGCGATGACACTTCATCCTGGACACTGGTAGCCTACGCATCGGGGGTCATGACGCCCACCGAAACAAGCTATGGGCAAATAGAGAAGGAATGCCTGGGTCTTCTCACTGACGTTCTCAATTTTCACGACTATTTCTACGGCCTGCCAACATTCACTGTTGAGACAAATCATAGGCCTCTGGTCCACATTATCCACAAGGACCTGAACGACATGACGCCTCAGTTGCAGCGCATCCTCCTCAAACTCAGAAGGTACGACTTTGACTTAATGTACAGGCCTGGCAAGGAGCTCATCATCGCTGATACATTGTCCTGCTCCATCACATTGCCTAGTGAACCGCTGGAAATCATCCGGCAGATTGAATCACAGGTGCAGCTGTGTGCTAGCATCCTCCCGGTGTCTGATGAGAAGGTGGTTTGTATCCGCGAGGAGACAGCCAAAGACCCCCTCTTGCAGCGTGTCATGCACCACCTCGCCAATGGTTGGCAGAAAGGGCAGTGCCCTCAATTTTACAATGAAACGGACGACCTGACGGTGACTGATGGTATCCTCCTCAAGCTGGACCGGATTGTCATTCCACTCAGTCTCCAGAGCTTGGTGCTCTGCCAAAGTGCAGAAGCAGAGCCAGGCAGGCTGTCTACTGGCCCGGTATTAGCCAGGACATCTCGAACATGGTCCTCAACTGTGCGACCTGTCAATGCTTCCAGCCAGCGCAGAGCAAGTAGACGCTCCAGCAACATGAAATCGAGACCTCCCCATGGTCCAAGGTTGGCATCGACCTCTTTCGTGCGAATGGTCGTGACTACGTGTTGATTATTGACTATTTCTCCAATTACCCTGAAGTCATGAAGCTCTCCGACCTCACATCTTGGACCGTCATCAAGGCCTGTAAGGAGACGTTCTCCAGGCATGGTATCCCGCTCACTGTCATGAGTGACAATGGCCCGTGCTTCAACAGCCACGAGTGGTCTATGTTTGCCAAGTCATACCATTTCAAACATTTCACTTCCAGCCCACACTATCCACAGTCTAATGGGAAGGTTGAAAAAGGGGTGCACAGTGTGAAACAGCTCATCTGCAAGGCCTCGGATTCTGCTTCTGACATCTACCTCACGCTGCTTGCGTACAGGGCGACCCCACTGTCCACTGGCATGTCGCCGGCTCAACTCCTGATGAACAGGGACCTGCGGACGACTCTTCCAGCCATACACTTCCCCAATCTGGATCACCTCCCGGTGCTGCAGAAGGTGCAGCAGCTCCAAAACCAGCAAAAGCAGGGCTATGATGCTCATGCCACCGATTTGCCAGTGTTATCCCCGGCAGACACTGTCAGGATCAAGATACCGGATGGTGGCTGGTCTGCTCCAGCTGTTGTTGTTCGACAGGCTGCGCCCCGCTTGTATGTTGTACGTATGGCTGATGGTTCTGTTGTGCGACGAAACAGACGGGTACTGCGCAAAGTTGCCTGCCCGCAACCGCTTTCTTCTCCGTTTCCGTCCGTTGTTTTGCCACCTCCTGATACCTCGAACTACGAGGCCACCAGTCAGGCTTCCATCCCGACTGTCGAGGTGCTGTCGTCCCCACCACCACCTCTCCGGCGGTCGACAAGGATCTGATGCAAGCCCCAGAGACTGGACTTAACATTTGTTTTGCTTGCTATGTTCTGTTTTCTCACATTGGACAGCTGTCTTCACATATAAATACGTTCACATATGCCATCGCTTGTAAATATGTTAATATATGCCACCACATGCAAGTACGTTCCCATGTGCCAACAAAATATAAAACAAGGGGGAGATGTCATGATATGCAGACATGCAGATAATGATATACAGACAGGCAGCTAACGAACACAGAGAACAGGACATGACCAATGAATAGGCAGGACACTCTGGGGTGGTATCTCACTATACAAGGCACGAGGCACTCACACTCCGCCTCTTTCCACTGATGAATCTCTACAGAGTGAGTCAGGGTGTATGTTCAATATCACACCTCCAGCACGTGGCTAAGAGCTGGTCTGGTTCAGTCAGAGAGAGTAACCACACTTAGGTTAGCAGAGAGTC